>NC_088203.1:78239243-78560782 GCF_037126465.1 Ornithodoros turicata | reverse complement strand
GGAGTACGGCTTGCTGTAATGAAGTGTGAATAACAATTCGGATGCCCCAAAGAATGCAATTCTGACTTGAAGACAGTTCAGACCTCCTGATCCAATAAGGTCTTAAGTTCTGACACGGTTCGAGGCGAGGCCCATCCTGTAAGAGTGCACCTCAACACCTGACTCAAAATGGGGTCTCTGGATGTTTCACGCGCGATGTCTGAACTGCTAATAGGAAAAGTATCCCAACGGAGGGTGTAAAAAGTGTCAACATCATCTTCCTTCATTACTTCTGAAGTAGCAGGCAGTGGTAGACGTGACAAGCTATCTGCTTCGATGTTTGTTTGTCCTGGTCGATATATCAAGTTGAAGCTATATGCGGATAACGTGATGGCCCATCTCTGGAGTCGAGCCGCTGCAACTGTAGGGATGCCTGTTTTGGGACCAAAAATGGTTTGGAGGGGCTTGTGATCTGTAACATAACCGAAACATCGTCCGTATAGATCTAATGATGAGCTTTTTTCACGCTATATACTAAAGCGAGGCCTTCGCGTTCTAGTTGACTGTAGCGCTTCTCACTTTCAGTTAGTGAGCGGGATGCATATCCGACGGGTCGTCTTGTTCCGTCCTTTAGAATAATTGACAAAACTGCTCCCAATCCGTACGATGGTGCGTCGCATCCGACTTCTAGTGGAAAGCTTGGGTCATAATGCGCCAGAATTGGTGCTGAAACTAGCATTTTCTTTATTTTGTGGAATGCCAGCTGACAGTCACGGGATCACTTCCAAGGAACATTCTTGCATAGCAGCGTATTCAGTGGATGCATAACCGTTGACAGGTCTGCTAGGAATTTTGTGTAGTAGGTGACTAAGCCTATAAACGATTTCAGCTGCTTCTTGTCCTTCGGTGCAGGGGCGTTCAACACTGCGGCTACTTTGTCAGGTGCCGTTGAAATGCCTTTGTCATTGATTACATGGCCCAAAAACCGGAGTTCATGCTTGAAAAATTCACATTTTTCACGTCTGATGCGAACGCCACCTTCTCCTAGACGTTGCAAGGGTCTTTCGAGGTTTTCGAGATGTTGTAGTTCGCTTTTTCCAGTTACCAAAATATCGTCAAGGGAACAGATAACTCCATCTAATCCGTGCAAGACATTTTCCATAATACGATGGAAAATTGCTGGGGCGGAAAACACTCCGAAAGCCAATCGCTTTACGCGAAACAGTCCCTTGTGCGTATTGAGAGTCAGATAATCACTTGACATTTCGTCCATGGTGACCTGTAGGTATGCCCGATTTAAGTCGATTTTCGAAAAATACCTTCCCCCTGACAAGACTGCGAAGTGGGACGCCCTGCAGATTCAGTGTGAAGTAGATAGGGTCGTTCCTCCCAGCTGAGTCAAGTCGCCGCAACGCTGGCTCAGATTCGTCGAGTTCACCCATCAACTTGAATTCTTTCTTCAGCCGGTGCCCTTGTCTCTTGTTGACTTGCTGCTGAAAGAGCTCACGCTCGGGCGTGAACTCTTGCTCCTGCTTTTACAAACATCCTTGATACGACCCGTTTTACTGCAATGGAAGCAGACAGCAGTTCTAAAAGGACACATTCCGCTGCCGTGTTTATCTGAACCACAGCGATAACACCTCTGCTTCCCGGACTTTTCATTCACTGATAACGCTTGGATGATGGGTTGAGCGACGTGTTGGAATTGCTTTCTGTCGCGTTTTTGGTTGCCATCTCTAGTGACAGTGCTTTTTCTGTTGCTTTCTTGAAAGTCAGGGATTCATCTTCCGTAAGAAGAGCTTTTTGGATGTCCAACCGTAACAATCCGCAAACGAGTCTATCTCGTAGAGTTTCCTGAAGATTTGTTCCAAAATTAGAGTATCCCTCTAAACGTTTCAACGCGACAAATTTTGTTATGCCCTCATTTTCCTGCTGCACTCTCTTGTGCAATTTCGTCCTTTCGGCAATAACTGATGGTCGCGGTGAAAGATGGTCGCGCAAAATTTTCTTGAGCTCTTGCAAGGTTTTACTTGTTGGCGGGTCCGGCGCTAACAAACTCTTCAGTAGCTTGTAGGTCTTTGGCTCGATTATACTCATAAAAGCATCAACTTGATTAGATTCGGGAATTTGGTGTGGACTCCCAGTCCGATACGGACTCATCGAACGGCTCCACTTGACCGATAGTTGCCATCTTTCTAACTTGAGGACGATGCTCAGGCTTACCGTCTGATACTAGAAAGGGAAAAGACATGACACGCGTAGCGAGTGTTTACCTGCTAGAGATAAGAAGACCGTCATGGACGTGATAAGATAGCTTCTATAGATGTGGCTCGACTGCCTTCGTCAGGTGCCATGTGCCGAGTCACGCGCCGCACACGTGCTCCACATGCGTCACGCGTCACGTGCCATTTCGGACTTCCCCTCTCATTCTTCTGACCCTATTTGCTCAAACCTCAACGCTTTTTCGAATTCAAAAGCCAAACCAGACCTCCATAGAGCTATGGACGTGGTGAAGCTGCTTTGGGTTTTGAATTTTGAATTGTTCACATTCTGTAGTTCGTCCTCAAAGCGCATCTCTAAAATTCGTCCGACAGCAATGCTGTTTTAATAGGAGTGCTAGATAATAATTTGTCTGAATAACTTCACGGGAAGATTTCTGGAAGTTCCGCACATTTCTGTTCAAATGTAATAAATAGTTAGAAAGTATTCCCCTATTTGGCTTCTTTTTGTTTTTCAATGTCATAATAGTCTCATAGCCTATCATAGTCCAGGAATGATGACTGTTTCAAATAAAGCAACGTTAATTTCGGACCAACTTCGATTAATTTCGGATTAAGTTGGACCAGTATATTTGGAGAGCGGCATAGTTTTGAGAACAGTTCCCTCTGAGAACGGCGTACGCCCCATCTTCTCCTGAATCTCACTGGTGATAATGGTATAGTCCTGTACAGGAGTATCGCATAGGACGGTGAATGTTCGAAACGCAGTACCCTTGATGCCTTTTCATCAATTCCCATAATTTCTGTATTTTAGCATTGGAACAGAACGTAAACTGCAGAGGCTGAACGAATAATTAAGACAAACACAACATCTAAATCTTTCCAAAGCTTAACCAACGATACGAAAGATGGCAGTTGAAGATGGCAGCAGCTGAAAATTGACGCTTCAGTCTTTAAGGTTGGAACGGAAGGGAGGCTACAATCATTCACGAACCAGTCTGCCGAAACAGTGGCCAGCAGCTGAAAATTGACGCTTCAGTCTTTAAGGTTGGAACGGAAGGGAGGCTACAATCATTCACGAACCAGGCTGCCGAAACAGTGGCCAGCAGACTATAGCTGAACGCCCGAAGTGCGCTGATGCGAGTGAGTTGACTGAGCTCTACCAGACTCATGGTGCAGGATGAACAAGAGACGAGAACGAGAGGTGAGAGAGAAATGGCAGAAAAATGGCGGTTGTGTCGTGTGTGTCTCGTCTGTCGTCCCTCCTGCGCGATGAATTTATAGCCTGACATATAGATACATACGTCCGGCTGAACTATAGGTATAGCTGAAGCATAGGTATAGTATATAACACACTTCATCTGAACTAATATAATACAATAACTGCTGCAAAGAACGACGACAAAGGTAAGAACAGGAACGACACAAGCACCAGCAGACTCTCAACTGGGGTTTTACTAAAAAAAAATCAGGTATAAATACACAAGATAGCGGCGGATCCCAAATTTTAAACAACATAAACGTGGTACATTCAAGCACGTGCGAGTCAGCTAGAGATACCGTATCAACAAAACACAAAAGAGAAGTGGCGAGTGTTATTAGGGATCTGCCAAGTACACTTTCTTCAATTCAGTTAAATAAGTGGGTGGTGAGCTAATGCATGCAGCCCAGCCCCTCGTGTTACAATATTATATGCCTCTATGATTTCCCTCACATGGCGTTCCGCGTGTTTATCAATAGTGACCGCGCTGTTAAAGTTGGGGGAGCAGGAAGGACAGTCTCTACAATGGACGGCCAAGTGCCCCGAAGGCGTCCTTCCCAGCGAAGCTGCGTGTTCGTGAAGTCGAATGTTGAGGCATCTGCCCGTCTATCCAACATACACTTTTCCGCAAGAGAGGGGTATGCTGTATATACACTCCTGGGAACATTCAACGAAATGCGACCTGTGGCGGACGTCAGAGGAGGCAGGAGTTATTTTGTTGCTAATCATGGAGCACAGTCTTTGTAATTTTACTGGCGCAGAGAACACAACACTTTCCAAATTGAACTTTTCCAAACAACGTTCCTTCCCTCAGTTATTCTATTTTGTCTATGTGCCAACTACCCCAATACAGCCCTTTGATTCAGCTGAGCTGTAGGTATAGCTGAACATGCTTACCCAGCAAACTGGAGTTCACTTGTGTGCGGACTTCTCACTTTGGCCCATTGATGGTGGGGTTCTATTGCGGATCAACCTGTCTGCTCTTATGGCGGCGCGTTGTTCGGAGAGGTATCGTGCCTCCTTGGCAGACTTCGTGAGCCTTACTGACCCTGCTAACCATACATAAGTTACTTACAAGAACGTGTGGTGCGTTTTCGTTCTGACTTCAAAGAGGCCGCTCGGCGGAGGAGGACCAGTCAGTATTCGTACGATCACCCCCCCTAGGCATTAATTATAATTGCTAGCGCTCTAATGTTATAGTAGCACGTAATGGCTCCTCTTAGCGTGTCGTAGGGTTCTCCCACAGTAGCCCTCTGCTTTTAGGAATGTTTAGCTGCGGCCCTGACAGAGACGAAAAGCTTAGAAACACGCTTCGCAAAGGGTGTCATTGCCAGCAAGAGGAGTTATATCGACGGGGACACATGCGAACGCTCCGGTTGGAATGGAAGTCGCTGTAACTTGAAGGGACAGAAGGAGGGGGAAGAGAAATATTATCGCCGACAAAATGCGTTCCTTCACGAACGCCAGCAATACTCCTTACGATAAGAAGACGCTCCTCTCATGGTCGTAGCATACTTGTAGCGGCCCTGCTGCCATCGTCATCCGCCATCGTCACGCACCGGGTGCCGAGCAGCGGCCGGCGCGAGAAATAAACCATTTGTTCACTGATCGCCAACCACGAAGGTTGTGTAGTTCCTCCATACTGCTTCAGTCAAGGGCTTACTTCCAAAACGTCTTCTTGCTTAGACTTGCCAGAGCAGTATCGCCGGAACAGAGGGAGACAAAGTAGTGCATGCCTGCTCTTTGTTTTTAGGGCGAGGGCAGTACTATTTTTGAAGCGTGACGTGGGAAAGCACTGCCCTTGTCCCATGCTACAGTTGGTAATACAACACAGTATTTCTTCCTGCATTTTTCACATTCCACCAAGTAGTAGTAAGCCACAGGGCACCTTCAGACCGCACCGTGGCACCGCTGCATTAGATTTCCTATATGAAGACACTCTACAAGCACCCGTTGTTAGAGGGTCTGAACTCAGGGCACACCGATGCAGCTCTCCTTAGTTTCATATGACGCCACGTTGTCCTATACCACAGGTCACCTTCCGACCGCACCATGGTGCCGAAATGGACAGATCCATCACATTTCCTATGGGAAGGCACTCCACAAGCACCCGTTATTTGAGGGACTGAGCGCAGGGCACATCGAGGCAGCTCTCCTTAGTTTCACATGATGCCACATAGTCCTATACCACAGGGCACCTTCAGATCGCACCGTGGTGAGCGAAGTGGACCGCTGCATCACGTTTCCTATAGGAAGGCGCTCCACAAGCACCCGTTCTTTGAGGGACTGAGCTCAGAGGAGACCGAGTCAGCTCTCCTTAGTTTCACATGGCGCCACGTAGTCCTAAGCCACAGGGCACCTTTAGAGCGCACCGTGGTGCACCAAGTGGACCGCTGCATCACATTTCCTATAGGAAGGCACTCCACAAGCACCCGTTATTTGAGGGACTGAGCTCAGAGGTGACCGAGTCAGTTCTCGTCAGTTATGCGATCACTACTCACGTCAAGTATCTTTTAATATAGTTGCGTACTTGTACACCAGCACCCCAGTCCCCTAGCGCGGCACAGTTGACTGCGAAATCACACTGAATCAGTAGAGCTGTGAAGAAAGAAAGCGCATGGGAACTAGAGGGAGACGCATGTCCTGCGATGTAAAAGTAATCCCAACAGCTGGACTAGTGACTGCAGAACAATGTAAAGTAGGAGTTTCCTGCCGATAGCCTGTTTATCGACAATGTTCCAACCAGTCACCATATCTAAAACGAAAGTGAATTAGAGTAAGCATGTGAGAACGCGGGTAAGTAAATTCCTGCCCGCCACCTCGCACCCGCAAACATGCCGTCCTCACCCGCGGTGTGTAATGCGAGTATACCTGCACAACCCTCAGCCAGAGCGCGGGTATCCCGCATTTTACTTTACAACACGCAGCCACATTTAATTTGCTACAAAATAACAGAAGTGTGCACGTATACTCACATCCGCGCTCAATAGGCGGTTTTACAAAGATGCGCAATATAGGAATTTTGAGGGACACTGCTCCGTCGTCTGCTTCGGTTATGATTTACCCCGGCTGACGCTGCTGCTGCTGCTGCTGGAATGTTGTTGTTCTTCTTCTACCTCCGTCTCGGGCCGTCTTTTAATACTTTAAGGCCCCCTAAGTTCCCCTGAGGCCTTGCGTGCCACAGGTGGCGCCTGCTTTTCTAAAAAGGTATATTTTCTTAAGCACGTTTAAAACGCGTCCGCTCGTTGGCGGTACCCACGGTGCTGAAGGCTCGGACCCAGGTGGTGTGTTCGAATCTTACCACCGGCCACCAATGAAGGCTTCTGAGGGATGTTGTGCATTTGTAGCTCCGTGGGACTGCCTGCCTGCTCTTAGTATGCCTGCTCTTCGTTTTTAGGGCGAGGGCAGTGCTATTTTTGAAGCCTGATGTGGGCAGACATTGCGCTTGTCCCATCCTACAGTTGACAATACCACCACCGGCTGCGCTGTCTGAGGTATTCCGGCATTCTTTCCAGAAGAACGTCGGCGCAGTTCCCCTTGAAGTCGGCCCTGGAGGCATACTAACCCGCTGTCCCCCACTCCTTCCCGTTGTCCTCTCTCCATTTGTCCACGTCTGTATGCCGCTCGTAGCCACAGTTGCTTCGCGGCGCTAACACCGAATAAAAACATAATCAGAGACAATAAGACAATGATCTTAACTGTCAGCTGCGCTACTCTTATAAGACGGTGACAAGTATTTTTTTCCTTTTTCTTCTAAATGCATTCAAACTCAGATCTTTCTTTAATGCAATAAACTTGTTTACTTTTCACCTCTATGTACCCTTCGCTTTGTAAACAGTTACTTTAACTGCATACTGGGCGCGTCATGCACGGGCGTTACACTCATTAACAGGCGTTAACTTTCGTCTCTGAACTTTATTCACACTCGACTTCAGCAGTGCACTCATGCATGCTGTAAAACCGTCAACTTTCGCGAGCACTTAATTGCCTAGCAGCCTAAGCGTGCATGTAAAATGTCGCTTCTATCGCTATAGGGTCATATGAATCTTAGCAATCAGGATTCGCGAAACTTGGTGTTCTTGAACTTTTGTTGAATTCCAATGGCAGGTTCGGAGCGCCTCCGGAGCAAGTTTGGCTGCTCCGCCGAGAGAAAGTCTGTTCGATTGGCAGATTGGGAACAGTTCTCGAGTCTTCCAATGGGAGCTTCGGAGCGGCATTCGAGCCAAGGTTGCTCCAAGGAGCAACCCAGACTGCTCCTCCAAAATAGGCAGATTCAACCGGAACTCTATGTGACGTGTCACACACACACACATACATTGGATGATGATGGGGTGGTCGATTCACCACCGCTGAGGCGGTACACTGCCCGGTGACGTGTCACTTGTCGCTTGTGCTTCCTATTTCCTGTCCCTGCCTCGCCAACATGGCCGCCTCGCAACGCGTCTTCACCGTGACTAGTCTTCCGCGTCGTAGGTTGGCGATTTTGTTTCATGAAGGAAGCGATAAGTCAGACATTACAATGGAAACGTTAGGAGATTAGAAGGACCGTGATGTTGCAAAACATCGCGTTATAATGGAACATGAGTACCCTCTTCTTCTTCTTCTTCTGTCTCTGGCCGTCATCCACCAAGGGAGATTGGCCAGGGTTAAACTCCAAGTTGGGCGCAAGGGATCCATTCGCAGATTCGGGTCACTTGCGCTAGGCCTGATCAAGCCGCTCCATTGCCGAGTCTGCCACTTGCTCCGACTCTGCCATTGGAATTCAACATTTGTCAGTTGTTCTCGGGGTAGACACTGGGAAAATACCGTTTTTTTTAATAAGTTAGAAAGAGGGTGGCTAAAGGATAGCTCAGTGCGTGCGGCTAATGCAGCGAATGTAAGGCTGATGCACCACTCGCGGACGCAGTGCAGGCGCACCCGCATTTTACCCACAACCCGGAGCCATACTAAATTTCTTCCCGCAAATCGCAAAAGTACTCGGGTGTTTGCGGGTGTACTCGCCACACGCGATCACCTGTAACAATAAGGTCCAACTACACTCTCAGAGAAAAAGGTCACATCTTTACACCTTTTACACCTTTTAGAGCAGCTACACCGTTTAGGAGGTAATAGTTGTCGCATATGTTGTGCCTAAAAGGTTGCAAAGTTGCACCTGCTACCCACGAATGATAGGCTTACCGCTTCTTATTCGATGAGCGTGGGGGGCGTACGCCTTTTTGTAGCAATTTGGATACACGATAATTGCTTTTACCACCCTTTTACACTCTTTATCAGACACTACGTTTACCTAGGTGGTAACTATAGAGGTTACCACCTTTTCACACCCTTTTTTCTTAGAGTGTACGCTGCCCTGATCCCTAATCACATTTCCGGCGTCAAGATGGCTCATATCACTATCGAAAGGTTCTCTTACGCACGTTTTCCTTTCGCAATTACGATGAGGGTGGGGTATGTTTATTAAGAAAAAAAAGAAAGGAAAGGTCAGCCAGACGGAGGTCGGCTTGTTATTCCCAAAAAATGGAAAGGGGGAAGAAAAAAAGGAAAAGAGAAAGAAGAAAGGAAAAGAAAGAAAAGACAACAATGTTGTCAACGCAATGACGACATTTATGTTCTCCTCATTGCGAAAAGAAAACGTGCATTATGTTCTTATATGACCCTTATTCTGAAGGGGCTCATTATTTCATTCCCGACATCACCACCAGCAATGGGGCAGACTATCGCCCTTGGCGATGAAACTCCCCAATCGCCATCTAAAAAATGAAGTTCTTGTTGTTGTTATGTTCTCCTCCGCCATTTTTTATGCAAAACTTGTTTCTTTATAGCTTGCAACCTCCGTCGTACGACATAGTGACATTCTTTTCATTTCAGGCATACAAGTGGTGAGTCAATGTAACATCCGTAAAACGCGCTTCAATCAAATTGCAAGCTTCGTTATTCCTGCCTCATGCCATATCCTTAAGAATCCATAGAGCGTCGCGAAAAACCAAATATCAAACCCTTATTTGATTTCGTGTACAAGTATGGGTTCGCATTATCAGTGAAGAACAAAAGCGAAACGCGAAATATGCCTATAGCGCGAATTCGAGCAATTTCAACTCTCAGACAGTGTCATAATTCACTCCACTTTCATCCGTCCAGTGAAAAAAGAAGCGGCCTCAATATCAATGCATGGTGGAACTCCTTTGTCGTCTGAGTAGGAAGCATTGCAAAAAAGAAATTGAGACCCAGTTGACTACAGGAATACCTTTAAAATGACTTTTATCGTCGTCGCCACGATATATGCCGGAGGTAATGCATTCATGGCTTCTTAACGTTATTCAATTAAGTTCGCTTCCTTTGCTTCGGTGCGTTTCTTTCTCGTGCTGAGCAATTCTGGCGTCTTTTTCCATTACCTACACTCACTTTGCCGTCGCTTCTCGGCTTGTTGCGTCGCTACGTGTCGGTTGCCGTGGCAACCTTGTCAAAGAAGGGCTACACGAATTTTAATAAAGCCCTCAAGGACCAAACAAGCGCGCGTGTGTCTTGCTTTGGTTCTTCGCGCGTGCGCGCGCGCTGGTAAATTAGCTGTCAGGGTGAGAAAAATACCAGGGTGGTTCTCCATCGCCGGTTGACGGAAGACAGGTTTCGTTTAAGCCAACATGCAGAAATGGATGTGCTGTGTAATCTGTGGGGGAATATTGCCCGTATGTTTATGTCGAACGTATGAATGTTTTGCAATCGGGGCTTGTTGTGTAGCAGTAGCTAACGGTGAGCGAAAAGAAAGTTGAAGAGTAATCATTTATTATGTTGTTTCTTCAGTAAGAGACCAGAACAAGACAATGAGAAGTTTATCTTTGGGAAAACATGGTACAAGTAGGTATGTTTTAGTACGGTTGTAATGACCCTTTTCAAAAGGACGAGGAACAACAAAACTTTTGTGATAGAATTGGAAAACTCCTTAACTTCGCACGCGATTGAAACCCCTCAAAAAGTAGCGACCTCAAATTCCTATTTCCTCATTTCGATGCAAATGCTCGTGTGTGCAACAAGCGACTCCTCCAACAATGAAAAGTGGATACGTAGGACACAACATCGAGCTTTCAATAAAACTCACGGGAAAACCTCGGCAGGGCAACGATGCCTCCATTGTTGGAACTTAGACGGTGGTCCCCGGCATGGCTGTCAAGGCCAACCTTAAGTTTGATCTGTGGAGCATTCCCCGTGACGCATATTTATTTAGTTGTGTAAATAGCCCAAAGGCATTGCGTGGGGACATTATGCATCGGCAGCAGTTTCAAAGTTTCCGCAATAAAGTTTCAACATGTCGGAACATCGAATACAATGATGGTGATGGTGGTGGTAGAAAAGAATATAGAGATGCAGGCCCACTCGAAAGCAATTAAAAATTCCTTAAATGCACACGTGGATGATACGATATTACTATACAATACTAGGCTATATAACATTGCAGTGATGGGTTCATTTTAGATGTATGGATGATTATTTCGATGCTACAAAACTACTATGAGGTATGTTAGCACGTAAATGATTAACGTGCTATTCAGTTAACCTTGTCTGTAATTACAACAACATTTGAATACGAAAAACAAGTTTAGATGGGGACGTACACAATCAATATTATTTTCTTACTTTTCGTTTTCCTGGCGCGATTTACATGCTCTTGCCAAAATTTAAATTTTCTTGAACCGTGACACCGAAAAATTTATCCAGCCGTCCTCATGGGGACTTGACTGATATTGTGAGTCAGTTGACTGAATAACTCGTTTAGCATAGTGAACTTTGTCCGCAGGATATATTAGGGCTTCAAACCTGCCATACATTGCTCCCGTTGCAGCCGTTGGGCTCTGCATCTACTCGTTTTTATGTGGATATGCAGATATGTCAGAAATGTCACCACAGTCAAGAATGTGATGAAGTATTCTTCGCACCTGGCGCACCTGAAATTCGCTCACTTGTGAAGATTCTAAAGAAGGCGCACCAGCGGCATGGCTGAGCTGGTTAAGGCGTCCCTCTCGTTGGTGGTAAGCCAAGTTCGTGCTGAGGACTAGTAGGTGGTGGGTTCGAATCCTACCACCGGCTGTACTGTCTGAGGTTTTCCCTGGGTTTTACGAAGACTTTCCGGACGAATATCGACACAGTTCCCCCTGAAGTCGGCCCAGGACGCATACTAACCCCTCTGTCCCCCACCCCTTCCTGCTGTCCTCTCTCCATCTGTCCACATCTGTACGCCGCGCATAGCCACAGTTGCTTCGCGGCGCTAAACACAGAATATAAGAAAGAAGGTGCAGAGTAGGAACATAGTACACGATCCTGTTCCACAGCGCCAGCACGTGTACTGCATGTGAAATCCGATATGAAATCCAATGACTTTCCTCTTTTCTGGAGTATTGGATAGACTCCTAAACAGAGAGCTTCACCACATAACGCATAACAGATTTAAGGCCAATTGCATTCATAATGATATCGCTCCGCTTGCTAACCGCTTGTGTAGGGCTATGTGTAAGCTTTCGGGAGGCACGCACACCACTGTAGTTTTAGTACGGCGCAGCACGCCCTCACGCAGACCATTGCGGCACAACCTGTTGCGTAAAATAAAAGCTACACAATGTCCAATTTCAAGAACGCAGCAATTCAAGTGCAGCCGAAACATGCAACGCCACCGGTGCTTTTTTTGTCGTTGTTGTTGTTGTTCTTTGCGTGTGAGATTTGCAAACTGGAGGTCGCAGGAACGCAAGCGCCCTTGTGTACGCGCGCTAATTTCGAGTTATAGCGTACGTACGCTTTGCGCAAAAACTGCGTAGCGTTCGACGCCTGCGCAGTGTCACAACGCTATTTCGTTCTGTACGGAACGTCTTTGCGAACCGGAGTATGTGATAATTGAGAGTTTTAGCAGACCGTTGATAACGTGGCTTGCGTCGACCGTATCAACCGGAACCAATCAGTGGATAAGATTCTGAGTCACGCACGAGTGCGATTGGTTCCGATAGAGACGATAACTTTATCAGCGGTATACTAAAACTCACTAGTAGTGAGTTTTAGTTTTAATGCATCGTACGCTATCGCCTTTGCGTACGTAAGGAATAGCGTTGATGGTTCTGCGCACGCGCAAGACAAAAGCATGTCCTGCCGTCAAAATTGTCCTGTTTTTAGGCCGTATCCGCGCCTCAACACCGAGGCAAACACTGTCCATTGAAGCCGTACCGAGAAGACGAGCGTCTGCAGGAAGAATTGCCCCGGGCGCCGAGTGGACTCGGTGCGGTAGAGAGCATTACAAAGGAAAAAGTGTTTGAGGTACGCTTCTAGTAGCAGATACACTCGAGACACGCAATTTGGAGGAATGATGCAACAGCTGTCAGTGCATCTCATTAGCTGCGAAGTCACTGACGAAAGGATGAATCCCCTTCGCGCTCTCCAGCCCGGCAGCTGTGCCCGAAGCCGATGGAAGTGAAATTGCATTCCGGCAGAACACGTCCCAATCAGGCGGCACTTAAAATTGACATGGTCTCCCAGAGCGTAATCAGAGTCAGGTACCAGCGGATCTCAAAGTTCCTTCCATCTTATAGTGCGTGTCAGACTACGTCGCGCCGTTCGTAAATATTCGCGCATATTCGCAAATCCGGGCTGTGCAAGACTGTGACAGACTGCATGTGAAAGTAAGTTGATCAAAGGATAAGCTTTATGCGTGCTAATGTGCTTTGTTTGCAGGGCTTCATGTACTTTTAAACAGCCGTTCCGGTAGTCTCGTTCCGTGGAATTTTAACCGCCATGTGCAGGTGTTTAGACAACAGCTTGGTTCACGCAATGCAAAATCAGCAATTTAATGAGCGTTCAATCATTTGTACTTTTCACCTCAATGAAAATCACAGCTTTAATGAGAATCTTATCCTATTCGTAATGCTTTGGCACGATGGTACACAGCAGAAAGATGATATCTTGATGGTGTATCCCATCACTGTTCGCAAGAGTTGGGAAGAGAATAGAATCACTGCAAGATCCTATATACTTTCAGATAGCAGCCAAACACCGCACAGCAAAGCCCTTTAGGGAGTCAGCTCACTTACAGAAAGCCAATTTCAAAATATTGATGTCACTATAGAGAAACAAGGTTAAAAAAAGAACTGTTTCCTTTAAGCAACCAGGAAGTGATTTCAATATTGATTTCTTGAAAGAATGGCTAGAAACCAAGCGAGGTGGTGACTAGAATACACGATTTAAAAAAAAACGAGATTAGGGAGACTACGAAAAAAAACATCGTTTGTATGTGCCCGTTTTGCGTCGTCTCCCTATAGTTTCGAGTTTTTTGCATGACGTATTGCTTTTGTGAGTCAATAAATCACCTTTGTAACATCGCTGACGGTAATGCACCATATAGCAAGAAAATTCTGATAAGTAATGCTAGTTTCGTAAAAACGATAGAAAACGGCTATTTGTAAATCGTATCGAATATGAGAAAGAAAAATACTGACAACCCATACACTTAATAGGGGCCAGTCACACCGGTGCGACACGACATTCAACCCTCCACGACACGACAGCAGTCAGTCTTCAGAGTCTTCACACTGTTCAGGCAGTCTTCAGTGTCGTATCGAGTCGTTGCCTCAGGATGTCGCCCACATACGGTCACACTGACACGACACCGCCGCGCAGACTTGTACACGTTACTAAAAAAAAGTAATTGATTACCGTTACCGTTACCTTGTACGAAAAAGTAATTTTTTACCGTTACAAATTACTTGCAGGAAAAAGTAATGAAGTAACGCGTTACTTTGCCAATTACTTTCGATATCTGAGAACACGATATAAAAAAAGAGATAGAAGAAAAGATACCCCCCAAAAAAAGGAAACTGAGCAAAAACGAAGCGAAACGAAGCAAAAACGAAGTCAGCATTGAAGCAGAATTTATTTCATAAGAGCAGTGAATTTTTCTTGAGGGAGGCACATCAGGCATTTGAACAAGATGTTGTTTCTGTCCTTTCGCTCCAGCGCTCTGAACATGCCGGATAGCTAAGCCCACGGCGACAAGTCATTGCAGATCGTCGACATCGTTGTGATATCGACAGTATTCCGCACAAGACTGACTGGGGCTCATGGTCACAAGAGTGGCATTATGTTATCGGGGTCGAGAGTTCTGTGAAAAATGTGTCGAGAGGTTGAGAGTTTTGAGAGTTCTGTGAAAAGAGTCCCAACTGGAACTCCCACAAATGACTCATCAAGTTCACGGTACAACCTACAATCCAACTTACTGCATACAGGCCGGGTTACGGATAGATAGTACACATGAATGGGGAGAGGACAGTGGACTCAAAAATACACTACACGTGCGGAACACTGTGGCAATTGACCTCGGGGTCCTCGGGTAAGTAATTGTTGCGGGAGAAGTCCTAGAGATAAGACAGCTGCCTTGCACCGAACTTGCTGAGGGCAGTTGGTTTTGTCTTCTCGGGCGGTCAATCATCCCATATATGTGTGTGTGCGTCGTCCCGAACAATGTGGATTCTTTAGTTTCCAAGTAATCGATTACTTGCTAATTGATTACTGAAAATTGTAATTGAATTACTCAAAAAATTACTGGGCCCCAAAAGTAATCGATTACGTTACAAATTACTCAAGAAAGTAATTGATTACTAGTAACGCAATTACCCGTTACCCGTTACGTACAAGTCTGCCGCCGCGACACGACACAGAATCAGTGTCGTAAGACTTGTTTCGTCAGTCTGATTGCAGAAACTATTGAACAGTCGGATGACACGTGTTGTACGACCGTTGCGTGATGTTGAAACTCTGTTCAAACATACGTGATCACCGCTCGCTAAACGGGCACATTCTCCACCATTCTATTTCATTTTGGGGGCAAACATGTCCATTAATGTTTTTTTCTTCCCTGTCTACCATAACTTCGTTCTAGAACACTGATCCAAACAGTTGGCCCGAGATAACGGGCAGTTGGAAGAAAAGTTACTAAACAGAGTAGGTAACATGACAGCTGACAGTAGTAGACACTGAGCCACGCCGGCAAGCACGCCCGCCATCTTGGATCTGGAGCGGCTGCGTCGCCTAGCAATGGACGCCAATCCCCCCCCTTTCCCAGCCGCAGAACAGCGCGCAGTCGAGCCAGCTCGCAACCGAGGAAACCGGTTTCGGATGGAGATGACTCAATATGGACGGCGCGTTCCTGGATGGCGAAACCACGTGACACGATCGGGACCCAATCGCGGACACCGAACGGCGGCTCCGGCGCGGAAAAGGAATGCGATACTCTGTACCCCTATTCAGTTACTCTAGTTGGAAGGTCGTAGTTCTTTGTCCACTTCCCCCTTTTTTATTTTACTTTCGTGTTAGCGCAGCGAAGCAACTGCGGCTATGAGCGGCGTACAGATGAGGACAGATGTAGAGAGAACAGAAAGAAGGAGTGGGGGAAAGGGGGTTAGTATACGTCCTGGGCCGACTTCAGGGACAACTGTGCCGACGTTCCTCTGGAAAGTCTTCGGAAAACCTCAGACAGCACAGCCGGTGGTAGGATTCGGATCCACCACCTCCCAGTCAGCGCGACACCAGCGAGACGCCTTAACCCACTCGGCCATGCCCCTCCCGTCCCCCTTGAGGTTCTACAAAATGTTTACCAGGTTGTGCTTGGAGGTTCATTTTGTGATTTGCAACCGCAACGAAGGGACACGCCGATGGCAGCTGAGCAATGTTTCAGTTTTGACGCGGGAAAGACAATTCTTTCATTTGGAACCCAAAGGTCACGTTGTACCACCGGAGAGACGCCCGCGACAGAGCTTTTGGTGCGATTACCTGAAGGATTTACAGGTAAGTGTCAGCACTTGCAATAGACCTCTACCCGAGAAACGTCATCATGAAGTTCTTATACAGACTGAAACCGAAAGAAATCGTAGGGGAACGGCTGGGTTTCACGAATAGACGATTTCAGAAATTGCATGAATGGCCCACCAGAGAGCGCCGTGTTGCGAAAGCCCCGCTGCACCTTGGGATTTAGTTTTCATGAGTCAGAGAGAAGAAGAAGAGCGCAAACGGTTTCGGTTTTCGCTCTCCTTCACCTCCCGCACCTTCGAGCAACAGGCAGACGAGCACGAATGTAAACCATTTCCCACGACGCATTGCGCGATGCGCGTGACTTGGGCGACGGAGGGCCCCCGTGCGGAGCACAAGGGCGATATCTGAAATCGCCTATTGGCACTTGCTCGCTGCCTCATATTGGAAGAAGAGTTTGACCGAAGATCGCGTCCCTTTCATGGACCATCGTAATCCGCACAAGACCGTGGCTTTCGTTCGCGACCTCGTTCGCCTCTAGCCGCGAGCGTAGTTCAACTCTCCCAAATTGGTGGTGCTGTCCAACACGATAGGTCTATTCCTTTCCTTCTAGCGAAATAGTTCTTCCGCGGGATCGAACGACAATGAGTTCTTATATGAACCACATACATTGCTTTTGTTTTGCATTTTCTGGTGTTAAAACCAAATAGGACAACATGCGCTCACAATACAAGCGCGACCTTCGCAAGATCGAGCACTCCAAAATTAGCAGCGTGGGTGCGGGCTCGGTGTACACACCGAAGTGGCACAATGTTAGCAGTCTCCGTTTTCTGGGTGGCATCTGCGTGCCATCAACAAGTGCCACAAACACGGATAACACTGAAATTCAGGAAGACGTGGCAACAGCACAGTGTCCTACTGAATCGTGGAATGATGAAGAGGTGAGTGTGGTCTCTATGTTCCCTGTATGTTTCCTTTTGCCATTATTATGGTTGCTTGCTCATCGATACCAGAAGCTTTGGTGCATGATAATGTGAAATTATTTCTTTAGTGTGTTTGAAACATGACTGCAGAATTCATTTACATGACAAAGCATATCATTCTTTAAATGTTTTTCTTCTCTGTTTTAAAAACAATGCACGCTCTAACGATAATTGGAGAAGCGTTTCAGAGCACGTGTATACATGTTTATTATTTACAACAGGAATCCACTGATGCGGCAACCACGTTCACCCAGGAGTCGCTGCCTTCTCCCACGGCTACTGCTCGTACGTCTTCCTCCACTCAGATACCAGAGCCGACGCAGAAGGCTGCAAAGAGATTAAAAGGGGATGCGGGGGCAGCAAAGGCTGAGCTGCTCACCGAGGCAACAGCAATAAATGAAGGAGAAGTCATGATGATATGGGTTGATATGAGAGAATGAATTAATGATGAGCGCGACGCTAAGACAGGTCGGAGTTCTGTTTACAGCTCTTCGAGGAGGTCAGCGGCTTGCACGAATGCAAAACGCCGTGCACGGCACGGCTGTGATGGCATGTTCATCTCTGTTCGTATTACAGATAAGATGTTTCTTGATCTGCTTGGCGTGTCTGCCTTATCCATCGAAACTACCAGCGCGCCGTGTGCTTCCTGCGTCAAGAGCAGTCAACAAGTTTTCATCTGAGAAGCACGATATCCTCTGTCAACAATGGGATCTGCGAGCAACATATAAGCAGCTGCAAGAGAGCGTTTCAACTGGGCACGGCATGGCTGTGATGGCATATTCATCTCTGTTCGTATTACACGTTGGTTAATTTGACCATGTTAAGTGTTGTAGGACCAGCACCTTGTATCTAATTGCTGTGTTGTGCCCTCCTGCCATTCTGGACAAGACTCTAGCTATGTCTGAAGCGAGTTTTGCGTTAATTTTGCGTGGATTGATTCTTTTGGGAGGGGATGATGAAGGTCCCGGTCCTAGAAATACTAAGCCTTCTGAGAGTGCGGAGGGGTTGTCAATAGCCGAAATGCTTAAACGCTTGGAAGATGGCCAAGCTAAAATGCTGAATGAATTTGACACGATCCGCAAGTGGCAAGAAAACGTAAACGATCGTTTGACCAAGATTAACAGTGATTTTTCATATATTAAACCTGTTGCTCGCGAACTAGATGCTAGATGATCTGAAAAAGAAAAAACAAAAACAAAACAAAAACAGAAAAGAAACAGTTGAACATTTTGAAAGCTCAGCGGACGAATTAAGGCAACGCAATGACGACCTTGAAAACAGGTCAAGGTGATGTAATCTTCTGTTCTTTCGGCTAGAAGATGGGGCAGTGAAACTTGGGAACAGTCTGAAGGCCTGATAACTGAACTCTGTGTTTCTAAACTTCATATCCTTTTGGACACCTTAGCAATTCGCTCAGAGATCGAACGATGTCTGAGAACTATCGCAGTGTGGACGCGTCGTCTGCTTTTACACGTTTATTCTGCGTTCAGTGCCGTAGGGGGAACCGAATAGTATTGTACCATCGCGGCACAAGTGATCTTCCGGTGAATATACACAAGAAGTACAGAAAAGAACCAACAATTCCGAACATCGGCCCACGTGTTATCCACACTAGAATGGTGGCAGTGTCGCCCCCTATAGGTCGATCTCGCAGCGAATAGAAAGAGCACATTGAGTCGATAAATATCAACCGAGCAAGGTACGACGCATAATCGCGAACGTCTCTTCTTTTAAAGGGACTGTAAAGTGAAAAATAACCCTCATATTTTTGCCCACTCTCGTGCACACCGTCATTGTTTGATAACACATAGAAGGCATTACTTCTCAATTCGGCATATTTTTACGTGTAAATATTTTGAAGATTGCCCGAACATGGACGGTGCTGCCAACAAACGGCGAAAAAGAGCAACTTGGGTTTCGTGTCCAGGGCTCCAGGGACTGGTCAACCCTTACCACGTGCCAGTTAATTTTGTAGAGAACAAAGTTGACGCACATTATCTTACAACTAAACGGCATTTTTAAAATGACGCTCACTTCCATAGTTTCCACGTTAATAAAGCATTCAGCTACTTCGCCGCTACGAGCTACGATCCGCCGCGCCATCTGCAAGGCCGTCTGTGCGGTGTTATCGCGTTTGCTGCCTACGTCGTGGGTGGTCGTGTTGGTCGCACGAAGCAGAAAATGCAAGTGAATGACACTGCTGTGTCAAGTATTCGAGAGACCTACATATGCCTGGTGTAGTTTTGGTGTTCGGGGATTGCAAAATTCACCTCCGTTCATGTTTGACGATGGGCGTTTTCTACCACAAGATTCCACAGGAGAGTGCGCGAAAACGAATGTTGTTCGAAGCACTCGGGTATTAGATAAAGCAGCCGTGTCGTGTGTGCTGAGCTCATTTTGCTGCCGATGACTACGAAGATGCCGTAGAAGGCGAATTGCGAAGACGTCCGAAGCAAACTGCCGTTCAGTAACCAGTGATTTTGCTTCACCGAGGTGGCAGGGTACAAGTTGCTTAGACACGCCGTCTTCCGCGAGGGACGTTAAATACGGGGTGCCGTGTGATGAGCTTTCATCGCACGTTAAAGAACCCTCAGGTGGGCAAAAGCAATCCACAGACCGACCGCTGTGGCGTCGCTCATGATCTCAGTTGTCTCGCGACGGAAACACCTAATTATTATTATTATTATTCACCGAGGTGACAAGTTCAACACAACGTGTCAGGTATGTACAGGTGTCACACATATATAAATTATAATATAGCGATGACGTATTCCATTTAACTTATGTTATCCTACATGTCCCGTACTGAACATTGTCAACATCAACAAATTTAATTTTAGGGGCCTTCCAGTGTTGAAGTGGCGCCCGACTGCTTCGTGTGTGTGTGATCCAGGCACTCAAGTTGACATGACAGAAATAGCTGGAAGCAGGTATGCAAAGTCCACAGATGGAAGCACTAGAATTGTTACGTGTTGCAGACTTTATGACATTTTTGGAGTCTTTAGACAGGCGCAGAACATTAGTATGACGTCAACAGTAGGACAAGAAACCGATGAACCGAGGAATACTTCCTGTTGAGTTATAGTTATGACGAAGGAACGGTAATTAATTTTCTAGAGATGCATCCTCTGCACTTGAACGCCCAGGGAAACAGCAAAAGTTCCATTTTCTTTGAAGCCCCACTACTGGAATTGTTCAAAGTGTGTCGCAGCTACAGTGAGCCATGCAAGGTTACCACATCATATTGGTCCTAAATTTGCAGAGTTCCCCTATTTCTGACACAACGGTCATTTCTCTTTATTGCTCTCCTGATCCTACCCTCTTAGAGATTAATGTGGTGCTCCATGCGTTGCATGAGCACTGCCTTTTTCTCTCATGCTTCCAGTTTCTTGTTCTGTTGAATAAATCTTCAATTGAGAGTTTGCAGCCATCACGCTGCCTACTGTGTTTGCCCTTCATCTAGATTGATGTGCTATAACGGTATAGCACATCAACATGTCAACAATCAACCAACAACAACCAAACAACCTTGCCTTGCCTTACCAACATGCCAAATCTTTTTGTTGCTGCAGATCATAATTTCAGAGAGTTTTCCTCTGCACCCTGCCACGAGCGAAAAGTGTAAGGTAGTCCTAGTTTTGGATGGAAACTACACGATGTGGTAACATCCACATATCTAAAATTGTAGTCGACGGAGCTTTGGTCTTTTGTACAACCTTCATTGTACATTTAGCACACTTAGCACACGTGAAGAAAAGTTCTCATCTTCATCAAGATGACAGGTCATTGTTGGATCTATCTGCAGCATTATTGTTGCTGTACTCTTTTCATCAACAGAGAATACAAAAGTGCACAAATGGCAAAATATAACTTGCTTGTTAAATTCAAAAGGGAAAGACAAAACTGTTTACACTTCTCTTGTTTATTTTGTTGCAGGTTTTACGGTAGGTATCAAGTACATCAAAACATCACAGGGCAGAAAGTCCTACTCTTGTCTACTAAATCCATGGACAATAAAAAAGAAAAATATAGTTTGAGTTGTGACAAAATGTTGCTTCTGCTCTTATATTGTATTTCAAATAAATGTTACGATGCGTTTGTCGTGTACACTGAAGCCAGTCTCAATTTGCAGGGCTGTCAAAAGTACTTTACAAAAGTACATCTCAATAACAGAGAACTTACACAATAAATTATTTAGCCATTTTGGAGTACTATTGCCTACACCAATGCTGCATGGTTAACTTTGAACCCAGATCAAGGGTTGCTAATACTTGAAATCAGCCCTCAAGTTCTTCTTTACAAATTTTAGTTGGTGACATGATAATGAATCAGTTACAAGTACTCCTTTTAGCAAAACAGAGTTAATTAAGTGTTAAATCCCAATCTAGGTTTAAACATTAATTGTCATTTGGAAACCTGCTCAATAAGAAATATATTTAAAGGTTATGAACACAGTTCAGCTGAACGACACTGATGAAAATGATCTTATTTACTCCTCACATAAAAGACATGAGTATAATCTACAAATACAGATATGCTGTGACTGCAAAGAAAAAGCAATGACAAAAACTTGCAGCAGGCAAGAAATGGAAATTTGCTGACATCAATATATGCATTTCTACAAGTCTGCACACTGATTGGGGAAGCATCCCTAATAGCATGTACGACGCAGGCAGGAAGAATACTTTCTATTCTACTTTGTCAGAGCACCCCATATCCTTCTTGTGAATAGCCGACAGGCGATATAACGGAATTTCCTGCAGAAATAAGGGTTTTCTGTCCAGTTTGCGTTCAAGGACCTGGAAGGACCTGCAAGGACCTGGTGGTCCGTAAAGACCAGACGGCGCTGCCACGTATTCATGCTCTACGGTTTCTCGGAAGACACTTGTAGGACTTCGGTGTCAAGGCACAGTATTTTGAAATATTCGTTAGTTGTGATGCAATCTTCTGTCTGCTTTTCACACGCATTCTCTACCTCTCGGCAGCAAAAACACTGGTCCGTAGTATCCATCAGTGTGCATTTCCCACATGAACACCTGCACCACGAAAAACAGCGCTTGTTTCGGCCTACACAAGTGCTTGTCCCTGATAATGTAAATTTCACAAACCAGTCCGTGTTCACAGCACGGTCTGCTACTGGTGAGGACGAAGGTGACTCCAGTAAATCTCTAGACGAGAAATCTTCTGCTGCGAAGCCCGCACTTTCCAGCACGCCATCGCGCGAACAGAAGTTCTGTGTGAGCAATAGTTCTCGAATGCGGAATTCTCGAGCACTCATGTTCAAGAGGTTCGACATTCTCGATGTAGAAGGTGGCCACAAATGCCCAGTGCCATTTTCGTTTTCGCCGGATTAGCTAGCGGAAGCGTGTATTATGTATTACATGCGTCCTCGACAGATGGCGCGGGGTGATGCAATTGTTGACAGACTGCTCGGTTTCCTACAAGGTCCCTGGACATTCAATCATAGAAAATTCGATTGGAGAAGAACTACAGCGATTTCAGCGGAGTTCTTTGATATTTGAACTTTTGAAGGTTCAACCTTTTCGGTGAACATAAAGTTTCGATAGGTTTATATTCACTTTTCGGCCCCTTTAAGAAAAAACAGGAAATCTTGCTTGCCAGCAAGAAACTGGCTGAGGCACCTTACACGATAAAGGAGGACTTTTCATCTAATATTTGATATCAGCGAGCAAAACTACTCGGGTATGGAAAGGCACTTAACAAACTGTTTAAGTTGCGTTACAACAGACTGTAAATAATCAGGTATATGATGATGATGATTAGGATTCTTCTGGCGCAGCGACTACAAAGGTCATAATGTGCGAAACATGGTTATGAACACAGATGAATTAAGTTATAAGAATAAAGTGAATAAAATTCAACCTAAAAATATACTGATATAAGTAAAAGAAGTGTGTGCAAAGTTCTCTTGCGGAAAGTAACTAAAAGTTATAGGCTCCCAAAAGCAAACTCCGCGAAGCAGTCGCTTTTCAACAACGAGCTGAACGCGCTGAACATCTGCTTCAGAGACGGATCCAGCTGCCAAACGAAAGCGTTACAGGCTTCGTCGAAGATGTGTTGCGGCTCTTCCGGCGAGCTGACCCCAAAGCATCCGAGGAGAAGAAGGTTCAGCGACTCATGAGGGGCGTAAAAAAAGAAATTTTTCGCGCCCTGTCCCGGGATGCTACCAAGTAGTTTCGCTTCGTGACAATATTTCAGTGTGGTCACCAAAGAAATGTTTTAATTCGACGAACTCTTGCTGAAGGGCTAGGGGCGACGTATCCTTTTTATTGTATTTAGTTAAGGAGTAGTTGAACTGTGGCTGTGACTGCCAAGGAGCACATTCGTCACCCTGTTCTAGGATCCAGGAGTCCTGATACAAAAAGCTATAAAACTCTTGATACTGCAAGGCTCGCATGCTAAAAGGCCGTACCACTGATGGCCTGTTTACAAATAGTCGCTGAAGCCGTGTGCCTTGGACACAAGGCATGGCGGGATTCTGACAATGGCTTTTGACTTTAAGACCATAAAGAATAGTAAGGTAAGACCGTCGTCTGTCCAGAGACCACCCATTAGACTCGACGTGCAAACTTTCCACTGGTGAGGTGCGGAAAGCTCCAAGTGATAACCGGAGGCCCCGATCAATTAACTGGGCTACTGGGCCAATTAATCATAGGACTGACGTACGAGCAGAACTGTAAACAAAACAATCATAGTCCATCTTCGACCGAATTACTGATGCATATATTTTGTGGAGGGTTGTTCTGTCTGCTCCCCAAGACCTGTGAGCGATAACTTTCATGAGACTTAAAGACTTTATGTATTTTGCTTTTAGTTGGTTGATGTGCGGCAAAAACGTAAGCTTTCTATCAAATACCATTCCCAGAAATTTGTGTTCCTCTCGGACAGCAATGTTCTCACCATTCATGTAAAGTGTAGGGTTCGGAAATAGTCCTTTTTTTCTCGTGAACAGAACACTGATAGTCTTTTCTGAGGAGAACTTGAATCCGTTCTGGTCTGCCCATTTAACCAGTTTGTTTATCGCCAGTTGTAGTTGCCTCTTACAAGTTGCCAAATTTGCAGAGGAGTATGAAATTTGAATGTCGTCAACGTACAACGACGACGATACAGACGGAGGAATTGCAGTGGCTATGGAGTTCATTTTTGCAATGAATAATTCCACACTGAGCACGAAGCCCTGAGGAACTCCATTCTCCTGAAGAAATGGTTGTGGTAGAGTGCTGCACAGTTGGACCGTGAAGGTTCGATCTTGGAGAAAGTTAATGATACAGCGTAAAAGCCGGCCCTGTATCCCTAAAAAGTATAGATCCCGGATGATCCCATACCTCCAAGCGGTATGGTAGAGCTCCAGCGAGCAATGTCCTCAGTGAAGGTCAGTGCTCCTGGTCCAGACACGGTCACCTATTCCATGATCGCCCACTTATCAGAGGAATCCAAAGGGTGTCTTCTAAACTTCTTCAACAAAGTCTGGGATAAGGGGCAGATGCCAACAGCATGGAAGGTAGCAACTGTAATTCCACTTCTCAAACCTGGCAAAGAAGCATCAAATCCCACCAGCTACAGGCCCATTGCCCTCACCAACTGGTTGGGCAAAACATTCGAAAGAATGGTGAACAACCGACTAGTGTATTATCTTGAATGCAATAACTGTCTTGATAAGTACCAATGTGGATTCCGAGCTGCACGTTCAACGACAGACCATCTTGTTCGTTTGGAGACCACAATCCGAGAAGCGTTTATCAGGCGGAGTCACTGTGCCTCTATACTTTTTGATTTAGAAAAGGCATATAATAGTGAACGGCTGGTTGTATGCATAATTTTCACCACCCACAGTTGAAATGACTTGCTTTTCTGCGCGGTTCTTTACAGACAAGAACGTTTTGCTGTAATGTGCAGAACTGGAAACATTTTGGAAATGTTCACCTAGGAGGTCCGCCTGTTCGTCTTAATTCTGACATGGAACACCATTGACTTGAAGGAGGGGAATGGAAAAACTCTGGTAGTCTCCTTTAATTTCCCGGAGCCTATTTCATACTTTCTTTGATGGGGTTCCATGTGTTAAAGAAGAAACAAAGTTGTGCCAAGAAGACCTTTTTGCTTGCTTTCGTGTCCACCTTGCTTTGGCACGTGCTTTTTTGAAGGCAAGAAGATTCTGTGATGTGGGGTATCTACGAAAGGTACCCCAGGCACGATTCTATTCCTTTCTAGTCTTTGCGCAATCGTCAGTTCACCAAGGTTTTGGACGCTTGGGGAGCCGACCCAATGTCTGTGGAATAGATTGTTTGGCGGCATCTATGATTGTGCTTGTAACTAAAGTGTTTGCCTCTTCGACTGACCTGTGTTCAAAAGAAGAGGACTGGAGTTTGACTTCCCTTTGCAATAAGCTCCAGTCAGCCTGTGCTAGCTTCCATCGGGGTGGTCGTGTTGTGAGTGTATTTGTAGCACCACACAATTTCACGATAACAGGAAAGTGGTCACTCCCTCGTGGATTTTGTTCAACTGCCCAGTCTAAACTGCTAAAAAGCGAGTGACTGCACAGCGAGATATCTAGATAAGAAAAGCTTTGTGTCGCTGCAACGTAAGTAGCTTGTCCCGTGTTGAGCAAGAGCAATTGACCTTGACATCAAAACGCTTTCCAGCATTTTCTCCCTGACGTCTAACCTTCTGCTGCACCACAGGGGGCTGTGAGCATTCAGGTCCCCAAGAATAAGGAAAGGTTGAGGCAGCTAGTCAGAAAGATGCTCAAAGTCTCTTTGGTGGATTACTACTGAAGGGGGCAGGTACAATGAACACACTGTAATGACCCTGTCGAGGCATATTTGTACAGCTACAGCCTCAAAGTCTGTAACAAGTGGAACAGAATTGGAAGGAATGGACTGCGGAGTAATCAGAGCCACACCCCCAGATTAACGTGAGGTGTCCGTACGATCCTTTCGAAAAACATTATATCTTCGAAATGGGTTTATACTCTGTTTGTTCAGGTATGTTTCTTGCAAACAGAAACAGACAGCTTTGTACTTTTCAAGAAGGTCATGTATGTCCCCTATGTTGGTGAAGAGGCCTCGACAGTTCCATTGCAGAAGGACTTGTCCCATGAAAAGGATTGTGGTTAAGAAAAACAAAAAGACTTTGATCATTATGTGCATTTAAGGAGGCAGCACCCTTGGTGGGGGCTGTTTTTGCTGGTCCTGGGTCTGTTGCCTCTGCCTCTACCACTTGATCTTTCGCGTTTCTCTTTTGATTGCGAGAAAGTGTCTGGGAGACTCGAAGACGACTTCTGTGAAGCACGGTCTTCGTCGTCGAGCTCCATGTTAACAACAGGTACCTGGGATGGATCTTTGAGCAATCCATCCCAGACGAATGCCGTACAAGCAACATCAGCTGACGGCGCTGCAGGTATGGCGGAGTAATCCTTTCAAGCCTAACGTGGCTATGTCTGTCCTGGTTGTAAATTAACTGTCGCAGTCTGAGGAACAAGGCAAGGTAGCGATGCTTGCATTGGCCACCACGTCTCCAAGGGCGGCCATGATAAAGACCGTCAGCGCCATCCATCCGTTGCGGGGCCTACTACAAATTCCGTCATAATGACGTCACCTGGTACGTCACCGTTACCGTTACGCGGGGCGTGCCGGGCGCTCGGGCTGCGCGTTCCTTCCATCGCGATGTCGAGCCGCGGAATGTCACAATCGCTGTTGAAAGCAAACCGAAGAGCAAAAACTCATGAACAATTTGTAAACAGAGAACAATCAACACTAGTGACATGCGTGCAAAAAGGACACAGGAGACCAGGTGGGGACTTTTCTTTCTTTTATCACAGGTAAATTCGCCATGCCGTTGTAAACAGTATAAATACCCACGACAGAATAATGTCCAAAATAACCAGTATGACAGTCCATGTACTGAATAAGCACGAAAGGATAATGTACAAATTCCAGCAAACACTGGTGGGGCCACATGAAAGCACTGGACAGACAACACAACACAACAGAACCATGCATATGCTTTTGCATGGAAAGAAAATAACTTCTGGTTACATCACAACAACGTGCAGAGATTACGAACTTAGTCTCGCTGCCTGCTGCAGTGCCTTCTCATGTAGCGTACTATTTCGTACTTCCTCATTCCTTTGTCGTGCAAACCAGAACAGCCGTACCCTCAGAAAAAAAGTGAAATAAATCATCATACACCGATGAAGAACACAAAATTAATGTCTTTGGCACAAGTGTGTCCAACACTTCACACAGCTTGGACCTGACCCCTTAGGAGGTGAGGAATGTCTTGACGTTGGCTTTGAAGGCTTCCTCGCGCGCACCCACAAACGTCGCAAAGGCAGGAAGCGGAACAGACAGCTTTCCAAAGTGAATACTGTCCACATGCTTGACACTCAAATAAAGCAATAGCTGGCTACTGTCCTGAAATGTGGCATTGTCTTCCAGCAGGCTGCATTTCTGCCCAGAGGGGCAAATGTGAGCACCGAGAAATTTTGCACCAAGCCACCCTGCGAAGAATATTGTGCTGTTGGATCCTAGCGGTGATGGCGACTCACTGGGTGCTACGATGACATCGTCAGAGATGTGCGTGGCAGCAGAACATCCAAGGCTGCTCATGTAGTTACGGCCAATAGGTATTGCCACCAGGAGGGAGTCCACATTTTCGGTCCAGTTGGAGCCCTGTGTAGTCTTGTCCGAGTAGCAGATGCCTTACTGCAGCCTGGAACTGAATGCAGCTGGAGTCAGCGTTGCGTCCACACTTTGTCCTAATTATGCAGAAGGTGTTTTCGAGTGCGTCCTGGTTCAGCCTTCGAGTTCCTCACTCGAAGGCCGATCCAGGACGCACTCGCACGCGCTGGTACTGATGCCAGAGTTTCGCAGGTCTTCGCTGAGCTGAAGCACGGAAGTCATGGTCAAGCAGAAGCCACAGATACACGAGGGCGGTCTCTTGCATCCAAGAACTGTAATCATCTCAAACTCGGACAGGCACTCCAGCAAGAAGTCCTTGTGAGCAGATCCCTGTTGTATTGCGGAAGAATATTTCGTCTTGCCATGCAGGTGGCTACTGTTAAGTACTGTCGAAGAGACGGTCGACGCGCTAAACAAATCTGGCTGTGTGGATGGCATCGGGTGGTAGCTGGTGGAAAGTAGTGGATAGGTGGAACAGCGAGACCTCACGCAGTGAGAGAACACGGTTGCTGAATATATTTGCAGCTAGTTTGACTATCATTTTTGAGCTGGACGTTAAATTGAAGTACCTATCAGTTAGCCGTGGCATGAACCATATTTCAAGCTGTTTGTCAATGGCAAAAGCATCCCGGATATGCTGCGCCCTTATGATGTGGTTGCCAACGTGGAAGTCATACTTTAACAGCATGTTGCGAAGGCATTTCAGCAGGTCGGGAGGATCAAACATGAAGAACAGCTTCTCGTCGCCAATGGTGAGATACGGCTTCGCAGTTGTAACCAGCTTTCCCAGTAGAGAGATATTCTGGCTTTCTTGGTCACATGCCACAACGTTTGGCCTCAATCCTGCACTAGGGAGGCGCTGGTAGCATTCAAGCAGTTTCTCTTCCAAGTCTGAAGCAGATGCTGCTCTGTGAGTGAAGAAGTAGCCTAAGACCTGCTTCCATGGGGTACAAATGCCTCTAGCCATGAAGAGAAGTGCTTTGTGTGCCAATTCGGTGTGAGCATAGTTGCAACAGCTCGGAAATCCTTCAAAGCAGTCTTCTGTTGCATTCTAGTGCAGTTCCCTCTTGATGTGCATCTCGTCAAAGATTATCACACAGAGCTTGTCCATTTCAGAGAAATTCGTGACCTTTCGCTTCACAACATCAAAGACTTCATCAGAAAATCCAGGTCGTAGTGGGATTCAAATGGGTCGTAGTCGTAGTGGGATTCTCACTGTGGTTTCATCCACAGTGCAGCGACCTCACTGATGGCAAGTGGAACAGCTTTCGGCAGTACCTGTAGCCACGGGGGCTGTGAAAGTACAAGTTCAGCGGAAATCTTTTGGTGATGACCAACGGCGCTGAAATTTGCACACACCTCCCATCTTTATCTGTGCCTCATTGAAGTCTGCGACAGTTCCAGAGACATGACACCTCACATGCTTCATCAGTTCACAGATTGTTCTCGTTCGCCTACGCCTTTCAAGGTCTCTCTGAAGCTTCTTGTTGCTGGCTTCCAGATCGTGTACTTTCTTACGGAGGTTATCCAGCTTGCCTTTTGTTGGTTGTGCTGGAGCTGCCAGACTAACGGACGATGGGCAATCTTTGGGGGGATGCCGTCCGCTTCCACCTGCAAATGGTGATCAAAAATGGTCAAAACAAGCATTCAGAAGTCTACGGACTTCATGGCGGTAAAGTATTCGTCACATACCTGCTAAATTCAGAGGTGACGAGTCTGCATGTGGTACGCCAGACGTGGTTCCTGGCAGAGCAGTGACAACTGCAGCTGGGGGGGGGGGGGAGACAACAGTGCTCAGTGCTGACAAGGGTGTTGTGTGTCGGTGTGTCGTGCGTAGCTATGGTCCTGATGAGACAGATCATGGTGTTGGTGACTTGCTTCTGTATCACACTCTGATGAAGCAGAAGATGTCGTACAGTTAGCCAAACTACTATTAGCCAACAACTACGTTACTCAAGTATACCTTCAGCATGGCAAGGATGATTCATCTGGTGAAGGTGTATTGCTCCTGTGCTGTCATCATCACGAGTGACCACAGCTTGCACACGTTCCTCCGTTGAAGGCCCACTGCTTTCAAGTCTGCTCTGATTGGCGTAGGCACTACTTCCTCCTGTAAACCACCAGTAGCACATCGCAATAATTGCCTCTAGAGCTACAACATTTTCATGTGATACCTTCAGCATACTGACTTGTATTATACTTATCAACGCCATGCAGTGTGCGCTTCAATGTAGGAACTGCATCCCACCGAAGCCTTCCTGTGCGCAAATAAGCAACTGGTGCGAAGCGCTAGGAGCACGGGACTTTAGAGCGAATGGAAATTAAACTCGTATCCGCCTCCAGGTTGCAAAACTCTAGCCACGTCTTGTACCTGCGAAGCAGTTTTATTGTTGGAAAATTATGCAACGCTGTGCCACGAAAACATGCACTAGTTACACTAGCCTGACCCTGTATGCCCTACATTCAGAGCTAAAAAAAAAAACAGTAAGCAAAGCAAGCCATCACCATGCTAGCATTGGGTACATGTGAGCACATGCAGCACAGCCCTTTGTGTCCCGTACATGCATACCGTTGCAAAGCTCCTCGTGCAAAGCAGCCCAGCAGCCATCATGCTTAAATATTTACGTGTTTACCACCTCACTGTGGAACGACGACCTATCCAGGGAGTGTCCATACAGTCTGAAAGCTGGAAAACAGGTGCCATCATTGAAACGCTATTAATCGCTATTTATCGCTAATTAACGCTATGCATCTTGCACTATGTTCACTCCACCGCTATCAATAAAACTCGGGGGGGGGGGGAAGGTACGCATTGTACTTCAGCAAACACTGCACGTCCTCAACCAAGTGACGCACCTCCGTTCTCGGCCGTAGACACTTATAATATATAGGAACCGTGCGACACCTAAAAAGGGCGTGCTGCTCCGTCGCGCCAGCGCCGCCAGTGGCGGTCTTGGATGTATCCGACTAGGGAGCCTGCATGCGCGTTCTCCTCCTCCGTCGTCGTTGACAGGGTGGGGACTTCCAAGTGACGGCACCACGCCGGCGCCTCGGGGCATCCGCCATTTTAGGTCATACCTTCTGTCTTTGGTTCGTTGGGTTCATGCCAGTGTACAGTTCTTCATCATGACTCCTCCTGGCTTTTGGAACATTCTTGACACAAGACAGGGCGCAATAACAATTGAAAACGATGATGTGAATACGCATATACAGTGCCAGGAATTTATGCTTGAAACACAAAGGAACGGACGTTGTGCAGATACAACAAAACAAAAGTTTTTTTTTTTTTAAACGACTTCGGATCCTCAATATCTTTCAAGCGTTTTCCGTAGAACAGTCCCGTATGCTGTCACAGCTTCCGTACAGAAGAAAATAGCTATATTTCCTTCATAATGAGCAACCATGTCGCACAACAAAAAGTACGGTACCTCAAGGATCCGAACTAAGAGGTTTGACATATGGCGGGGTGCATGAAGATTTATTAAAGCAAAAAGGAAAGGGCAGTCGACAGAGGCCGGCTCGCTATTCCAAAATAAAAAAAGAAAAAAAAATAAAGGAAAGAAAGGAAAACGAAAAGATAAACTGAAAAATCACGCACACGGTCACACGAGCGCGACATGGGGGGATATGTTTATTAGAACAAAGGAAAAAAAAGGGGGCGGTTCGCGACATGGGTTCGCTGCGGAGTAATTACAGCGCGCCTTTGATGTACGAAGCGGCAGACTTGCACATAAATTGCAGCTAGACGGTATCAAGTTGTAAATGGGGGCACAGCTCACACAATCATAAAAAAAGAAAGAAAATGCCGCACATACTACTACAGTACATGAATACAAATGTGCTGCTCTGAAAGATCACGCGAAACGCACCCACCCTTAACGTCTAAGTGCCACCTGGCCATGATTCTGGTCAGCAATGTAAAACCTCATGTTAAGTAGCCTCTATGAATATTAGCGTTGTGATATTTTCAGAGAATAATCTTATGGGTGTCCAAAATATGACGTTTTCGAAAGTATGATCCTCTGGATATCTTGTGGACATCTTCAAATGACATTACACATTTGGACCATTTCTGGATATTCTCAGATGATTTATGATAGTCTGGGATACCGTATGCTCAGTGCTGTACTGGAAACAGATGGCATAGGGTATGCCATAGTGTTAAACGGGGCACAAAAATGCGAGCAGATTTTCAAAGCAGCATCGGACTCGTGTGATGTTACTAAACTTCGACAGCCGCTCCGGTGCTTGCACCAACTTATTCAAAACAAGCTCACAAAGGCACTACCGTTTTATGATTCCCACAAGGGCTTTGGCAACATATTTTTGAAGAAGTTTGCTGGCGTTCGTCTCCAAATGCACCTCAGGTGCGGTACAAAAACAGTGCACAAAGATCGTACAGCAGAAAAACCTGTGCGGCTGTCACCTACTATGATCCGGTGCATATGGCACACACTCTCTCCCTTTGCTGTTTTCCATTAAATCTGATATAATCTTGGCCGTAGTGCACTTCTGTAAGCTCTCCTGTAGTCTATTTGTTGTCCATAAGCTGTCCATTTGTCCTTGCGTAAAGCCGAATCAGGCAGCGCGAAACTGCATCAGAAATCTCACATGTTTGTTGGTTATGTCCGTCGAGTTGAATGCCTTGTCCCAGAAACATTTAATAACGAGATGACGAGACCATCAGATGACGAGTATAAAAACGAGACAACCGAGGTGCTTTTTCGTGAAGATACCACGCACAGAAAAGCAGGGGAAGGCTGATAGAGTCTCATAGGTGGACTACCGCAACGATCGCAACACGCTGCAACCAGCGCTATTTATGACCGAAAATGGCGGTGCGTCCGCCGCTGTCCCCACCCTGTCAACGACGACGGAGGAGGAGAACGCGCATGCAGGCCCCCTATATCCGAGTAATACCACGCCGCCCGTTCTATGCATTCTCAAGTGGAACCGTAGCTTGCGTGGCGACCGCCGTAATTAGAAGGGGTAATTTACGAAGTGCAAATAATGTGGAACATTTCTGGGACGCGAACGAAGAGAATGGAGACAAACTGCACAGAAGCAACCACCGTATTTATAATGTATCTAACAGTGCGGAAGGAGAACAGCCACTCGCGTCTGTATGGTCAAAACACCTGTAAATGATACGTCGCGAGGATGGTTATTTGACGTCTCACAAAATCCTGGCTTGCTAGCGAAGGCTATATACGTGTATTTCTCTGACTCCAGCATTTGTAATATCATGTTTTTGACTGAGTCTTGTATTCCTTTCGTCCTCTTTGCACACACATAGCTTCGTCACTGATATCTACATCGTGCGTCCGTTTTATTCAGACGAATAAACACGAGAGGTCACAGCTTATTGTCTGAACTTGTACTGCAGTTTTTCCATTATCTTCTGATACAATAACGGTAAAGAGGTTCTCAAAGAAGAAATTATACGAGTTTTCACCTCGGCTACCGCCGTAGGCTTGCGCCACGACAGCTGTGAAATGGTCGGTGCGTAAATACTAAACCTTTTGGACAACGTAGAACTTCCGTTCTCACTGTGAGACTCGTCAACCAGATTACCGGGAGCAATATCGGCTCTGGGCACTGGCGATGAAACACCTCAATCATTATCTCGAAATAGGTTGAAGCATTTGACGGTGATACAGTCTCCAGCGGCGTTTCACCGTCACGAAAGTGGCAACTGTAAATCATTGATCATTTTGCAGGTTCTCATTCAGTTTCATCGAAGATAGAACAAAAGAAATAGAATATACTCCCTCGTGTTGTGCACACCTTATGCAATGGCCGAACGCGCGTCACGAACGCTATTCGCTGCCAGTCTAGTGCACTCGGTGGTATTGGAAGCATAGAAATCACGAGAAATGAAACATCTGGTCCCTAATGAAAAGTCCTTTTAGGTGCTGGCAGTACAGTGTGGCAAAAAAAGACGCTCGCACTTCACATGTAAACAATGCTGGCTACCCGGCGGCTATCACGCAAGGTACTTTCTCCGGAGGCCGCATCGCGGCGCCACCAGTTTGTCGCACAGTCCCTATAGGAACTCACCTCAAGGGGGTCCCGCAAAACAGAAACTTATACCGCCTATAGTGTCCATCGGCGTCACAGTTCCCTTTCTGCTTCAGGAGTACTCGGCTCTGTCTATAATCTTACGTATTAGTTGCAGACCGCGCGAAGTGCTATATTAAAAACATGCATATTGCATTAGTACATACATTATTCGCGCCTCCGATTAAATTATTTTTGTTTACCTTCGTAGTTTTCCCCTCAACAACCACGCTCGCAAGTGTATCATGAAGGGCGCAGGGTTGCTAACACAGGCTTGGTATTTCTTCCCGCCTTCGCTACCATTTATATTTACCTTGAACAAAGTGTGGCGGCAGTGGACGACGACGACGACGCGCCTCTGCTACCGCGCGCGACTGCGCCTGGCAGCCAGTTCCACCGGCACCGCCCTAGCTTGAGGCCACGACCATCTGAGCGCTAGGACATTCCATCATCGCCGGTCAGGACTCATGTAGGGGAACACCACCTCCTCTACGTAGGTGTCTGAATTTATTGGTCCTATTTCGTCGGTTCAGTCAACAATAATTGTTGGTACAGAGTCATGGCTCCACGAAAATATTAAAGAGGGCGAATTTTTTCCAGGTGGTGGTGGGGGGATATATTTATAAGACGAAAGAAGAAAAAAAAATGGGGGAAAGGTCCAGTTGGGTTTCCTGTATATCGTAGGGACAGACATGGGCATGGGGGAGGAGTATTTGTGCTTATCGATGAGCGGGTTAAGAGCCGCAAAATTATCAGTGCTAATGACGACAATGGGGGGCTCGCGCGCCTTACCTATCGTGCACGGAATCCCCCCCCCCCCCCCGCATGACTTGGAAGGAGTTGTGCAACGGATTGTCTGAGCTCTCTCAAGTGTCCATTCCTAGACTGATCAGAAGTAACAACGACCAACTCACGAAGCGGCTGTACATTTTTGCAGGTGCCAGCCCAAAGGCGTACGGGGCTGTAGCATACGTGGATGTACCTGCAGGAGATGCCTGCTCTAGCCCACGGTTCCTCCTTAGTAAGAGCAGAGTCGCTCCGCTCAAACGCCATACCTTACCTCGTCTTGAGCTCATGGCAGCTGTCCTTGCGGCGCGCCTGTCTCGTTTTGTATGCGCAGCCCTGCAAGTGCAGCTCGATTGCCTGTACTGGACTGACTCTCACATAACTCTGCACTGGATTAAAGGACCCCTGACTAGGTGGAAGACGTTTGTGGTCAACCGAGTGCAAGAAGTTCACGAGCTTACGTGTCCACAGTCATGGCGACATTGTCCCGGTCAGGACAATCCGGCTGATCTTTTAACGAGAGGAATCAATGTGCAACACTTACGCGACTGCAAGCTTTCCTGGTAACCCAGAAGCATGGCCTCCTACGCTCGTGCCAGAGGTTTCGTCTCTAGAAGAGATGCCGTGCCCCGAATCACAATCAACGTTAGTGACGATACCAGAGTCCTTGCTTGTACTGGAGCAGTATAGTTCACTCGATCGTGTTATCAGAGTTACGGCATGGCTTTTTCGTTGCGTCCACAACTCGAAGCGTATTACAGCTCATAGAGCCGGTACCCTCGAGGCGGAAGAACTTATGGAAGCGGATAAGTGCTGGTTCAGAGTAACGCAGGCAAGATTTTTGCCAACCGAATCGCCGCATCTCAAGACCTTTCGTCATTTTAAGGACAGCGACGGCATATTGCGTCTTCAAGGGCGGCTTCAATACTCACAGCAATCACCTTCCTCCAAGCATCCTATATTGCTGCCTTCAGCATCTCAAGCATGGTTCACACGTCTCATTATCCTTCGAGAGCACCGGAGGATGTCACATGCTGGTGTACAGGAAACGCTACATCAGCTCCGAGAGGATTACTGGATAATCAAGGGTCGACAGTCCGTTAAATACGCCTTACATCACTGTCTCTTCTATCGGCGTTTGAAGACTCCCCCTTGCGTAGAGCAAGAAGTGCCTTTGCAAAAGGATAGAGTTACTCAACAACTTCCTTTCGAGGTTGTGGGGGTGACGCTTAGAGTTGGTCACCGATCAGTCGTCGATCCTGCTACTCAGTTCCAAGGCGTGCAAGAGTATGCAGCCCAACGTCGAATTTCATGGGAATTCATCGTCGAACATGCTTCATGGTGGGGTGGATTTTGGGAGCGAATGGCCCGCTCAGTGAAGGAATCCCTAAGGAGAACGTTACGTCGTAGTGAGCTTGACTTCCAGCAGTTGCAAACTGTGCTGACAGAGATCGAGGCCATTGTAAACTCAAGACCGCTTACGCAGGTGTCAGAAGACCACAACGATTATCAAGCCTTGTCTCCATCTCACCTGCTTCTTGGGAAGCGACTTACGGCTTTACCGCCCTTACAAAACAACAACAACAACTTTATTTCAGGATGATGGGTGGGGAGTTTCGTCGCCGGGGGCGATACTCTACCCCATTGCTGGAGGTGAAGCAGGGAATGAAGGAATGGGTCCCGTTACAATGAGGATCGAAATCCTGTGGCGTCCCAACAGGCGAAGAGAGCCTTGAGGACAGAGCGTTGGTGAGCCGGATGCGGCCAGGGGCCAAGCAATTTTGTGAGGGAGAGGGGACGGGAGTCTAGCTCGTTGAGGGAGGCGGAGAGTACGGAGCGGGAAGGGTGGTAGTGTGGGCAATGGAGAAGAATGTGCTCGAGATCTTCAACAGCACCGCAGTGACTGCAGTGGGGAGAGTTAACTTGGCTCAAGCGGTAGCGCCACTGTGCTGTGAAGGCCACGTCGAGGCGCATTCGATGAACTAATGCGGCGTCTTGACGAGAGATATGTGCTGGCATGCGGAAAGCGAGCGCTGGGTCAACTCTGCTCACCATGGCGGGGGGTAGTGTGTCGGCGGTCCGTTGGCGGGTAGCCAGAGGAGTCACAAGGCTTCGAAGTATGGACCGCCGATCGCCTCTCAGCAGTGCAATACGCGTTCGTGTCCGAGACGAGAGAGCTGCTTAGACGGCGCTGTCCGCCAGTTCATTGCCTTCGACACCGCAATGGGCGGGAACCCACTGGGGAGCGAGCCAATGTCCTGGTTCGTAGACAAGTTTGTAAGCGGTTAACACATCCATAACCAACGGTGCGGAGGAGCCTCGGATGCCAGAATTCTCAATTGCTTGCAGCGCAGATGCTGAGTCAGTAAAGACCACCCAATGCCGGGGGGGGGGGGGGGATGGAACGATGTGCTGCAAAAAGAAAAGTATGGCGTAGAGTTCCGCAGCTGTGGATGATGTACAATGCCAAAGGCGACGTCCTTGAACTACGCCTTCGTCAGGGATGACAAATGCTGACGCGGACTTGCCATTTCGAGATGCGTCATCAGTGTAAGCGGCGGTAGATGTTGAAAACATCGCGTCTACGAGAGCATGAAAATGGGCTCGAAGGACTTGAGGGGGAACTTGAGCTCTCCTGACCTGGAGGTCAGGAAGACGTGCGAAGGTGGGTGGCACAGGCAGAGACCAGGGGGCGTTCGGAGGTGTGACAGTCCTAGGTGTGAAGCCGGTGAGAGCGTGGCGTGTCCTCTGCGCCACGCGATGGAAATCACTTTTAGGACGGTATCGTATTTTCCTGAGGAGTGGGTGATGGGGAACGTTCGCAGGCAAACGTAGGAAGTGTCGAGCCATTTCCCGCTCACGGAGGACCTCCACCGGGAGTTCTCCAGCTTCAGCTATGACTTGCCGTCTTTCAGCCATTCTTGGAACGCCAAGGCAGCGACGAAGGCTTCGGGCGAACAGGGACCGAAGGGTATTTAACGATGTTGTAGAAACCCTATGCAAGACTGGAAGGCTGTAAAGCGCAGTCGCCCTCACCAAAGCCGCGTGAACGGCTAAGAGGGAGCGTTGATCACAGCCCCAGCCGAAGCCAGGAAGATGTTGAATGGCAGGAAGCCATCGCTGCACTTTGGTTTCAAGGTGCTTAATTTGGCGAGCAGAGCGCAGATGGGAGTCCAGGACCACACCAAGCAAGCGATGGGAACGCACAGGCTCGAGCTTCCGTGCACCAACCCAAAGAGGGAAATTAGTCGTAGCCTTGTGGGTGAAAGGGAGCTCGACGCACTTTTCGGGCGAAAGGTCCATTCCAAGTCGCGTAAGGTAGAGATGAACGTTGTTTAAGGCTTGTTGTAAACGGCGCTGCATGGCTGGTCGTGACTTGCCTACTGTCCAAAGGGCAACGTCATCAGCATACACGGAGAATGCGACCTTGCGTGGAACTATCGATTTTAGTCCTGCCATGACCACATCAAAAAGTATAGGACTGACAATGCTTCCTTGGGGTACGCCTTGATGAACAAGGATGCGTGGGGCTTTGGCCGTGGGATGTGCGGATAGCGACAGTTCGGTCCGGAAGGAAATCGTGAAGCAAGCTGAAAAGTCGACCAGATACTCCAAAAGACCGCAACCCGTGGAGGACAGAGATGTGCGAGACGGTATCATAGGCGCGCTTAATGTCCAGGAAGACCGATACAACGATCCGCCGATGAGCACGAGCATGTTGGACTGTAGAGACCAGGTCGAGAACTGGATCCATAGAGCTTCGGTGACGGCGAAATCCAATCATTTCCTGAGGGAATGCACCTTGTTTTTCGAGCCACCAGTCGAGGCGATGCAAAACCATTCGCTCCATCAGTTTCCCCACGCAGCTTGTCAGGCTCACGGGGCGAAAGGAGGATAGGCCATTTGGGGGTTTGCCTGGTTTCAGGATAGGAACAACTAAAGCCTCCTTCCAAGTAGATGATACGGATTCCCGTTGCCAAGACGTATTATGAACATGAAGGAGAGCTAGAAGTGACGGCTCGTCAAGGTTTCGCAGTGCGGCGTAAGTGATTTTATCTGGTCCTGGGGACGATCGCACATTCACAAGTTTCGATGCAGTCTGCAGCTCAATTAGAGTAAAGTCGCGGTCCATAACCGGCGGTGGACGTGGCCAGTGTTGGTGGATTTCTGTCTGCAGGCTCTGGACGAAACTGTGGTGTACTGCAGACGTTGAGGCAGCCGCTGGTGTCGTTAGGACGACGGAGAAATCTGTCGCGAACATGGTTTCGTCTACACCCTAACGATAGCCAATGCGGCGAGAGGATTCTTTTGTGGGGGCGCATCCTTCAGAGCTCGAATTGTCCTCCATATCTTTGTGGCGGGGTCAAATGGTGAAAGGTGGTGACAAAACTTACGCCAACGCTTCCGGCCCTCTCACTCAAGTTCTCGTGTTACTTTAGCTTTCATTCGGCGGTACGCCGTATGCACAATGTCAGGAAGTTGCCCAGTTCGGCGAGCCGTTCTCTCGGCTCGGCGACGTAATGCTCTGAGGTGGTTAATTGCGGGAGAATGACCGACGTGACCTGTGACCCGTTTAGATATGACTAACCACGTCCTGCATGGCGGAACGAATACCCTGCGAGAGGGCCTCTGAGGACATGCCGGTGTGCACAGATGTTCGGAGGCCAGCACGAAGGAGTGCCCAATAGAAAGAGTACCGCCCTTACAGAAGCGAATGTCACCGCCGTATCCTGGTAGCACACCTACACAGATTCTGCACAAAAGGGAGAAGTTTCTGAACCGGTATTGGAGGCAGTGGTCCCGCGATTACCTAATGCAACTACGTTCGGCAAACCTTAGTCGCTCCGTAACGACTACTATCCTTCAACGTAACGAGCTTCTTCTGCTGGCAGACCACCAACGGCCAAGGATGTTTTGGAAGCTTGCACGAGTGGAGCAAGTACACCCTGGTCGCAACAATCTAGTTCGTTCGCGTACACGTCTTCGAGCACGTTCATCAAACGACCCATTCATCTTTTACATCGTCTTGAAGCACAGCCATGATGTATCATGCGGGGGGGGGGGGGGGGGTCGCGCGCCTTACTTATCATGTACGGAATCCCCGTGCTTAGGATCATTCTTCGTTTTGGTTTGAAACCAGTAAACACTGAAAACGACGCCTCTCTCTGGCTCCTTCCTCTACTCTTACAATCACCATTGAGAATGAAATTGAAACTGTGTGGTGTCAGATTGTGTTGAATAACAAAAAGACGTTAGCAGTTGGGTCCTTCTACAGGCCACCTAACAGTGCTAGCATCGTTATGCAGACTCTAAATGAAGTTCTTGTGTCAATTAGCAGTGATTACTTATTGCTGTGTAGAGATCTTAATCTACCTGACATTAAATGGTCAGAAGGTGCTGCCGTTTCTTTCCCGCGTGACGCATTACACGAAGAATTTGTTACCCTTCTCCAGTCTTTCGACTTACACGAATTTGTAGATGCACGAGTACTACGCAGAATATCTTGGATTTAATATGTAACAACTCCAATGTTATTCAATGTGTGAGGACACTCCTAGGATTGATTGATGACGATACTGTAACGGCAGATGTATCGACTGTATTCCCTGTTTGTAACACCCACCATGAACGACTTGTTTATTATTATGATCTTGGTGATTATGAATCAATGTCGGCTCAACTTTCCACTTTTCTTCCCCAGTTCATTGAAATGGCTAACGTTGTTAGGATCAATTCTTTGTGGCTTTGCTTTCACTCCGTAATTAAAGACAGTATAGCGTCACATATTCGAAGTAGGGCTTTAAATCGTAGATGTGTAAGCAATAAGCCTTGGTTCAACTCAGAGTTACGGGCTTTAATCAAGCGTAGGAAACTTGCATATGTAAAATATAAAAAGTCCAGTAGTCCCTGTGATCAGTTTAAGGCCACGGCTAATGAAGCAAAACAGAAATTTTTCCAGCGGATTAGCTCTGGAAAGGATGGAAGGAAAGAATTGATAAGGGACCGTCCCAGATGTTTTTCACGAAGGCACGTATATATCAGATAGCACAGAGAAAGCCGAACTGTTTAATTGTTACTTTTCGTCTGTGTTTCAACCATGTAACCCAACTGTTCTCCCAGAGACCATTGAAAATATCACCGATACAATGGTAGAAGTGTCTTTTAGTTATGAGGGAATTCCTAATTTGTTAGAAAATCTTGATGTTAAAAATGCAATGGGACCTGATGAAATATCGCCTGTCATTATGAAACGTTGTGCGAGCGTTATTGCATCATATCTTGTCATTTTGTATAGTAAGTCCTTGCGTTACCATGCTGTGCCTAGCGAATGGAAATTAGCAAATATTGTCCCTATCTTTAAGGCCGGCATCAGGCATGATGCTGCTAACTATCGTCCTGTTTTTCTTCTTTCTGTGTCCTTCACGATAATGGAACATATAATTTTTTCAGGTATTATCAAGCATTCACAATTATTTTTCAAAAGTTCAGCAAGGTTTTCCTCAATCTTACTCATGTACCATGCAACTAGCTGAATTTTCATGACTTAGTTTCATCCTTTGATAAGTCTGTTCAAACAGATGTTATTTTTGTGGACTTTAAGAAAGCATTTGATGTGGTACCACACGCTTATATATTGCACAAACTTTCTTATTTAGGTATTGATAGAGACGTTTTTATGTGGCTTAAGGCCTATCTTAGAGATAGAGCACAATGTGTAGTAATCCAAGGTCAAAAGTCTTCGAAGTGTCGTGTGCGCTCAGGAGTCCCACAGTGCTCAGTTTTGGGGCCTTTACTATTTCTTATTTTTATTAATGATATTACGTTCTCTCTTAGTTCAAAAATCAGGGTATTAGCCGATAACTGCGTACTATATAGGGAAATTAAAACTGCTTCGGACGCGCAAATACTTCAAGATGACATAAATAGCATTGTTTCTTGGTGTGAGAAGTGGAGTATGAATGTGGTGAACGGGCCCATTCACCACAATTGACAACACTGAGACGTAGGCACAGAAGAGTGTTTGGAACGTGATTTTACTCCCTTGATGGTATGGGCTGTCAGGGGCGTCGCCGAACAAGAGTATGTACTGCACAGGGTAAATGGAACCGTGGCAGAACCGACGGAGGACTCCCGGAAGATGCGGCAGCGTGGCACCCGCTGGAGCTGAGCGTGGAGCGCAGTCGAGGTTGAAGTCGACCAAGGTGCACAACCAAGGGCCGGGGTCCGCAACAAGCTGCAGTTCCTTTCTCCCGAAGCCAGCCTGCATCTTCTCTCGAGCTGCACCTGCAAGGAACTGTCTCGGCCGCTTCTCTTCGTCCTTCTTCCAGCGCTTACATGGACCAGCGCCGCCACAATGAACTTAAACATAAACAAATGCAAAGCAATGAATGTTACAAGAAAAAAGAGTACGATTCCCTTCTGTTATAAGTTGTGCTCTTCCAAGCTAGAAATAGTTTCGGAGTATAAGTATCTAGGTGTTATTTTTAGAGATGACCTCAAATGGATCACACATGTAAACTGTGTTTCAGCAAAAGCTATAAAAATGCTTCATTTTGTGTTTCGCAACATAAGGCAGGCTAATTGCAAGGCTAAAAGCGATTCTTATGTTACAATGATGAGGCAGATTTTAGAATATGCCTCTACAGTATATTCGAAAAACTGAAAGGGTCCAAAACATTGCTGCAAGAATGGTATTTAACTGTATGGGTGCCCGAAATAGTGTGAATGGGTATTGATTGGGTTTATGGAAACTGTATCGGCAGTGATGTTAATCGATTTTGGTTGGGTCTTACAGCTTTGACGCGTATGATATACCTTCGCTCCTGTAACTAATTATTGTCTTTTACGGACAATTATTGTTTCCATGACGGTTTAGTGCAGTGATTGTCGTAATGTTATGTACATGCTCATTCTTCGTTTTGTACCCCCGGTACTTATGCCGCAAGGCGATGTAGCGTATCAAGCAGGGGAGCTCCATGGGCCAAGTAACTTGGACAAGCTGAATGGTCTATGGTCAAGGAGCTCGAGTTTGCGTCGAAACACCCGGCGTTCACACGTGTACCGGTCACAGACCTCGATGATATGCCACACCCCAGCTACGATTCCCAAGGCACTTGAATAATAAATAATACTCTAATCAATAAACTACTTGTGGGCCCAAAAAACGGGTATACGTGTAGCGCTTTTGGGGACACGATTGCCAGTGCACTGCGCGAGCTCCCTGAGCGCCCAAAACGGGAGCTGGCTATGTGAGCCATGCACCAGGCTATATTCAAAGCAAAGTATGAGACACATATAGTGACATAACTGCTGTTACTGAGATAAACGAATAAATGGCAATTGTAAATTAAATAATTGGCTGGAATATTTTCCAGCGACTGGCCAATATTCAAAACGCGTTCTCTACTATCCGTCGTGCCCTCGGGAGACTGCAGAATAAGTCCACACTGAGAAGCAAGCTTACATCAGTTGTCATTTTGGATGGACATACATTGGTCAAAGTAGAACAGAACGAACAATATGTTCTGCATTAAATGCATGTTCAATGCAATTTGATGACAATTGATGACAAATTATTACCGGTAGTTCTCGACTCTCTTCTTCACGTCAAAGCCACGGGAGGGAAAGGCCGCATAAAATACGGCTTCAGGCCAAATGCCTCATCACCTACTACAACATTAAGGCGCCTTTTTGGAAGATCCGGGCAGTGAACTCTGAGCAGGCACACCAACTTTGCCGTCATCAATGTGTTCTTTGAGCTGGGATGCGTTCCAAATTCCGCTGTCGCGCATGCGTCCATTTCTGCAAGCGTCCACATAAAGGAACTTGACGTGTGCATCTACAAGTGCTAATGCTAAATGTGCCCTTGTAACTGCGAAACAAGGACCCAGAACGTGGCGGAAGAGAAATGGTTCTGTACTTTCCGTCAAGGGCTCCCAAGCAATTGGGGAACTGCCACAGATCCCAGAACTCTTTGCCAACGCAACGCCAGTTTTCCTCACAATTTGGGGTCTGCGTTAATCGTGACACGCATATAATCCCATAGCAGTGAAGGACACATGAAATTGCCATTTCCCCTTTAGGCATCCTCTGTCAGCAGCCCTGTACAAAAAAGAGAACAGCTACCTTTACACAGTCGTCCTTGAACACTTTGGAGATGGCGGCCACACTTCATTCACGATGTTTGAGACGTGGTTGTGGCCTCCATGAAACAAGAACTGTATTGCCGACTGGCTTGATCCTACGAGACATTAAAAACACTGTCTTCAATCACACAGCACGAGCTAATTGCATGCTGTAAGCTCGCATTTCACATATTTTATTTCATATCCTACATAAGTAAAAGTGGGCTCGTATATCATTTTATGTAATTCACCGATTGTTTTGCTGCGTATGAGGAGGAAGACAATCACCTTCTGCGAGGTATCGAAATGTTATCGCAAGCCTCTCGCCAGCATCGATTGTTTCTCTGAAGTACATGTCATGCTTTGTGATATGGGGACGCACACAGCAGAGGAGTTCCTCGAACGACAAGGTCCCCCAAAACACTCGCGATCCTCAGGATGTCCTCAAAGTGTGATCGCGTTCTCGCGATCCGCGCTTTCATAGTCCGTGATCCAGTCCACGTCCGGAGGAGATCCAGAAAGTATCATCATGAGACCTTCCAGTGATGGTCATTTGCGTACGTCCTGCGGTCGTCATCCGGATGTCATATATAGGAGAAGAAAATTTGTTTAATAATACGCTGTACATATTAATACCTGCACCCATTAAGTGGTGTTCCGGTTTGTTTGTCATAACGAAATTCAACCGATCCACCAGTGATCATGTATAAATTACAAAAAAAAATTCTACAAACGGAAAATACGAACAAATACCGGGATAAAAATACAGACTGAATGATTTCAATGGATAGTCCATGCGTTCAGTTCAATGTGCGTTCAGGGTGTCCTAACGAGAAAGGGCCAGGGGCTAAAGAAAAAACACAGTGCTCTACACAAATGGAACCAACTGCACGTGCTTGGCAGTTGTGTGGTCTATCCAAAAATATTTTTCATCGCCCCTAGTCAATTAATTAGCGATAATTAATTTTCTAACTTTTTAATTATCGGTTTTAGCTCTCAGATGCAATGAGGAAGTTGTAGTACATGTCGAAAAAGACACAACTGTTGTGGTTCGAGGTCGCTATGGCTTGTGGTTTCGTTTTTTCCCGGGTTTCTCATGCCGGGCGGACCGCAGATCGCTGCCCACAATCCGGCACCTGCGCGCGACGACTCCAGCTGCCTCCGGCGTACCTTGAGATTAGCGCTTGGAGATCATCCTTGGGCCACGTCACACAAGACGAAGCTATTTAACCTGTTTCACGCCACACCTATCAGAGTGCACTGCAATCGCCGCGCGCGGGCGCCGAATTATGGGGAGCGCTCTGTGGTGCGCGCGGCTTCTGAAACCAATTTTTAAACCCGGGAAAAAACGAAACCACAAGCCATAGCAAGCTCGAACCACTTCAGTTGCGTCTTTTTCGATACCTTGCTGTATACCTTTTGTATACCTTGCTGGATCTTTGATTGTGATCTTGTTGCAATTATTATCCGAGGAAAATCCTTGACAGGACGCTACACGGAGCATTTCCATCAAAGATACAGAAAAGTGATGGTATAGTACATCGCGTGGTGCTTCACTTTCGATGGATGTCTTAAACCAACTGATCGAGAAACACGGACGTTGTATTGGTTGTAAGTTAATACGCAAAGCAATTCGTCACCTCACTGTTGCTTATGCATGAAATCGAATTTAACCTAGGCACCTCACCTTTCGTTTTGACTCAGATGCTAGATGGACTCTTGCACATGCCGGATCATCTGTTCTGTCTCCGGAACGAGCCGCATATTTCTTACAGTGTGGACTCCCTTAGACTTAGTGGCACAATTTCTTTTATAGTCCGTGCTGTTTGTGTTTTAGGCCTCGGCACCCATACCGCCCATACTGCTACGTTCACACCACGTCAGTGAACGCCGCGAATGTCGCGAACGACGGAGATGCCGGTGAACTTGTCCCGTTCACACAGCAATCCGTGAATCTCGCGGCCGCCGCGAAGGTGCCAGAAGCCGCAGCGCGAGAGTTGAGATTGCTTCTACTTTTGACGGCAGTGCCCTGAAAGACGCGAGTCTGGACCAATCAGCGCGCTCCGCGAGCGAGAATGCTGGGACGGGAGAACAGCGGTGTAGACAACAAACATGGAGGATGCGTAACCTGGTCTACGCAATTCTAATCAAGACGGTAAGGTAGAGCTAAATGTTGTACGACAGCAAACGCAAGAGAAGCGGAAACGTAGATATGGAGACCTCATCATAGCAGCTGCTGAAAGAAGACTAGGAAGTAAGTGTGTCGACTCTGTTGAGACATGTGTTGTCTGCTGCTCGAAGCGGGCGTCGCTTTATAGGTTGCTGTATAAAACGCAATAAATACGTATTTGGCAATTGTTATTCTGATGTATCACAACGACATTTTACGTATTGCACGTGTGGAGCTCGGGTACAATTAGAAGAATGAAACGGATCAGTTCTTGTAGTGGAGTACGGTGGTGCCAGTAGTGCCGGAATTCCCGGCGTTCCGAACACAGTGTGAACGAGAGGGTCGCAAGTGCCGTAAAAGCAGTGATTGAGTTTCCCGCGTTCGCGGCTTTTGATGTAGTGTGAACGTAGCATGAAACGGATCAGTTTTTGTAACGGAGTACGGTGGTGCCAGTAGTGCCGGCATTCCCGGCGTTCGGAACACAGTGTGAACGAGAGGGTCGCAAATGCCGTAAAAGCAGTGATTGAGTTTCCCGCGTTTGCGCGGCTTTTGATGTAGTGTGAACGTAGCATGAAACGGATCAGTTTTTGTAACGGAGTACGGTGGTGCCAGTAGTGCCGGCATTCCCGGCGTTCGGAACACAGTGTGAACGAGAGGGTCGCAAATGCCGTAAAAGCAGTGATTCAGTTTCCCGCGTTCGCGGCTTTTGATGTAGTGTGAACGTAGCATGAAACGGATCAGTTTTTGTAACGGAGAACGGTGGTGCCAGTAGTGCCGGCATTCCCGGCGTTCGGAACACAGTGTGAACGAGAGGGTCGCAAATGCCGTAAAAGCAGTGATTGAGTTTCCCGCGTTCGCGGCTTTTGATGTAGTGTGAACGTAGCATGAAACGGATCAGTTTTTGTAACGGAGTACGGTGGTGCCAGTAGTGCCGGCATTCCCGGCGTTCGGAACACAGTGTGAACGAGAGGGTCGCAAATGCCGTAAAAGCAGTGATTGAGTTTCCCGCGTTCGCGGCTTTTGATGTAGTGTGAACGTAGCATGAAACGGATCAGTTTTTGTAACGGAGTACGGTGGTGCCAGTAGTGCCGGCATTCCCGGCGTTCCGAACACAGTGTGAACGAGAGGGTCGCAAATGCCGTAAAAGCAGTGATTGAGTTTCCCGCGTTCGCGGCTTTTGATGTAGTGTGAACGTAGCATGAAACGGATCAGTTTTTGTAACGGAGTACGGTGGTGCCAGTAGTGCCGGCATTCCCGGCGTTCCGAACACAGTGTGAACGAGAGGGTCGCAAATGCCGTAAAAGCAGTGATTGAGTTTCCCGCGTTCGCGGCTTTTGATGTAGTGTGAACGTAGCATGAAACGGATCAGTTTTTGTAGTGGAGTACGGTGATGCCAGTAGTGCCGGAATTCCCGGCGTTCCGAACACAGTGTGAGCGAGAGGGTCGCAAATGCCGTAAAAGCAGTGATTGAGTTTCCCGCGTTCGCGGCTTTTGATGTAGTGTGAACGTAGCATGAAACGGATCAGTTTTTGTAACGGAGTACGGTGGTGCCAGTAGTGCCGGCATTCCCGGCGTTCGGAACACAGTGTGAACGAGAGGGTCGCGAATGCCGTAAAAGCGATGAATGAGTTCCCCGCGTTCGCGGCTTTCGATGATGTAGTGTGAACGCAGCATTATCGGAAATACGCTGAACAAACCAAGAGGAGAAATGTAAAATGACAAGGCTGGTGGCTCAGGTTGAAAAAAATAAGATAGCCACATGCGGAAGCACAATATCCTATATAGTGCTTCTGAGACTACCGCACTTTCCCCCAAGACGTTGTCCCAAGAATCATCTATGGTACCTCACTCTTACACTTTTCTAAAAAATTGCGGATCCTCTGGAGATATTCCCAGGATACCATTTCTGTTCTTCAGTGACATCCTCAGGATGAGTGAGGAATGTCGGCGTGTTCTTGGGGACGTGTCCATTCGAATCCACTGCCGATATCCGTTGCGATCTTTCAGTGCAAGTTCGCGCATCAAATTCTCATAACGATCTAGATGCTGGCGGTCGCAACCAAATTCGCTTCCGCTCAGGCTCGTCGCCATTGCTGTCAACAGCAAGATAAACTGAAAACGCGGCACGAACAGCGTACGCCTCCGCCTCTGCCATTTGCATTCGCCACACACAGAGTGTCAGCTGTCTGTCGGCTGCACAGGCCCAGCCACTGACTCGCGACGCAACACGACACCTGCCGAGAGGTGTTGTGAACTGCGTGCGACTCAACTTGTGAAAGGTGACGCGTTCGGAGCTGACGTGTCTCGATGGTGCGACTTGATATTCAACACGACAGGACACTGCACTTCTGGCTGTCGCATCCTGTCCTGTCGCACCACTGTGACAGGCCCCTTATTTTAAAAAAAAAATGTGTTGTTTGAGAGAAATCTACTCTGCAATGTGGTACGCTTCATCAATGCTATATCTGCAACACGTGGGATATGCAAAACGACAAAGCCGAAAGGATAGTTGTTAAAGTTACAGGGCGGTATCCGTCCATCCAATACCGATATGCATTCTGGAAAATTACGAAGAAGAACAGTGTCTGTTCGGCGGCTCTCGTCCTGAGGCACTGCGCTTCATATATTCATGATATGTACGATAATTGCCGAAGAACCGTATTATAGCAAACTGTGCACGGTAATACAACGTCACATTACATTTTCCTCTAACAGCTCATATTACAACTTCTGAGACAGAAAAAGAGCTCATCCATCTAGAGAAGCGCGACGGGTGCAGAAGGCTGTTCACCGGCACACTGTGTAAACTCGGACGGGATCACTGGCGTCGTTTTTCGACATATTTGTCTCCCCGTACCCCGATGTCTCGGATTTCGGGAGTGCTCAAGGGTCCTTGTACTCCTGTGGTTCAGCTGCAGCCGTTCCGCTCCCTGTCCCTAGCCACTTCGCGTGCTGAACTGCGCATTTCAGAGGACTATTGCGTGCGCCTCACAGCACAGCTTCCTGCCAGACCAGATCACGTACAAGGCGCTTCGGAATCTTCCCCAGTCGGGGCGAGCATCCTTCCTACGGACCTTCAGCGACAGCAGGAGCCAAGGTGAAGTCCCTAAGGAGTGGAAGACCACGATGGTGGTCCCTTCACTTAAACCAGGTCAATCGCCGCATCACATCCATCCTTTCCGCCCAATGGATCTTACAAGCTCTGTGGGGAAGACCTCGGAACGTATGCCATTCATCGCTTGAGCTGGTACCTTGAGAGCACGGCTTTCTTTTTTTTTTACGAGGCGATGGCGGGATTTTGCCCCGGGCCGGTCAGCGACGGACAGCGTCATCACTCTAATCAGTAAGACAGAACAGGAAGGGCCGAAGGTTTATTGACAGCCGCTGTCTTCCTCGACATCAAGAAAGCGTACGACAGCATCATCCATAGCGCAATCATGGCGACGCTTTCAGAAGCTGAAGTCGGGAGCTCACTTTCGTCATGGACCAAACACTTCTTGGCTGAGCACTCCCTGTTTGTACGCAACGCTGAGTGGGATACTGCGACGTTCTGCGTGCATCGTGGTGTCCCACAAGGCAGCGTCCGCAGTCCCCTCTTATGGCTTATCTTCTTGCGCAGCTTCTTAGTCACACTCACATTACAATATATGTTGACGACATCTGTATCTGGACTTCCGCCGTTCGGCGTTACACGATCCAACGCCGACTATAAGGTTCATTAAACATCATTTCAAGATACCCCCTTGACTGCGGAATGGTTGTCTCCCCTAGCAAGACTGCAGCCATGGCATTCTCACGAAGATCATTCCATAAGTACCCGTTTTTCATTGATGGCTCACCCTTAACCTTTGTCACGACCTGGCGATACCTGAGTGTTACAATTGACCATGGCCTGACGTAGCCTGACGTAGTCCCACCATGTGAGGATGCTTGCTGCCAAGGCAACCTGTTTGCTAAATGTACTCAACGTATTGCAGGTGCATCCTGGGGCCCATCATGCTCTGACCTATATCGTCAGGTCGTGGTGGTGAGGACATTGCGGTATAGCTTACCCATTCTGCATGCTCTCAGTCGAACCCAAGAACAGGAACTACTCAACATACAGGCCTGTAGTCTCCTCCGCGTCTGCTTTGGAGTCCCCAAGACAACGGAGACGTACTCTGTCTTGGCAGAGGCCGCGAGAGCAGCCTGTTCACATTCTGTGGGACGGTGACACCCTTCGCGCTTATACACGCTACATTACACGGAACCGCCGCACTATCTTTGTCGCATTGATGAGGACTGCCGTTTGTCCCAGCGTTTGACGAGTGCTTCCTAAGCTAGGTTTTTTAACGTGCAGTGCCCGTAAAGGTACAGCGAACCACGTGGGTGCATAACTCTGTGGTCCTGAGTAAAATACAGGGTGTTTCACAAAACGTGTCATTCGGACTTTATAAAAAAACGGGGCGACGGAAAAATACGAGGTAAACGGCACTTGTGTGGCAACTGAATTTGCCATCTAGCAAAAATATTTTCATTTGATTTAAATTAGAAGAAATTGAATTTCTTTAATTGAACTCCAAAATTTCCCAAGTCAACCTAACGTTTTCTTTACAGAATTAGAGAGCCCGTAGCGAACTTAGTCAGATCCACCAAGAAATCCGATCGATATTGCAAATGGAACTGCCCAAAAAAAGTCCCGAAATTGAGGCTTCAAAGTTTCGGGTATTCAACGCCGCACAAAATCAGACGCAAAGATTCGTGGAGAGGAGGACTTGCTCCTGCCCCCATGAAGCTAGAACAGTTTATCGCCGGACCGGCGTGCCGCACAAGACGCGCAGATAACAAGGCAGGTGACATTCCACCATACGTTGATAAGCGGCAAACAAAAATGATCCCGCCTCTTTTTTCCCGCCCTGTGTTTTTTCGACCTTCTATCTTTCATGGGGGCAGGAGCACGTCCTCGTCTCCACGAATCTTTGCATCTGATTTGGTGCGCCGTTGAATACCCGAAACTTTGAAGCCTCAATTTCGGGACTTTTTTTTGCGCAGTTCCATTTGCAATATCTAGCGGATTTCTTAGTGGATCTGACTAAGTTCGCTACGGGCTCTCCGATTCTGTAAAAAAAACGTTAGGTTGACTTGGGAAATTTGGAGTTCAATTAAAGAAATTCAATTTATTTTAATTAAAATCAAATGCAAATATTTTTTCAATGTGGCAAATTCAGTTGCCACACAAATGCCGTTTACCCCGTATTTTTCCGTCGCCCCGTTTTTTTATAAAGTCCGAATGACACGTTTTTTGGAACACCCTGTATACAGGGTGTCCCAGAAAACGTGTCATTGAATTATAATAAAAAAAACTACACCACCTAGAGTCATGCGGTCAACGGCATTTGTTCTTACTGGGTTTTTGCCACCTCCTCCTGTGAATGTCGTATAACGTAAGTTTAATTATGTAAATTTTTGCGAGCTTAAGTCGGAAATTTGCCTAGTAAAGGTCACTTTTTTACCCCACCAATTTGAAGAGCGTGTCTAATTTAGTCAAATTAATGATAATTGACAGGGATATTCAGGAGGTATCCCATCGGAAAAAATAGCCGAACATCATGCTCTACGGAGGTCGCAGAGAATAGCGCACGGTGAATTGTTCAGCGCAATCTTTGTCAGTCCGACGAAAGGAGGTTGGAAACCCAGCCCTCCCCGACATCGCAGAAAGAGATAAAACAGGCACGGCTTATCACGTCCGATTTTCGCTGGAACAATGCTTTCCCTCTCCCAGTTTTAGGAACTGTTACTTTTTCTACTATCACTCTGTGGGCTGGCTTCGGAACCTCCTTTCGTCGCACTGAGAGCGTTTGCGCTCAAAAAGTCATCGCGCGCTATGGTCCGGTGCTCCGAAAAGCATGATATTCGGCTATTTTTTCCTATGGGATAGCCCTTGAATATCACTGTGAATTATCGTGAATTTGAGTGAATTCGGCACGCTCTTCATATTGGTGGGGTAAAAAAGTGACCTTTACTTGGCAAATTTCCGAGTTCAGTTCGCAAATTTTTACATAATTAAACTTGGAGTACATGACATTCACGTTAGGAGGTGGCAAAAACCTAATAAGAACAAATGCTGTTGACCGCATGATTCTAGGTGGCGTACTTTTTTTATTATAATTCAATGACACGTTTTCTGGGACACCCTGTATATCGCAGCTACCCAGAGCTGACGAGCCGCAAACGGCTTTCTTGCGCAGCTTCTTAGTCACACTCACATTACAATATATGTTGACGACATCTGTATCTGGACTTCCGCCGTTCGGCGTTACACGATCCAACGCCGACTATAACCGTGTATTCACACGAGCGTGTTTTCTGACGGCGCAGCGACTGAAGGAGGGAGAGGGTAAATGATAAGGCGCTGAGGCTACGCCCTTTTGGAACGCCTACACAGATAGTGTTCCGATGTGATGTCGGCTCAGATGCTGGGGAAGCCGGGGATTACGTTCGCGCTGCGGTTGAACGTTGCAGCATTAATTTTATGTGCACGGCGCTTGGTACACAATGGACGAAAGAAAGCGAAAATTTGTGGCTCTTGCTTTTCTCATTGACGATAGTGAATGCTGACACGAAAAGAAGCGGTTAAAGAAGCTATGTACGAATGAATGGTTGCTGAGGAAAGAATACGGTCTGCAAAATAGCCTTCTACGGGAGCTACGACACGAGGACCCATTTGTCTACCGCAAGGTTTTGAGCATCGATGCGGCCACTTTTAAATACATTCTGCTCCGCATAGCAAAGCGCAAAAGGAGAGTATAGAGGCGAATATGCGGGACAGTATACTAGCCAGTGATCGTCTTTCCGTAACCCGTCTGCAACAGGTTCGTTCGAATTATGTGCGCTTAAACATGCCTCTAAATGCATAAAACGTTCGTATATAAGAGTGAGCGGGAAAGAGTGTAGGAGAGAGTACTGTGATGTGCGTCGTCGTTTTTTACCGTGACTCCGCAGCAGTCTGACGGTGTTGAGTGTGGTGTAAAGCAGAGACGGCTGTGGCGTAAAGGTCGCACCTTTCGAACACAGTAAAAACAGCTTCACCGCATAGCAGGTTCTGCGCCAATCATTGCCGTGAATGATAGGGCTCTCACTTCTGATTGAAGGACAGAGTGGAGCGTACACCTTTTTATGTCAATTGTGTGTGTGTCTCTCGTGGTCCCTCTGCTGTACGTTCCGCTAAAGCAAGAAACCTTGTCCTCTTTCTGCAGAAGGGAGGTCTTGCTCAACGGCCCATCTAATACTTTGCTTTCCCCGACGAACTCATGCACCCTCAACGCATCTCCACCCTTCATCCTCTATCCTCCATCCGTCCTGCTTTTTTTTTTTTTTCGGATAGCTTTGGTAGCTTCCAATTCCTGCGTTTCATTGGCCCCATTGCTTTAGACGTTGGACAGGCCATGTTTTTGTGTCTACTACTCATTCCGGTGGCATAGCGAGGCAGAGTTCACACCCACTCAAACAACCCTTATGATCTGTTTCGTTTCTTTTTCTCTTTTTTTGGTGGAGGTACGTTACCGTCCCATACATACATATAAAATTATGGAACAAAACGAAATTCACGAATTGGCACTTTTTGCATATCGCGTTATATAGGAAGCTCTCCTAGTGACTAATTATGAAATAATGTCATGACAAAGCGAGACGCCATCACGTAAGTGTTGCATCTTCAGCACTATAGCTTTGTCCAGGGGTTACTCTAAAGCGCAGTGGCAGTTCTCAAACTGTGTGGCCGCGATGAATGGGAAACACGTAAGAATAGTGAAACCGCGGAAAACTGACTCCCTTTATTACAACTGATCGTTTTCGTTGGTGCTTGTCAGAACACGATGTATGCACACAGTGGCCTCCCGTGAATGCGCCGCATGACGTGATGATGACCCCGAGGAGCTGCCATGTAGGCTTGTGTAATGACAGCCCTAAAATATTATACCATTACATGGTTAATTTATGATGCCAGACAACTATGAATATGCGTGACCCCACAGTGGCCGGATTGGGCATAAAATTTTGCACCCCTTTGTCTTACCCGGCGTGCGATACTGCTCACACATTTCTCGTTTTTAAACCAAACTGCTAGCGTCCTGAGCCGATACCTTTTGGTTTGGAACGCGAATGCTGCCAACTCGTTATTATTAATTAACAGCAACTGATACAACGACTGCGCCGTGAATATGGGGACCCAAAAATTGTTTTGATGTACACATCTACCGTTGCTTCGACATCCGGGTGTCTTTTTTCCATTTCAAGAGCGATCTTTTCCCACATGGCATGTTTCCTCGGGACATTTCGGTTTTGCTCATCGGCGAGCTTCCACAAGATCCGATGCTGCTCTACCTGGTGTAATAGATAAAAAATAATAGAGCTTGTAACATTGGCAACAGAGGGTGGCTTTCTTTTTCGCTCCGTCCTCCTTCTGCGCGTCAGTCGTCAGATTCTGTGCCCCGCGAACAAACTATCCGTGTGCTTCTTTCTGACGGACGGAGCTGCTGAGCGCAGTGATGTTGCACAAGGCTCTTTGATATCTCGCCAAAAATACAATAAAAACGTGGGCGCTTCATAGATTCTGCTGTGCGATAAGCTCCGCCCGCTACCGAATGGTTGGATGGTTGCGTGATAATGCTGCTACCTCCTTCTCCTCCTTCAGTCGCTGCGCAGTCAGAAAAGGCGCTCGTGTGAATACACGGTAAGGTTCATTAAACATCATTTCAAGATACCCCCTTGACTGCGGATTGGTTGTCTCCCCTAGCAAGACTGCAGCCATGGCATTCTCACGAAGATCATTCCATAAGTACCCGTTTTTCATTGCATAGGCGCAGCTACCCAGGGCCGACGAGCCGCAAACACGGCGAAACACGTGTCCTCTGGTGCTGCCGCATCGTTCCATGAGTATATATATATATATATATATATATATAATACTTGAGAGAGAATGGCATATTGAGATGGGACATTCGGTGAACAGCTTTACATTTTCTTGAGGGGTAACTAATTTGGATGAAACTTCTTTTGTTTTTGTGCTGTATCTTTGATCTCGCAGGGCACCCTTTACACTCGCTACTTTGAGTCGTCATTTTTTTCTTTGATGTTTTGGACCTTCACATGATTTTTCAAAGAGGTAGCCATGTTCACCCATCGACGCAACGTGGACGCTAGCAAAGGAAACCCGAAAAAAAATGTTTCTGTGTACTCACAAGGTACAAGGTTTCTGTGTGCTTGTACAAGGTGCTCAGAAAAAACAGAGAACACGATACCCAATCTTGAAAAATATTTTAAATAGAGTATTAAATACTCTTCAAAGTAACTCGGTACTTTCAAATACTGTGACGTTACAGTTGGAATTCGCTATCAAAGAAATACGAAGAGCGTGAACTTGAAAATGGCATTACCAAAAAGCTGCTGGAACAACTGCTTTCCAAAATTACTATCCGGTGGCCTTTTTTTTTTTACACACATAACCCCTAATACAGGTGCTTTATGGATAGGAAACAATGTTCTACAGAACGCTGTACAGCGTTACAGTGCTCTACAGAACTAATGCTCTCCTTATCGTTGCATTAACCTCATAGAGAGTTATTAATATTTTACGTTCCCTCTCTCGCTACGGCTTTCGGCATGCGACTTCTTTCCTGGCTGATTGGTGTCTCAATGGCTTACCAGCATGTACACCCAGGGAAAAGACATCGCCTCATGCTTGCTCCCAAACCCGAGGCACTGCACGCTACCCCTTCCCAAGAGGGATGTGGATATAACCGAATATCTCAGACGCTAAAGCATACGTACACATAAAGCACACTGCCAAGACAAAAGAGAATCTTTTGCTCGACCTCCACGTAACGCACCGAGAAGTACCTTCAAATTAACTGAGTAGAAGTTACGGATGAAATATTTCAGTTTGATTACTAAGTATACTGGCTTTTGAAAGTATTTAAAAAACATAACTTAAATATTGTACTCAGGTTACTGTACAAGTCTGATTTCACAAGGGCGACAATCCCCCGAATAGTTCGTCGGTTCATACTTCTTTGGGCTGCGCATCCGAAATTTTTACGCACTTCGTGCAATTCAAGGCCTTCTTGATGCGCTGCCCACCGCATACAGAAAGTCTTGTGCATGAAATTTTACGCGGCGCGCAACACGCATCGTTTCACGCAATGAAGTACGCACAATATGGGACGGCCTATAAGAAAAAGGGTAGGCAGAGCTCTGTTTTTGATGGAACTCTACTATTGAGTGAGAATTACGACACAGCTCTTACGCTATGTTGTTACCTGAAGGCATTTGATTGTTACATTTGAAGCCACGTGCAGTACCTGCAGAAGTAATTGTTAGCGAAAGCAAGACACTTGTCCCCAGGGGTAAGTGTACAAAGAACAGCGCGCAAACACCACTCGTTACCCGTCTAGATTTCCCCAGGGGTAGTTGCGAGCAGACGGTAGACACGCAGAGGCATCTACCGTAGATCGATATCATTTCGCCGCAACACGCCACGCTGTTCCATAGCTGGTTCATGGACGGCGCTTGGTTTGCACTCAGAAGCCTCGGCATAGTGATGAAGCAGTCATGATGATAAAGATTTTTTTTAAATGGTGATGATGATGATGATAAAGGCGGTTCCCGACCTGAAGCTTTTCTTTAATAGGCATGAACATTTTTTTCTTTAATATATGGTTATTAATTTAGCGCATGACTGAGACACCAAACATCTGATTATGACATTTTTGTGATTATTAATGATTTTCGACAAATAACTATACACAGCGCCTGTTCCTACGTAAACAGATTAACCACTGCAAATAAACTCTGAACGTGGAAGCGCAGACACACACTTTTCGGTAGGAAAGGGTAACAGGTGGTACTTTCGCAAGTCCAACTTGCACATAACTTCATTTTCATATTTCACATCTCATGCTTCTCGTGTAATGGGGTAGGGTACTGCTCTCAAGCGGTGAATCACCCCAGGCCATAGTCATGATTTAGTTGTTGTTGTTGTTGGTACTTTCGCTACCGTTTGCATTTTCGTTGGTTTGGTTCGGTGTAATGAAAGTAAAATTGACAATGTGGCGCTCATAAAGAGAGCCGGGTACAGCAGTACCATTAATTATCCAATAAAGTAAATAAAATGATATATTAGGATTTGCGGATTCCATGGAATGGAATCCGCGAATCCTCGAATCCTAGGCAGAGATTCGAGATTCGGGAATCCGAATCCCAGTGCCCAAAACGGCGAATCGAATCTTTCGAATCCACCAGCCACGTTTGTTTGTTTCTTCTTCAAATTAGCCCTTCCGGACTCCGCCGAGAGCCTCATTGGCCGATGGTTGTTTTCTTGTTTGTTTGTTTACATTGATCTAGTCTGAAAGAGTTCATAGGCACGAACTGCTACATTACAAGTTTAAAAGTAACATGGTTTTGTTTTTGATAGTTGCTTAGTTTTATGGAAATAATTCAGACGCGAGAACTTTTGTATTTCTTGTAGTCGTTGAACAACGTGTTAAATAAATTACGTTTAAGAAGAACTATACAGGTATATTTTCTCCTGAAACTGCACTATTACTTAATTTGTTTTCCATTAAACAAATGTATCATATTCTGCTTCAAAACACTCTTCAGTAGAAGTTTTTTTTCTGGCTTTTTAAACTCTTTTTAAAGAGAGGATTCGAAAGATTCGAGATTCGTAAGCTTCGTGGATTCGCAGAACTTTCCTTTGATTCGGATCCGGATTCGTAAAATTCTGGATTCGTCCCATCTTATAAAAAATGAAAAGAAGATAGCAGTTCTACATACGACACGTGTTAGCCAAAGTGAAATCATAGTGACAGCACATCCACCAGCTTACTGTACACAAAAAACCTGCACGAAGGCCTCCAGGGCTTGGACCTTCACTGCATCGAAAGGGCGGCTGTCCAGTCGGGCTGGCCGCCCTCGATGGCCGAGTCGGTATAGCGAGTCCGTCTGCTGATCGCGGGTTCAAATTCAGCCGAGGAATGTGGCAAGTTGGTGGAAGGGTACAATTTGCTCAGACACGCTGTCTTCCGCGAGAGACGTAAACATGGTGTGCCGTGTATCGAGATATCGGCGCACGTTAAAGTGGGACTCCACAACAAAATCACCACAAAGGTTGTGGTATATCCGTAATCTTTGTGATGTCAGGAACTTGTGTACGAAATATATCTGTTCAAAACTGCGCAGATTTTACTCAAACGAATTATTACGAAGCGAGCGCTTCGCCCCTGTGAAGCGAGAGGGCGCTGAAAGCAACACACTGCTGACACCACCCGGCATCCGGCAAGGGAGAAGACTTGGCCTTCGGGAGAGGAAAATCAGTTGCGCTGCGCATGCGCTAGAAGGGATGTCACGTGTCTCTCTTTGCTGCCGCCGTGCCGTCTGCTCGCTTCGCCTGCGCATGCGCTAGCACACAGCGGTTTGTTTGCTTGAGGATGAGATTTGTGTTTGTGGTTTGTGGTAGCGGTGAAGCAACTTTGCCAAATATTCCGTTCAAGTTCCTCGCTGGATGTCCCGCTCGTCCGTCGATGTTCAACAGGTGAGGGAACGTTTCAGCAACGCCTGCGAGTTTCATGCTCCCGGTTCAAAAGGTGAGGGCGTCTGTACAAAATTGTAAAATGGGCCGCTCTGTTACTACAGATGCAGCAAGTGCCAGTCCACTTTTTCTCAGCTGCACCTTCTCAGTCCAGGCAGCAACAGCACCAGGTGAATGTAGGTACACAACTTCCAAGTGAAAGACGCACGAGTGCAATTCTGAAGCTGGTAAGTACGTCTCATGCTACACACCATTCGCGTTCAGCGCTCTTATTTTGCATGTGTTGTAGCAAGTAATTCAGTGGCATAAACCGGCAGACTGGTGCGTAATGTACACCCATAGTGCCAAGTTGCACTAATTCTGGTGACGTGTTCGTGAAATCTGTGTAATCGGACTGTCTAATTGTCACCTGGTCGCGGTATATGAGTACGAAATATCGTGGTTTCGGCAGTTATCAGTAATCTTTCGTTGTGCTTAATGGTTCCTATTACTTTGTATTTGTGTTTCTACTGAGAATTATCATACTGTATTCTTAACTGGAGCAACAAATTTACCAAACACATGAGGATTGAGTTGAAACTGAGGACATTGCTTATTTTTACTGATTTCAGATTTTCAGGCATGGAGAGAAGAAATGCAGGATGCAGCCAAGAGTCATTTTACTAAAGGCACAGGGGTAAAAAGATTGAAAGATGGAGGTTTAAAGTGTTGTTATATTTGTAACTGATCGGGTGCTTTTACACAGAAGAACGTCAAAGGAAAAAGGTCCATAAAATCATAAGGTTCCGTCAGGCATGGGGCAACCTGCATTGATGATTCGTCTGCATTGTTCCAGACTGGCAAGGTTCCAGGACACAACGGGACATTCCTAAGGGGCCCCCTACCATCTCGCTCATTATCAGAGCTGACAATTAAAGCATAAATTTCCAAAGATTCTCTAAAAAGTGGCATGCATTTCAGAATTTGTATGAGTACAACACAACAGCGTGTACAGCCCGAGACAAAAGTTCACGGCACTACGCCTTTCTTCATCGGAGCGGTCCCCTGCCAGCTACCAGCAAAAGATCGAATAAGAAACGGGTCTATCTCTCAGTATGTGCATCCGCTCTTGTTTGATGGTAGGGTGTCACTCCAATGGAGAAATGTGACACCATGGTGGTCCGTAAAGATTTGTACCAAGCTGCACATCGTACAACCCCGACAACTAACAAACACTGCTCGGTAAGGTCAGTGTTCCAATTTGAGATTTTGCTGCCTATTTCTTCCCAAAAGGCTGCTCTTGCTTGTGAACTCCGGTGTACCAAAACAAGTTCAGAACAAAGAATTTATAGTTAGACTCTGAAGGCAGTAGTCAACATAAATAAGTTTTACCTCTGAGATGATTGCCCATTCAAGGCAACAACAAACTCGTAGGTTCACCACATCATCTAAACTTCCTCGGCCTATTACAGCTTGTTTCTGTCCACAAGGAGTGGTGACATGAACTATCATTCATCGAGCATTTGTCAGGAGGTTGTTAGAGGAATCAGTCAGACAGATGTGCTTCAGATGTTTTTTTTTTTTTTTTTTTTTCAGTTTTCAGGTTTTTATTGTTATTCCATGACAGTATACACTGATACTGATAGTGGGCAAGCCCTGTTGAACAGTCCAAGACACAGTCAGTGCAAATGTTTACACAATTTGAGGGCAACAGAAATACCAAGAACACATGACAAGTATTAGAAACAAATAGCAAATGAACGAAGAGAAATGCGAATCATCAAAAAGTAATTGCATGTCACCCTACATATCAGCAGAAAAGTCCTGTTTGATGGTGTTTTTGAAGGATGCCAGATTATTGTTGGGACGAATGCGTACACCAGTGTTTCTCAAACTGTGGGTCATGAGCTGTTGAAAGATTCATTGTTTCATGCCCAACCAGAGGGTAAAGCTCAATTCATGTTCAAAGCATTAATGGACTGTCATGTGTTGTCAAATGACAGTGTTGCATTCATGAGTAAATGATGTAGATGTGAAGGTCCTTAAACATGAATTCAACAGAAATCCTCTGGCTGGGTGTATTTCCTGCTGCTTTGCACACTCTTGGAATCTGGTTGAAAACTGCCCTGCTACTATGGCTTTCTTCACACCATCTGTGCATCAATATTCGAACAGATTGGGACAAAAGTTTATGGAGTGTTGCATTTCTTCATGGGAGTGACACTCTAGCAGCAAACAGGAGTGGCCACACACACTGAGAGGTGGACAGAACAGCCAGTCACCTGTTTCTTATTCGATATCTTCCTGCTAGCCAGCAGGGGGCCGCTCCGATGAGGTGCAAGGCAACAGGCTCATTGATATAGTGTCCAGCTGGAATTTGTGGTATTTTGGAACGATGTATTGCTAACGAGACCAGTAAAAATATCCAAAACTGGACCTGGACTGCGTGTTTGGCTCACTGAGGTTACCGAAGAGCTACGTTTCCTTGAGGTGTGAAACAAAGCTTGATAAAATGAATCAACCAAGTTGTGTGATCTAACTGGCCAATACTGAGTAGATTTACAATATAGATTTGCAATATCTTGAGGACTTTTGCTCTCTTGTAACAAATGCTAAATAAATGCAATCAAGCATACATTGGAACTCATTTGCTGAGGCAAGACACATGAACATACAAACATATGTGATTGTGCTAGTTATTTTCACGCACATAGTATGATCTTCTGAATTCCCAGTAGCTGTTCGAACACATAGCTCCTTTCACATAGCTGCACCCGTTTTAACTCCTTGCATCTTTGTTGAGACAAAGCGGAGTTGTTTGGCATTTTTGTTCCGCAGTATCACAGCAGGTTTAGCACTGCATAGCCAAGATCGTACCTTTACTAGTGCATCTGGGAGGTCCCCATAGAACCTCCCATAATATTTTCTGGCTACCACACGGATAGCCAACACTAGCATGAGACAAAGTAGAAGCCAACTTGAATATACAAGGCGTAATGATGTGCGTGAAGAATTTTAAAATGATTGAGCATTGTATGCGAATTACATTATCAAAATGTTGATGAGAGTCATGTACCCCGGCCACCATATTTTTGATGATAACGAAAGACTGCAATTGAGCTGGTGTGATGCCAATATATTTTTCCTTTAATCTAATGAAATAATTATGCATTATATATAGTCATGAAGAGTTTGCTGATGGATGTTGGAAGGGTGTACATTTCCTTAGATAAATCATTCACAAGAATACACACAGCGGCTTTGAGCTCACCAAGGTTTTATGCAATGCCAACTGATGTTAGTATTTTCATGGTAAAAAGCATCTGTTGCAGCTGAAGAAAACAATACCATCAGTCAGGGCAGTTGTCTCGTTATATTGCAAGAGAGTACTCAGTACTGGAGAGATATAAACACACGGAATAAAACAAACTGCCTAGTGCAGTGAGTGGAAAGTTTATTCCACTTCTTATTGGCAGAATATTAACACAATTTTTTCTACAAGATTTCTCAGGTCAGAGCACTTTATAGGATATACAAATTGCCAATTATGTGTGTTATGTGTATGTATATCACCACACTTAAATGTATTTACCTGCTGTAATATACCCCACACCAAGCTAAAAATGGGGCATATTGTCTTCAGTTGAAAAGTCAATGCAGGAGAGCATGCATGGCTATAAAGTGTTTCACCTGAACCATTACCCAAAATGTATGAAGTGGCAGTACACAACTATCACATAGAATGACCCATCTGTGGTGCTATGTGTAGAATCTATGCACACTTTTCTTTTGATGTTAACATTGCCTTGAGTTTGAGGGAAAGCACAGGACGAACACGGGACGAGCCGAACACAAACACACGAACCAGCAAAGAAGCTTTAATACACAAAGTGAAGGAGAGACGGGTAAAAAGAAAGTGTACACTTCGGCATTAACATCAAGTCAACACCAGCTAGCTTTCCTGCTCCTCCTGTGTTCATCACACTTTTGTTGGTGCCCAAATGCCTTAACAGCTGTTTTTGCATGCCTGTCATGAGAACTAGCAAGAAATCCTCATCTTGCAACAAGTCAGTATTTCCTCGTTGAAAGACAGTAGGATCATCCTTCTTGCCTTTGTGTGTGAGGGAAAGCACTGGACTGTTTGTTTGGGCTCTGATAGAACTGACCAACAAGGCAACACTGGTTTGGTTGTCGTCGTGTTTCCTCTCACTGTAACATATATTATAGTCCCTCATGGTGATGTACAGGTACTGCCTTGTAGTGAGGTGAATTGGATCCTTTGAAACGTGCCATCCAGCACACCCCGAATACTGAGCTGCATAGTACGCTGAGTGCAATGCCGTCACGTCCCAAGCAACACAAAGTGTAGGAATAATGTTGGTGCAACATTGGTTACGTTGGCCAATGTTGGCAATGTCGCTGCGACGTTCCATTCATATTGGAATACTAACGTTAATTCACAGCCATTGCCGCAATATTTATGCAACATTTGATTACGAATATAAACTATGGAAATGTTGCTGGAATAGGCATCTTATGATGTTATTCCAACGTGAAATTCCCAGCACTGGAACAATGTCTGTGAAACGCTAGAAGTTATCCATAAAATCTGTAACATTGCTCCGGCACTGGTACAATGTTTTCTTTCCAATGTGGAGCAGTCGCCACTGATCCAACGTTGTCAGAATATGGATACGACACAGCTGTACCGACGTGGCGTTCACAGCATTGGACCGATGTCGGACAAACATTGAGGGGTCTAGATCAAATTTGTAGAATTCTTCCAGCATTGCTATGATGCTTTTCTTCCAATGTGGAGCAGTCGCTGCCGGTCCAACGCTGTCAGAATATGGATACGAAATACCTGTACAGACTTGGCGTTCACAGCGTTGGAACAATGTCGGGGAAACGTTGAGGGGTACACATCAAATTTATAACGTTGTTCCGGCATTGGTACGGTGCCGTTTTCCCAATGTGCGACAGTCGCCACCGGTCTAACGTTGTCAGAATATGGATACGAAATAGCTGTGTCCACGTGGCGTTCACAGCATTGGAACATTGTCGGAGAAACGTTGAGGGGTCTACATCAAATTTGTAACATTGTTCCAGCATTGCTATGGTGCTTTTCTTCCAATGTGGGGCAGTCGCCACCGGTCCAAAGTTGTCAGAATGTGAATACGAAATAGCTGTACCGACTTGGCGTTCACAGCATTGGACAAATGTCGGACAAACGTTGAGGAATCTAGATCAAATTTGTAGCATTCTTCCAGCATTGCTATGGTGCTTTTCTTCCAATGTGGGGCAGTCGCTGCCGGTCCAACGCTGTCAGAATATGAATACGAATTAGCTGTATAGACTTGGCGTTCACAGCGTTGGAACAATGTCGGGGAAACGTTGAGGGGTATACATCAAATTTATAACGTTGTTCCGGTATTGGTACGGTGCCGTTTTTCCAATGTGCGACAGTCGCCACCGGTCTAACGTTGTCAGAATATGGATACGAAATAGCTGCATCCACGTGGCGTTCACAGCATTGGAACAATGTCGTACAAACGTAGAGGGGTCTGCATCAAATTTGTAACATTCTTCCAGTATTGCTATGGAGCTTTTCTTCCAATGTGGGGCAGTCGTCGCCGGGCCAACGTTGTCAGAACATGAATACGAAATAGCTGCACCGACGTGGCGTTCACAGCGTTGGACCAATCTCGGACAAACGTTGAGAGGTCTACATCAAACCTGTAACATTGTTCCAGCATTGCTATGGTGTTTTCCTTGCAATGTGGGGCAGTCGCTACCGGTCCAACGTTGTCAAAATATGGGTACGAAATAACTGTAGCGACGTGGCGTTCACAGCATGGGAACAATGTCGGAGAAACGTTGAGGGGTCTTCATCAAATTCGTAACGTTGTTCCGGCATTGGTACGGTGCCTTTTTTGCAATATGGAGCAGTCACCACCGGTCCAACGCTGTCAGAATGTGGGTACGAAACAGCAGTACCGATATATGTGTTTCACGGGAACGTTGGAGAGTCTACATAAAATTAGCAACGTCCTCCAGCATTGGTACGGTGCCCTTTTCGCAGTGGTGCAGAGGTAACATGCAACCTATGTTCCAGAATATGGACACGAAATAGCTGCGTCGACGTGGAATTCACAGCACTGGAAAAATGTCGGAGAAATGTTGAGGAGTGCAATTTTGCAACGTAGCTCCGGCGCTTTGTATTTTTTTTTTTCAATATCAGACGGTCGCCACCGATCCAACATTGTCAGAATATACACTTGAAACAGCGGTTCCAAACGTTGAATGAACAACGTTGCTTCTGCACAAGTTATTCTTGAGGATTTCATATGCAAAGTGTACACACCGAAATCGCGGTGATTTACTACACGTAAAAAAACTGAGTTTTTCACAGTTGTTTTAGCGTGATTTCTATGAGTGAAACTAAATGTCCATCACGAAGAGTGCCCCAATGAAAACTCAAACAAAGTTCAACAAAGTTCAAGTGTAGTCAACGGCCTACAACATATGGAGATCAACATGCCGTTTCCGATTCGCCTGTACCTGTCCTGACGTGTTTCCCAGCCTATGGGACACTTTAGATGTTCACAAAACAACAAACGACTCACAGTCATTTCCTCCAGGTCATTATCATTCTGCCACGCACAGAGAGGATTCCGAATTCCTAGTCTCTTGCCAGAAGACCAGCAACGACACATTTTCACATGGGGAAAGAATGCACCGAGAACTCTCTGGTAACATCGCAGAAGGCCAGCTGATTTGAGAATAGAGCAAGATTCACTCTGGCATAACGTTGTTGCCGTGGTTAACTTTACCTGTATACTTGTACATTCGTTTGCCTGTTCTGCCGTTGCGGTCTCTCTCATACAGTAGAGTGTCTTATGCGTGAATGGGACACCTGATTTATCAGCCCCGAGCAAGACAGATCTCCGGAACAGGATGTTCCATGACACACTCAAAAACAGGTTGCAGGTGAATTCGGAGGCTTACAAAGGGTTGCACAGATATGTTCCACAGATTTGGTGCCCCTAGATATATATTTTGAAAAGTTTAAAAACGGCAGTATGCAGCAGTAATGCACTAAATACAAAATTACACATGAACAACGCAATAAATCTCCTTTTCCACCGCGAAATATTATTTAGCTATTTGGGTATTTCGGGCTACTTTTTCTCCCACTTTGGCGGAATCAGGGTCTCGCACCTAGTAACCCTGGAGCGGGGATCGGGGAAGCCGCAGGGGACCGCCGGCCAAACCGGACGCCATTCTACGCATTCTCCTCAGATTATAATCGTCAGTTGAAGTTAATTTTGCTTTTTCTTGGCTTGGTTTGGAATTGAATCGAGTTGTGCTGGTAGGATAACGTCTGTGATGTCGCTAAGCACAGGTCTTCCTCACACTGCTGGGATATATAGGCCTCGTGCACTAAAGTTTGCCCGTACTTGTGGCGCCCTCTACAACGGAGGCCATTTTGAACTGGGTAGGTGGGACCCGGCGTGCCGCTATTGAAGCATGGAAAGTAGTGACCGCGGAGGCGAAAATTTCGAACGTAGAAACGGCTACAACAGAAGATATTGTTGCGTTGTTCACTGCTCCAACCGCGAAGGGGATCTAAGCAAAGAAACTGGTGACTATCTGACATTTCACCGCTTTCCGGGACGGAAAAAGGAGACCGAACGCCGCCAGCGCTGGATCACCGCTGTTCGCCGCACACGGTAAGAACAACCGTCGCTCTCTCGTGGTATTTTGTTTTAACGGCACATCATTTGCGCACAGGCAAGATGGACAACGGTGGCTGCCGACCAGCAACACCCGGATATGCTCAAATCATTTTGTCGGTGGTGCAAAGGCTGACGATGAGGAGAGCCCATCCTACGTACCGACAATATTTCCTGAAGCATATCGGAAACCTGCAAAAGACAACCTTGCCAAGACTGCAAGATATGCGAGGTAACTGTGTGCGAGGTGTATGTGATTGTGCATGTCTCGTATTGCTCGTTTTTTAGGGTAATGAAAAGGCGGAACAGATCAGTGCTACAGGGAAGTTACCGTCACGCTCATGCGACGACATCAGTCAGGCAACCTCTACAAGGGTCCCTGGAAAATTACGTGGATGACTTCAGCCAACCTCAGGAGGACTGGTCTGGGCTGTCTGACCTCTCTCTGCTCGAATTCGAGTGCGCAGATGACACTGCGGCAAACGTCCATCACATAGTAGGTATCACAATTTGAGGAAAAGGCTGTCCTTTTGGATAATGAAATGTGAAACGTAAATGATGGGGCATTATGGTGTTTGTGTCACTGTGTAACATATTGCTCAATGTAGGATGCCGCCATGGACGGTGCTGCACAGACAGACTCTAGCACCCAGACGGAAGATGCAGACAATGCAGATTGTCACTTCTCTGTTCTCTTCGCATTCATTGGGCAAGGCTGTGCACAAACGCAGGTAGTCCATCCCGTTAGAGTCAGCAAACACACACAAGACACCCCATCAGCGTCGGCAGAGCCAATTCCAGGGGAACGAGCTTGTGTGTTCAGTGGTTACAATTCCATAAAGCATGACCCTGATATCCTTGAAGACCTCACAAGTGTGCAGCCCAATGTGTTTGCTTTGTTACTGAGCCTTCTCTCTGTGCTAAGGGTCCGCAGCTGTGATATTACAATGGAGAATGCGTTGTTACTTTTTTTAATGAAGATGAAGATGGGCATCTCCTTCACTGCTCTGGCAGCACTGTTCGCTGTGCACAGGAGCACTGCATCAAGAATATTTTATAGAGTGTTGGAAGTGTTGACCACGTCAACCAAGGGTTGGATTTATACACCGCCACCTGATGTCCGGCAAGCTATGATGCCAGAATGCTTCAAGCTACATTATCCAAAGTGTAAATATATAATAGACTGTACGGAGATAAAGACAGAAACTCAGGTATAATAATTACGATAATAATTCGATTTTCTCGAAACCACAGAATAAAACGATAGCCATCGCCGGTTCAACACCTCACAACGCACGAGCCATGAACACATGTGGGCGTAATCACCTACCCAGTTTCGGAATTGAAGGCAGCGATGGTGCTGCCCCCTTGAGAAGTGCGCCACGCGTATAGGAGGTTGTCACGACGGAGATTACCGGCGCTGCTCGCAAGTCCATCGTGTGCGGTTTAGGAATGATTTGTAGAAACAACAGGTATGTACACGTTGAACTTGAGTCCATCTTTACATTTACATTTGTAGAGTATGCAAATATAACATTGATTCATGCTGTGCTTCCAAATTGCTATTCAGCGTTGTTGGCAGTTTCAAATTTGTTTGTGGGGCAAGTGTTGTCATTTGTATTTCAGCACCGAGTGTGATACATGAATGAAAGACAGATGTTGAGCAAACGTCCAGCCTGTACACACTATATTTACGCTTCTTTTCTTTCATAATTATCTCTTCGAGTTTATCTTTTGCGTTTGTTCACTTTTATGCAGGCGTAGTCGCAAAGAAAGAAGACAAAATGGACGTCGGAACGACGCGGCTTCCTGCAAGGTTGGAGTGCCTTTCAGCAAGTAGGACGGTCAGTTAATTTTCCCCGTTGTTCATGATAGAGAGCATGGAAAAATGCAACAGTATACTAAAGAAGTCTTATGCGTGTCAAGTTTTTCGGCAATTATGTTCTTGTGTCCTTATTTATGAATATTTTGAGGGAATTATTTGTGCAAGAAAAACAGCAGAAGCAACACACATATTTAATAACAATTAAAAATGTGGTTGCGTTTAATTAGTATCTTCCCGGTACGTTAAATAAACGTTGTCAGTAAGCTGTAATTCTTGCACTTTTGAACATAAATGCTTTGCTCATAAATGCTTTGAAGACGCAGCATAGCTTCAGTTTCTGGTAAAAAAAACAAATCAATGAATCAATCAACAGAAGTCCTCTCCGCCTTTGTATGTTTGCCATTTTCAGTCCCCTTATTTTGATGTGGCGCCATTGAACATTGAAGTCACTGTGATGTCTCCACCTGTGCTATGATGTCCATATTAAATATTTAAATTTGATTGCACATGAGCAAGAAGAAAATTGTATCTTTTGTCTTTCTCAGGCCTGAACGTCAGTAGGCAACACACAGAAGGCATGAACATCCTCATATATGAATAAACCATTATATTCACAACATTTCATTCGTTTGCATGCTGCATACTACGACACTAGCTATGCTCAAGCAGACATGACGTTGTAACGTCGGAATGCCAAGGGGAAGACGTTGGTGTAACGCCAGAACAACGTTAGAACAGGCGTAGGAACAGCATAGGGGCGAATGTTGCTCAAATGTCGGAACACTGCTGGCCACATTATATTGGAACAATGTGTGGGAATACATTGCACTAACGTTGGAATATTATGGGATCAGATGTTGCTGTAACGTCGGAGCAGTGTCAGTTCAAACATGGGACCAACATATAGGGGTCGGACGTTGCTCAAATATCTGAACACTGCTGGGCAGATAATATCGGAACAGTGTGTGGGCATACATCGTGCTAACGTTGGGACATTGTTGGAGCAGATGTGATCTAACGTCGGAGCAGTGTCAGCACAAACGTGGGACCAGCATATCGGGGCAGATGTTGCTCAAATGTTGGGATACTGCTGGGCAGATCATATCAGAACAGTGTTTGGGCATACATTGCACTAACGTTGGAACACTGTTGGAACAGATGTTGCTGTAACATCGGAGCAGTGTCTGCGCAAAATTGGGAGCATCATAGGGGCAGATGTTGCCCACATATCGGAACAATGTTAGGACAGACGTGAGACCAACGTTGGAACCCTAAAATATTGTCGTGATTCCAGCGTCGAGTCGCATACGTTGTAAGGATGTGGTTGTTACGTCAGAAGAAACATTGCTTACCAATGTAGATGTAACATTAAAGGAGGCGACATTCCCACACTGTTCCAATGTTGGAATCCCTCGTTACTCCAACATTGAAGAGTGGGAAAGACAACGTCAGTCCAACGTTGATGCAACATTTCGTGTTACTTGGGGTAGTTTCCCTAACATAAACAAATAGTTTCTGGAAGGTAAAAAAGGACATTCCAGTACAACATAGTGTTTTACAAGTGCCTGTACGCCCGCAGCACATTGTTGCCATCGCGGCTTCTCCCGTACCTGTTTTTTTTTCTTTTTTTAAGGAGTAGCAAGCTGGCACTTGCTTGGCTGACATCTCCTTTTGTGTGAATAAACATACCCCCCTGCATGGGCTGCCTCTATTACATCGTCCTCTGTTTTTGTAAGTGGGGTGTAGGACAGCCCCAAAATCATGTGCATAATAGGAAGCTTGGAAGACAAACGAGACCTTGCCAGTCTGGAACAATGCAGACGAATCATCAATGCAGGTTGCCCCATACCTGACGGAACCTTATGATTTTATGGACCTTTTTCCTTTGACGTTCTTCTGTGTAAAAGCACCCGATCAGTTACAAATATAACAACACTTTAAACCTCCATCTTTCAATCTTTTTACCCCTGTGCCTTTAGTAAAATGACTCTTGGCTGCATCCTGCATTTCTTCTCTCCATGCCTGAAAATCTGAAATCAGTAAAAATAAGCAATGTCCTGAGTTTCAACACAATCCTCATGTGTTTGGTAATTTTGTTGCTCCAGTTAAGAATAGAATGATAATTCTGAGTAAAAACACAAATACAAAATAATAGGAATCATTAAGCACAACGAAAGATTACTGATAATTGTCGAAACCACGATATTTCTTACTCATATACCGACTTCGGTGTTAAGATGGAACAGGTGACAATTAGACAGTCCGATTACACAGATTTTACGAACACGTCACCAGAATTAGTCCAACTTGGCACTATGGGTGTACATTACGCACCAGTCTACCGGTTTATGCCACTGAATCATTTGCTACAACACATGCAAAATAAGAGCGTTGAACGCGAATGGTGTGTAGCATGAGACGTACTTACCAGCTTCAGAATTGCACTCGTGTGTCTTGGAAGTTATGTACATACACCTGGTACTGCTGCTGCCTGAACTGAGAGGGTGCAGCTGAGAAAAAGTGGACTGGCACTTGTTGCATCTGTAGTAACAGAGCGGCCAATTTTACAATTTTGTGCAGACGCCCTCACCTTTTGAACCGCGAGCATGAAACTCGCAGGCGTTGCTGAAACGTTCCCTTACCTTGTTGAACATCGACGGACGAGCGGGACATCCAGCGAGGAACTTGAATGGAATATTTGGCAAAGTTGCTTCACCGCCACCGCTACCACAAACCACAAATCTCATCCTCAAGCAAACAAACCAAAACAAACCCCTGTGTGCTAGCGCATGCGCAGGCGAAGCGAGCAGACGGCACGGCGGCGGCAAAGAGAGACACGTGACATCACTTCTAGCGCATGCGCAGCGCAACTAATTTTCCTCTCCCGAAGGCCAAGTAGGGAGAAGGAATGCAGGCTTGAAAGCAGACGACAATGCTGGGTGACGTCACGGAATCCTCCTACGGACGAACCGCCGTAGTATGGAGCCGTTTTCTGCTCTTCGCATTTCGGTTTCCTATTATCATTTACGAATTAATTACTCGCTCCAAATTAATGCGAATGTTGGATTCGGTATCGAGGGGGTGGCTCGCGTTCAGTATGATGCTCACCTAATTTTTCTCAAATCCTTGCGAAGTCTTCCTTTGAAGAACCCTCAGGTTCGCAAAATTAATCCGCATATACCCGACCACTCTGGCGTCGCTCATGATCGCAGTTGTTAACCAGTCGGGCTAAGGTGACCTGGGGTTACTGCCACTGCTGCTGATGTAATTTTCGTTGTTCCTATATTTCTCTTTGGGTTTCCTACACAAGCCTTTCAGTTTCATTTTTTTCTGCTAGCTCCGCAGTAGAGAAATGGCTTTCGTGAAGTTGCGATTGTGCAATTCTTCCTAGTCTGGAGCTTTTGTCTAAGCGTTCCCTAGCACTACATAACGTGTGCACGAGTAATCTCGCTTTGGTGAGACCGTTTATCTCCCGAGATCCAGAAGGAAATGTCGAAAAACCTCCCGACGCCTTGCGTGATTCCTTGCTGATATCCTCAGTGTGCTCAAGTGCTTTTCCTTCTTTGTCCTCTTTGCTATACCATATTGCTGTAAAAAATATGTTCTCGCCATCACTGCCATGTGATATTGCGGACCACATGTGTTCTCAAGCTACAGAAATGTAGCTTTTTTCCTGGGGCCAGCGCCATCTTGTAGGTGGGAAACGGACAATAAAGAAAAAAAAAATCACTCAAGGCGTTGCATTGCAGTAGAAGTCACCTACCCTACCGGGTCAAAACCACTGGACCATTTTCGTTCGCGGTGCTGCTCACGGCAATGCAGGAAGCTCGTATGCGTTTCGGTTCCCGGTATCACCTCTGGCTTTGTTTCCAAATAGTTCCCCGTCTGTAAGACGAAAACTGTTCGACAGTGTTCTGGTTCAGCTGTAACTTTGACGCGGAGAGATCGGGCGAATGTAAAAGAACAACACGTGTTCGAAGTTATCCGCAGCCCTACCCGACAGCACGCGCAGCATGCCCCTCTTACACACAGACGTACACATACACACACACACACACACACACACATATATATATATATACTCATGGAACTGTGGCATTGAGGAGTGCTCAGTCACCCTCCCAGGTGTATATGGCTCGCTGAGCGACCCCTGGTTTGCCAATTCCGAACGATGCGCGGCTACCCAGAGCTGCTGAGCCGCAAACACGGCGAAACACATGTCCTCTGGTGCTGTCGCATCGTTCCATGAGTATCTGTTTCTCTGCGTGCAGGCATAGAAGCCATCTTAATCTGTAATTTTGAATTTCAAACACGTCTAGTGTCATTTACTTGTTTCTTTAATGGCTTTTTCCCCTCATTATGTATCTCCCAGGTGTATATCGCTCGCTGAGTGACCCCTGGTTTGCCAATCCCGAACGATGCGCAGCTACCCAGGGCCGACGAGCCGCAAACACGGCGAAACACGTGTCCTCTGGTGCTGTCGCATCGTTCAATGAGTATCTGTTTCTCTACGTGCAGCCATAGAAGCCATCTTAACTGTAAGTTTGAATTTCAAACACGTCTAGCATCATTTACCTATTTTTTTAATGGCTTTTCCCCCCTCTTTATAATTCACTGGCTTGCACTGTGGCATTGAGGAGTGCTCGGTCACCCTCCCAGGTGTATATCGCTCGCTGAGTGACCCCTGGTTTGCCAATCCCGAACGATGCGCAGCTACCCAGGGCCGACGAGCCGCAAACACGGCGAAACACGTGTCCTCTGGTGCTGTCGCATCGTTCAATGAGTATCTGTTTCTCTACGTGCAGCCATAGAAGCCATCTTAACTGTAAGTTTGAATTTCAAACACGTCTAGCATCATTTACCTATTTTTTTAATGGCTTTTCCCCCCTCTTTATATATATATATATATATATATATACAATTAAAAGGCTTAGGAGGGCGGTTGACCAAGTGAATGAAATAAGCAAAAAAAATCAGAAGACGACAAAGAGCTTACAGGAGAACACAAAGGGGAGTTTATTAACACATATAGGGATAGGGGTCGACGTTTCGGCAGTCAGCGCTGCCTTCGACAGGACTGGGGTTTCGTGACAAGAACGTGCTTTATATATGGCCGAGCTAGACAGTCATCTTCAACGACTGGAACAAACTTTCATGGATCGTAGATACCCGGACAAACTTGTAAAAGACGCCATAGCCAGAGCACGATCCACAGATCGTCAGCAAGTGCTCCAAAGATCTCCTCGAGACAACAGAAATCCTACAGTAAATCTGACTATCACGTTCAATAGCAGCATTCCTAACGTTAACAGTATACTTACCCGCCACTACCCAATTCTCTCACAATCTGATAGGATGAAGGAAATATTTTCCGAGCCATCGCGATTAACTTATCGCCGAGCAAGGAACATACAAGACAGGCTAGTAAATGCCAAAGTTAATGAACGCCCAGAAGATAACATTGGTTGTCACCCTTGTAATGCAAGTAGATGCCAAATCTGCAAATCAATACAAGACGCTAAATCTGCAGAGAGTACCAATTCTAATTATCGGGTCAGAATCAATGGCGATTTTAACTGCAATTCTTGAAATGCTGTGTACCTTCTTCAATGCAATGCATGTAGCGCCCAATATATCGGCCAGAACGCGGTTCAATAACCATAAATCTGACGTCGCCAAAAAACGTAATCTGCCAGTATCACGTAACTTCAGTAAACCAGGTCGCTCTATCACCAACAGTAGTAATCATTCAACCCAAGATTTACACAGAAAATCCACGGCAAGTATTGCACTTTTTACTTTAAATTATTTTAAAATTACTTTGAATTTTTTTAAATTACATTTTTAAAATTGTGCAAAATCTAACTCAATGAATTTGAATTGAATTTATTTTTTCTTTTCTGCTCCTGTACATAGGTTCTTAGCTGGATTGCAGGGACTAGCCTGTGGGTGCAATCCTTAGCAAATGCATCCTTAGCAATGCAATACATGTCGTGGATTCTCTATGTAAAACTCCGGTTGTAGAAAAAAAAACTACATAGAAAGGAAGCAGACAGTGGGAAATAATTTATTTGAAAATCAACGACGCAATCTTGAAGAAATCACGCGTGCAGGCGACTGGGGCACGACAGTTCCAGAGGCAGGTGGCCACCTAGTTGCAAGGCATCACACCAGAGGGCGCCAGCACCGTAGCTCTATGCGAGAAAGAGAGAGAACAACAAAGTACTAGCGACACGTAAAAATGGCAGCACTGCTCAACAAGTCTAGGTATGCGAGAGAAAACGCCTGACCACAGCGTCACAACACTACGCGGCCAACACAAGGTGGGAACCACTGGCCACACGACGGTAAACGTGCGTCAACAGGCTTGGTACGGGACACCGCTAAACAAGTCTAAACATGCGCGTACGGCGAGAAAAGGCTTAACACGAGCACGGTAAAACAACGTGCAAACATCCGTGAATCACTCACCTTTCTCCCCTGCGATTGTTCCATCCGAGAGCCAGGCAGAAACTGAGCGGGCGCGGGGACTGCGGAGCAACCGAGCGCACGTCTGCTCTCCGCGAAGCCAGCGAGCAACTGACTATGACGCCGCGCCAGGCGCCCACAGCTCCCCATAGAGCCCATAGTTTGAGATAATTCAGGCAACACTGGACATACGACCAATGAAAATGCGTCGTGATGCCTAGTAGCCAACCAATCAGCAACCTCTCCGTTTGGCTCGGCTTTCGGCCGGCCCTGGCTGCCATTGACTTCTACTGGTTTTCATACCTGGCGCCCGTTATTCCGAAATAACTAAGACATTTTTGATAGGCTAAATACATATTTATTGATGCAACGTATAAACTCAAATGTTTGACTCATATATTCACCATGCGTACATGACGTTTCGTTCCTTGAATAGACAGCAACCAAACCAAGTTCGAACTTGCAAAGCACACACACAGTCTACTTCTGGAGGCGAGCAAGTCCACGAGCGCGTGCGTTTCACAGATGAGCATCTTCTTCTCATTCTGGCGATGCACCGTAGGTCACACAGCCACGGGAAATACTTTTGTCGTTACGAACACTCTCTTCTTAGTCACTGTATTTGAAAATGCGACAGCTCTCGAAAGTGTTCCTCAGGCGTCAGCTCACCAAGCATTCCAGTTCCGACCCGGCAAGGATGTTCGTAGGTTGACACTTTATCGGAGATCAGTACATGGCCAGAGTCACTATAACAAACCCGCGCATACACTTCTTCTTTGGTCGTTGTGGTCAATCGACATCGGCGAGCCGAGGAGACGCAGCGACCTTGCTTGGAGCTGCCCGCCTGGCCGACTGCCCGCGAAAAGTGAGCTGTCAGATATTTCGAAACTTCATCAACCAATCCCGGAGCGCGCATCCTCCTTCAGCCAATGGGCATCCGTCATGATGCCTGACGAAATGCCACGTGACTGTGATATGATTTTATTTTTCTTGATTTGCGGCAGTAGGAAAATAAATTCACGTCACAGTCACGTGGCATTTCGTCAGGCATCATGACGGATGCCCATTGGCCAAAGGAGGATGCGCGCTTCGGGATTGGTTGATAAAATTTCGAAATATCTGACAGCTCACTTTTCGCGGGCAGTCGTCCAGGCAGGCAGCTCCAAGCAAGGTCGCTGCGTCTCCGCGGCTCGCCGATGTCGGTAGACCACAACGACCAAAGAGGAAGTGTACGCGCGGGTTTGTTCGTGAGCTATAGTGACTCTGGCCATGTACTGATCTCCGATAAAGTGTCAACCTACGGACATTCTTGCCGGGTCAGAACTGGAATGCTTGGTGAGCTGACGCCTGAGGAACACTTTCGAGCGCTGTCGCATTTTCAAGTACAGTGACTACGAAGAGAGTGTTCGTACGACAAAAGTATTTCCCGCGACTGTGTGACCTACGGTGCATCGCCAGAATGAGAAGATGATGCTCATCTGTGAAACGCACGCACTCGTGGACTTCGCTCGCCTCCAGAAGTAGACTGTATGTGTGCTTTGCAAGTTCGAACTTGGTTTGGTTGCTGTCTATTCAAGGAACGAAACGTTCTGTACGCACGGTGAATATACGAGTCAAACATTTGAGTTTATACGTTGCATCAATAAATATGTATTTCGCCTATCAAAAATGTCTTAGTTATTTTGGAATAACGGGCGCCAGGTATGAAAACCAGTAGAAGTCAATGGCAGCCAAGGCCGGCCGAAAGCCGGGCCAAACTGAGACGTTGCTGATTGGTTGGCTGCTCGGCATCACGACGCATTTTCATTGGTCGTATGTCCAGTGTTGCCTGAATTATCTCAAACTATGGGGAGCTGTGGGCGCCTGGCCTGGCCGCGGCAGCTACGCATACGCGCGCTCCTAGCGCCCTCTGCGGCGACCACCTGCGAGAGGCTAAGAGGGAAGAGCATTCCTGCTCCCTCTTCTTGCGTTGCTCATTGGTCGTGACGTCATCCCATTGTCCCAAGGCTACACGGCTTTTTTTTTCACACGGTCGACACAACTGGACAAGGTCAATCTGCAATGAAGCCATGGCATGACGTCATCATGCACCTGCGTGGCCCAAGGACGTGTACGCTCTAGACAGGGGACCTGTTATTTATTGAATCACTATCCCAAGATTATTTCCTTTATTTTTCTATACCGAATGCATAGGAAACTATTGCAGAAGAGCACCATGCATGAAAACTGATCGTAGGAATTCCAAAGTCTTACTAAATGAGACTTGCAAAAGAACAAAATATCCTAACTCCATCAATGGCTAATAAGAGGACTAGGCACTCAACAAATCTACACAGAGTATGGGTAACAAGGGGCGCAGAACGATGCGTCTACTCCATCCGACAGCCAGCCACGGAACTGAATCGTAATGCTTATTCTCCTTGATAAAGTCATGCATCTGTCCCTCTTGCGGTTGATTTCTGAACTAATTTAATCGCAAAATTATTAAGAATTGTTCTAGCACTATTCCCATTCAGGGCAGCACTATCAACATCGTCAAGAAAAGAATGTTCCTTGTCAAAAAAGAAAAAATACAAAGCATCAACAAAGGAAAGCATGCATGTCGGGGCATGTCAGGACACGTCAGGACAAATCGCACGACTGCTGGGCAACAGAGGAAAACAAACACAGAGACACTTGAACAGAGTGAAAAAGACACTGACCATCATTTTTCACGTTCGCTACATTCCCTCATTGGAAATCCGTTCGTCACACACCATTCACCAATGACGAACCACACATCCGCACCCCATCAGAGGCAGACGGAACCCCACCGAAGCTACGCTCTTCCACTAACGGCCAACGCAATTGCTAGGAACAGAATTACTGCGTCCACACCCGTCAGTGTCCAAGAGAGAAGTGAATCCTTGCGCCCCCTGCAGGCCGTGCTCATTGATCGTGATGTCATCCTATTGTCACAGGGCTACACTGTTTTTTTCCACTAATGCTCCTCTGGACAAGGTCCATCTGAAACAATAATGTCGCGGTATTACGTCACCATGCAGCTGCGTGGCTCAAGGACGCGTGCGCTCTAGACAGGGGACCTGTTATTTATTGAATCGCTATCCCAAGATTATTTCCTTTATTCTACTATAATGATTGCATAGGGAACTATTGCAGAAAAACACCATACATCAGAGGTGATTGTAGGAATTCCAAAGTCTTACTAAATTAGACTTGCAAAAGAACAAAATATCCTAACACCTTCAATGCCTACATACAACAGGCTAATCGAGACATGTCCATCCCTTCCGAGAGCCAGGCAGGTAACTGAATAATGTCGCTTTGTTCCTCGACTGGATAAAGCCATGCACCTGTCCCCCTCGCGGTTACTCTCTGAACTAAATGAATCGCAAAATAATTAAGAATACCACTACACCCATTCAAGGCAGCACTATCGACATCGTCAAGAATGTTCCTTGTCAAAAGAAAAAAATTACATGTAGAAGGAAAACATGACAGAACCGGTCAGGGCATGTCAGCGCATGTTTGTTAGACAACAAGGGGGGGAAAGCAGAGAAACACTTGAACAAAGCAGAAAACCAACATCAAACTATTTCTAAGCACACGCACTCCTCTTATTCAAGAACAGTGCTCATCATAAATCCGTCCAGGGCAATACACACCAGTTTTCTATTGCTCACTTTTTTCCAGTAACGGTCAATGCATTGCTACAGACTGCGTGACGTCATCACATCCTATTTGAAGAAGACGGCGGCAAAGGCAAAGACTCCTATTATTTATTAAATCGCAAGATTATTTCCTTTGTCCGACTCTTAATGACGTTCACTTTTACAATAAAATTCAACAAAAAAAGCACCGTGCATATTAGCGATTTTCACTCCAAAGGCTCATCATGGTCATTAGAATCACAACACCAGTAAACTACCACTGCTCTTTTAAAGTAATAAATGAGACCACTCAACATCATCACCAGGCCTTTGTAATACATGACCCTTTCTATGCTCGTATACTTGTTGTCTGAGGCTACACCTGCGAACAAAAAGGCGCGGAAGTCGGGGGGCAAAGTTCCATTCGCGCTAACAAAAAACAAACAAATTCCATTCTCATGAACTCTTCTCTGCCGAGCGGCTTTATCCTGCTCTACCTGGATGCCGACGTTTTCCCCTCACCTAGATTCTGAGTAAAAGCAGTGAAAGAAGAAAGGAACCGCGAAAAATTACACGCTTTTGTGTCCCAATAGCTGTAACTGCAATAAACCGCAGCGCACGCTAATAAACTGGGAAAAAGACACGCATTTCTGTCACCAGATAATTTTTGCATAATACCAAATACACAGTCCCATTGCCCTTGCGTAAAGAAAGCACAGGACAGAGATACACAGATTTCCTTAAGTGAGCAGGGAAAAGGCTTAAGTCGAACCGCTCAGGAATAATAAGCGACCGTAAGGACACATGCAAGAAAGGGAGTCTCTTTGGGATAACAAACCCTCATCACCTCATCAGGATACAATGGTTGATGAATGGTTCATGTTCTCAAGCACATGGAAACATAATTCATGAAAAAGCCAGTCAGTGCTAGCACCAGGAATGGAACGTGGACCGTCCTGCTACCGGTCAGGGATGTTGTATTTCAAGCACTCATTGACTTTTAGTGAATTACTTGTTGACTTTGTCGCCACAGCTCATTTGCCTATCTGTTAATGTTGCGGCGTGTGTTGTGTTTTTCTCTTTGTGTGTTCCAGACTCAGAACGGTTACTTTGGATCAGGTCAGGTACGTTTCATTTAGACATTGCAAACAGAAAGCGGTGTTTCTCAACACAACTTAGCAGTGGCCTTCATGCATTACTGCTGCGGCCATAAAGCGTGAATGGAAAGCTGCACATTATGTTCACTCTACTTTTATCTTGTGCTATGTAATCTTGTTCAAGTTCTGTCAAGCGAGCTTGTAATGCTATCATATAGTTCAGTACTTCCTTTAAGTAGGATGAATGGCAGCGCATGAATGCAGGAAGGAAACTGTCATGTCATGGCAAGTGTTTATGTATTGTACATTTAACTATTAATTTTATTTCTTAGCTTTCGCCGGCCTATTCTGTCAAGCCATGTTATATTAATTTGGAACATGTTCATCTTAGTAGCCAGAGCAGCTGTTACACAGTAAGAATATAGCTCGTGTATGTTTGTCTTTTCCAGCGCTGCCCTTGGTTTTCCTCCCTGATGCTGCACATGTCAGGGATAGGTTTCAGAACTGTTAGTTCCAGCCAAGTGAGAATTGCTTTCCAGAGGAGCATCGCGCTGGCAGATGAAAGGTATGGTTTAAATTATTTGCAGGACACGAATTGCGTAGCTTCACACAAATACTACTACTACGACGTAAGAGTGGTTTCAAATCTAGCTTTCTTGTGTTCCTGACATTATTGCACAAGATGTAGTATCCACTATGATCCTTTATATGGGGGGTTATGTACAGTGCAATCAACAGATGCTATTTACAAATCTGTGTTTCCTACTGTGTTGAAATGGGGTAGTTTGTCTCTGAGAGCCATAGTGAAACACAGGCAGCGAAGGACAGACTTTTGATGCCCTCGAGAAACTTGGCAACACATTTCAGGGACCCTGGATGCTGCCTAAATTTCCAGAACACAGAGATCAAGGCTGCGTTTAAACAAGTGGTTAGAGAATTCCAAGAGAGTTGCATGTGTAAGGAGTCCTCTATTGGATTTGCTTCTGTCCGAGATACGTTATCTCAACGGGGACGCATGGGCGCACTCAACGATACTAGGGCTGCCTGTGAAATAAAATGAGGAGAAGGGGAAGATATATAACCAATTTTTCTTGTCTGTTATTCTGTTGGTTAAATTGTAATTCGTTTAGCAGCATATATGTGTATATTCCAGAGTCTGCTAATAAACATATCAGTTGAGAGCTAGCAGTCGCATTGTAGCTGTATCATCCTGTCATTGGCTGCTTGTGTTTCACTATGGCTATGTTTCCTATTGCAAAAAAAAAAACACGAAAAGAGCATAGAAAAATACAAAATAAGCAACCTGGAAAGCTGCCTGTTCTATTACTCATATGGAGGCAATGCAATGAGGTAACATGTTCCATTCATGAACTGCACGTAGTAGTACACATCACAATGGCAACCGATTATTCAGATTTTTGTTTAACTACTTTGTCTTTTGGAAATTTGATCGCAGAGCCTAATATTGGAGCTTTATGTGATTCCCCTCTTGAGACACATATTGCTGATGCTGTGCAGTGTGTTGATTTTGAAACTCTACCGTGCTGAGGTAGAGAATTGTCATATCTGCATTTGAATACATAGGAGTAACTTCTAAGTACTTTCCTTTTTGACATTTATATTTACACCAGGTCCCAATATTGTTGATTGATGGAAAATGTAAATAAAGATATTTATTTACATTTTCCATCAATCGTAAAGATATTTATTTACTTGCCAAACAATACAGAAATGTTGTCCTTTCTAGTGGGATATTCCCTGTTCACCAGACATAAATGTGGAGAAGAGGGGCACAATGATGGTAGAGTCTAGCATTGTTTTTTGCCACTTCACATACATTCGCTGTTATTCGTGTGCACTAGGAAGGTACAGCATGCACATAAAAATAATTTTGTCTGCATCCACACATATGGTTCAGAAGATTAGATAGATTATAGATGTCCAAGCATATATAATTGTGCTTCATGTGCAATGGGTATGCTAACGCATAACTTCCACGAAGACAAGTTACATGGGCCCTGTAAGACTGCCCTTTGCGAATGGGTCGGTAACGTGTCTCTAACTACACAGGTAAGAGGCAGTCGAGAATGCTGCTGACAGGGTTGCAACTTACATATTGCTTATCATGTCCTACATGATTAATATTAAATACAAAGTGATTTGTGCAATAATTCCCGAGTACGGAATTAATTCTGGGGCTGGCCAGTGATGTACCCAGGATGACAAGTCACATAAATTGCTTCTAACACTTTTACACCCCATAGGCTGAGTTGTGAGTTGAAACAGCACTCTACAGAGGGATAAGGTGCACCCACTTATTTGATTTCTAGGATCTATGGTATGCCCTAACTCTTCCGACCCCACGTCTCTAAAAACACGATTTCTAAGGGGCAATATGTGCTCTGGTATTTCTTTTGGGTCTCCATAGGGTGCAACCACATGGCTTCTGGAGCTTTCGTGTGCATGTTTTTGTGCTACGGTGCTCATTACAAACAATATCTAGATGCTAGACATGGAATTCAGTAGTTTGTAGCGTGCGACACGACGCAGCATGACATGGGAGTGTGTGATTCAAAGAAAGCTTCTGGAAAATGCACAGAATCCCACAAAAAGTTTAAAATGTGATTTGTATTTCTTTTTACGTCGCTCGTCGTTCCATAACATCGTGGACGGTGTTGCACATTCGTAAATCGTACGTAAAACTTGGCTCATTGCAGTACGCGGTTTCTCAAATACATTGCACGATTTTTTCCTGCTAAAATAACACACTGTCGGCATTTTCTTGCTAAAACGGCTGTCGAAACGTCAGTTTATTTCCTAAGATAATTGACCCTACAATATGCAAGTGCTGTAAAGGGGCTAACGCAGACGCGACTTGATACAAATTCTACGTGCTCACAAAACACAAACGACGAATTCCAGTCACAACATCGCACAGAGCTTGGTTCACGAATGAGTTCGCAGCTGCTCAGCTGCTGCATTGTTTACTTATCGCGGAACTAGCGGAACCCGGCTGTTCGCCATCTTCAAACACAGATACGTGAAACCACGAAAAGCCGTAGCTGGGTTCCACTGACAAGTACAAAGGCGCGCATACGTCACAACGCCCGTTCGGGTGCATCTACGTCATAAAAATGGCTGCGCCCATGTGTGTTTCAGAATGAATTATCTGTGTTTTTGACATGGTACTGTACCGAACTGGGAGAATGAAGGTGCATTTTGGGGAGAGCTGGATGTGGGCTCTCAGAATATCACAACCGTTTCGACTATTTGGGATATCGGCAGAGCTGACCTTTAAGCCTTTTCCCTGCTCACTTAAGGAAATTTGTGTATCCCTGTCCTGTGCTTTCTTTACGCAAGGGCAATGCGACTGTGCATGTGGCATTATGCAAGAATTATCTGGTGACAGAATTGGGTGTCTTTTTCTCAGTTTATTAGCGTGCGCTTAGCTTATTAGGTTTCTTGCAGTTGCAGCTATTGGGACACAAGAGCGTGTAATTTTCGCGGTTCCTTTCTTCTTTCACTGCTTTTCCTCAGAATGTAGGTGAGGGGAAAAAGTCGGCATCCAGGTAGAGCAGGAGAAAGCCGCTCGGCAAAGGAGAGTTCATGAGAATGAAATTTGTTTTTTTGTTAGCACGCATGGAACTTTGCCCCCCGGCTTTCGCGCCTTTTTGCTCGCAGGTGTAGCCTCACACAACGAGTATACGAGCATAGAAAGGGTCATGTGTTACATAAGCCTGGTGATGATGTTGAGTGGTCTCATTTATTATTTTAAAAGAGCAGTGGTACTTTACTGGTGTTGTGATTCTAATGACCATGACGAGCCTTTGGCGTGAAAATCGCTAATATGCACGGTGCTTTTTTTGTTGAATTTTATTGTAAAAGTGAACGTCATTAAGAGTCGGACAAAGGAAATAATCTTGCGATTCAATAAATAATATGAGTCTTTGTCTTTGCCGCTGTCTTCTTCAGACAGGATGTGATGACGTCACGCAGTCTGTAGCAATGCATTGACCGTTACGGGAAAAAAGTGTAGCAATAGAAAACTGGTGTGTATTGTCCTGGACGGATTTATGATGAGCACTGTTTTTGAATAGTTTGATGTTGGTTTTCTGCTTTGTTCAAGTGTTTCTCTTTGCTTTCCCCCCCTTGTTGTCTGACAAACATGCGCTGACATGCCCTGACCTGTTCTGTCATGTTTTCCTTCTACATGTAGCTTTTTCTTTTGACAAGGAACATTCTTGACGATGTCGATAGTGCTGCCTTGAATAGGTGTAGTGCTATTCTTAATTATTTTGCGATTCATTTAGTTCAGAGAGTAACCGCGAGGGGGACAGGTGCATGGCTTTATCCAGTCGCGGAACAAAGCGACATTATTGAGTTACCTGCCTGGCTCTCGGAAGGGATGGACATGTCTCGATTAGCCTGTTGTATGTAGGCATTGAAGGTGTTAGGATATTTTGTTCTTTTGCAAGTCTAATTTAGTAAGACTTCGGAATTGCTACAATCACCTCTCATGTATGGTGTTTTTCTGCAATAGTTCCCTATGCAATCATTATAGTAGAATAAAGGAAATAATCTTGGGATAGTGATTCAATAAATAACATGTCCCCTGTCTAGAGCGTACGCGTCCTTGAGCCACGCAGCTGTATGATGACGTAATACCGCGACACTATTGTTTCAGGTGGACCTTGTCCAGAGGAGCATTAGTGGAAAAAACAGTGTAGCCCTGAGACAATAGGATGACGTCACGACCAATGAGCACGGCCGGCAGGGGGCGCAAGGATTCACTTCTCTCTTGGACACTGACGGGTGTGGACGCATTAATTCTGTTCCTAGCAATTGCGTTGGCCGTTAGTGGAAGAGCGTAGCTTCGGTGGGGTTCCGTCTGCCTCTGATGGGGTGCGGATGTGTGGTTGATTTTCCAATAAATTATTTCCCACTGTCTGCTTCCTTTCTCTCTAGTTTTTTTTTCTACAACCCGAGTTTTACATAGAAAATCCACGTCAAGTATTGCATTGAGTTAGATTTTGCACAATTTAATTTTTTTTTAATTTGAATTTTTAAAGAATTTAAAAGTAATTTTAAAATAATTTAAAGTAAAAAGTGCAATACCTGCCGTGGATTTTCTGTGTAAATCTTGGGTTGAATGATTACTGCTACCAACATATCTATTTTCGTCCTACAATCAGGCTTTCCATCCCAGCGGTGCACGGAACAGCGCGAATCTTATCTCATTCATAAATTCCAGTGTCAGATTAACGAAGACCCAGGAATCCTTTCAACGATTCGTTACCGACATTCTTAGTCCTTCCACAATGCATACGCTCTTTTGCCTCTTTCTAGGCTCACAGGTTAAGACCCTGCTGCACAGTTCCTGTCATTCACCTTTCACATGTCATTTCCCAGCCTATGTTGCTCATGACAAAAACGCATGCGCTGCACTCTTTCGCTTGTACATATCCCTCTCCCATATATAAAGCATGCTCTTGTCACCAAGCCCCAGTCCCGTCGACGACAGCGCTGACTGCCGAAACGTCGACCCCTATCCCTACATGTGTTAATAAACTCGGCTTTGTGTTTTCCTGTAAGCTCTTTGTCGTCTTCTGATTTTTCCGTCTTCAAAAAAAGACGCGGAAACAGATTTTAGGGAAGTTACAAGCACTAGTTTATTACATAGGGAGACGTTAAAAAGTAAAATGGGCAAGGGGTCGACGTTTCGACAGTGGCACTGTCTTCGTCAGGACAAAAGATGCTTAGCTGCTTACATATTACTTAAATAGGTTTGGTACATGACGTCATAATCGGTACGGGCACGCCACAGGCGTTTCTCAATGAGTCAGATTCGGGAATATTCCAGAAGGTCAAGTCCGTGTGGTGATGTCATTCGCCGTAGGTCACTGTCCGCTTTGGGGAAAATTCCGGGCAGGATGAGCGCGGCTTCAAACTTTGCTGAAAAAAAATAAAGAAAGAAAGGAAAGAGAAACAGAAAGGAAACGAAAAGGAAGAAAGTGTAGCTCATCTAGGCGGCCAGATTTCTTACCGTTGAAAGTGTTCCCAGATCTTCGCTAATGGTTGATTGGAATTTGTAAATGAGATAAGATTCGCGTTGTTCCCTGCACCGATCTGAGCTAAAATTTGACTGGAGAATGAAAAGTGACACATTATTTAGTGAATGACCTGGTTGTTTGAAATGGCGAGAGACCGTGAGGTTTGGCTTTTTTGTAACGTCAGACGTCGGTTGTTGAACCTGATCTGAAATGATGTTTTAGTCTGACCAACGTATTGTGCTTGGCACATGTCGCACTGAATGGCATAAATGACGTTAGATGAATTACAGTCGAAGTCACCATTAATTTTGACGGAAAAATTGGAATTAGTACTTTTAAGTACTTGGGTTCTTTGCATTAATTTGCATATTTGACACCTGCGACCATCGCATGCGTGATAGCCGTTTCCTGGATGTGCTGCTTTCCTAACCCTAGAGCTAACTATATTATCGTGCAGGTTGCGCGCGCGCCTGTAGGTTACCCGCGGTGGCTGAGGGAAAATTTGTCCCATGCGCTCGGATTGGAGAAGGATACTATGGTGACGGTTTAGTATATTGTTAACGCTTGGAATATTGCTGCTAAATGTTAAGATGAGGTTTACGGAACCATTATCTAACACGCCTTTGTGGTCTTGGAACAGGGCTTTGCGATCTGCTTTGTTTAGAGCGTCGTCAACTAGGCTAGGTGGAAATTGACGACCGATGAATGTTTCCCTAAGTTCAGCTAGATTTCTGTCCAAGTCATCGTCAGTGGAACAGATGCGCCTGTATCGAAGTGCTTGGCTGTATATATATATACATATATATAGATACTCATGGAACGATGCGACAGCACCAGAGGACACGTGTTTCGCCGAGTTTGCGGCTCGTCAGCCCTGGGTAGCTGCGCATCGTTCGGGATTGGCAAACCAGGGGTCACTCAGCGAGCGGTGTAGTGACCCCTGGTTTGCCAATCCCGAACGATGCGCAGCTACCCAGGGCTGACGAGCCGCAAACACGGCGAAACACGTGTCCTCTGGTGCTGTCGCATCGTTCCATGAGTATCTGTTTCTCTACGTGCAGCTATAGAAGCCATCTTAATCTGTAAGTTTGAATTTCAAACACGTCTAGCGTCATTTACTTATTTTTTTAATGGCTTTTTTCCACTCTTTATATATATATATCTTGAAAAGTTGGAGTTGGATGGACGGCTACGTAATTATAGTTGAAATAAATGGGAGACAGAAGACGAAAGTAGGAGAAGTAACAAAAAAGGGGTTTATTAAAACTTAAAAATCATAAAAGTTAGGGAGGATGTCTACGTTACGGCGGAAGCTCCGCCTTCTTCGGGACAAAAGAGCTAAATGTGGCCACGAGGCTGATAAGGGGCTTGAGAATGGCGTGGTCGGTTGGGGGAAATTCCCGCCACCTGGCGGTTGTCAATTGGGGAAATTCCAGAGCGTTTCTGTGTCAGGTCCAGGAGTGGGGTCATCGTCTTTGTGGGTCAGTGGGGACCTTGATCTGTCTGAAACGAGAAAAGGCAACAGGGTCTTATCTAGGTTGTTAGACTTCTTATTGTTGACAGCATGCCAGGGTCCTCGTTAATGGCCGATCGGACGAATTCCAAGTAAGAGTACAAATTCCAAGTACAAATTCCAGAAGTACGAATTCCAACTTTACCGTCAAGGTCAACGCAGACGTAGACTGTAACTCATGCAACGTTATCTATCTAATCCAATGCAACACATGCCGGGCCCAATACGTGGGTCAGACAAAAACTTCTTTCCGAATTAGATTCAACAATCACCGATCGGATGTTACCAAGAAACCTAATCTCCCAGTCTCACGCCATTTCAAACAACCAGAACATTCAATCAACGAAGCCTCGGTTTTTATTCTCCAGTCGAACTTTACCTCCGACCGCTCCCGGGAACAACGGGAATCTTACCTAATTTACAAATTCCGATCGGCCATTAACGAGGACCCTGGCATGCTGTCAACAATAAGAATGAAGAAATGGCTAAGAAAAAATGGCTAGGAAGCAAGCGAGCTGGTGAAAAACCCCGAGACTAGGGAACACGAAGGGACAGACACAAACACGAAGTCTCAAACACAGCTGAAAATTTTACTTCACAAAACAGAAATATATACAAACAGAAGGGAAAGGAACACCAGTTGAGAACAAAATAGAAGGTCATTTCGGGGAACGAGCAGTCTGGTCAAGGCCGGACCGAGGATTACGGAAGGTTTGCTGACACAGTTCCCACAAGAAGTTATAAAAAGTGTCTCTCTCAACAGTCTTCTGTGTGGGTCCACTTCGGATGCCTTTACAATTGTTTCATCCCATAGAGGGAAGCAATCTGAGCATTCTTCCAAATGTTTTGCAATATCAGAGTTTGAGGCTTTATTTTTTACTTTTAAAGAATGCTCTCTCAAACGATCATTTAAGCAACGTTTTGTCTGGCCAATATAACAGAAACCACAAGCTAAGGGGATCTGGTAAACAACGTTTGAAGAACAGGGGACAAATTTATTCCGGTGATTCTTGCAAAAAACTTCAGGTTTGGCGAAAGGCGTGAGGCGGTCAAGACGGAAGTTGTTCTTGAAAACGATGTTGATTTGAAACTTCTTCGCAACGGCTAACAAGTTGTGAGACACTTTGTGAAAGAAGGGTAAAACCACCCGTTTGGGGACACAGGGCTTAGTTTCGGGTGAACCAGGAAGCAAGGTGCTTAACAAAACATTTAAAGCACCAAGTAACATGTGATGAGGGTAACGGGCGTCATTCAAACGGAGAAGCTGACTTCCCACAGAGGGAATGATATGATGACAACAAGATTTTTTTACGGCATTTGATAGGATACCTGTGATCAAACCCCGTTTTACAGTTTTAGAATGACAACTTGAAGCGGGCAAAATGGGTTTAGCTTGAGATTTGCCGTAAGACCAACAAAGAGCGGGTTGTAACAAGAGTCTGATATCAAGAAACTGAAGCACACCAACAGTGGGGAACTCACTGGTAAATACAAGCTCTGGGGCTGCGGACACAACTACATTTTTACACTGATCAATAACACTCTCATTGGTGGAAATGAAAATCAGATCATCTACGAACCTTTTTACAATGACATCAATTGAAGACAGAGAGGATATAAAGGATAAAACAGCGTTGTCAATTACACTCAGGTAAATCTCGGAAAGAACAGGCGCGATGCTCGAGCCAATACAGATACCAGTTTTTTGGGTGTACAGATGCCCGTCAATACTTATGGCAGTTGATCTCAGATAAAGTTCTAGTAAGCGCAAAAATTCAGTTACAGATATACCAACTTTCGATTGAAAGCGCACCAAGTTATCTTCAAGAAATCTGCGTACTCTAATCAACAACACATTCTCCTGCAGTGAATAGTATAGACCCTTGATGTCTAAGGAAAAAGCAAAGCATTTCTTTCCATGAAACAACTGTAAATCCGAAATAAGTTGTTCAGAGTTTTTCAAAGTTAAACCGCTAGGGACAAAAATAGAGGAAAATCCATTTTGCAAAAAGATCGAAACAATTTTTTGCCATGTTTGATTCTCATTGATTACGATTCTAAGCGGCATGTCCACCTTGTGATCCTTGAGCAAATACTTTACAGCGAAAGTTCCACGAGAAGCAGAGCGTATAGAGTTACATAGGGCAGTCAGATCATTGTCAAGAAGAATAGAACAAATCGACTTCTTGATCTTGTCCAAAGCATGGTTATACGGTTTCAAAACGTTTCCAATAGCTGCCGACCTCTTAGATGCAAAAACACTTTCAGGTAGAACAGCGAATTTTGCAGACTTATCAGTTTGCAACAGACATAAGTTGTTTTCAGACATTTCATTACGAACTAACTTAACAGGAGAAAGATTACGATTTACGGGACGGTTGTTCGAACCCAGAGTGTGCGAAATGTGGTGTACTGCATGAGAAATGAAAGACGAGGATAAGGAGGGATCAGTTATGACAGACGAAACCTTATAAATGCAAGCGGCTACATCTAAACGGGAGGGAGTCAAGTTTAAACAAAACTTAGGGCCCTTTGATAAAATCGCAGTTGTGCGGGCAGACACGGGAGCACAAGTAGGGTTTACAAGGCACGAAGGCGGCGCTTTTTTCGGACTTGGCTGATGAGCAGGCGCACGAAGAATCTTCTCTTCGTGCGCCTGCTCATCAGCCAAGCTTGAGATTTGCCGTAAGACCAAACTCTTCTTGGTCTTACGGCAAATCTCAAGCTAAACCCATTTTGCCCGCTTCAAGTTGTCATTCTAAAACTGTAAAACGGGGTTTGATCACAGGTATCCTATCAAATGCCGTAAAAAAATCTTGTTGTCATCATATCATTCCCTCTGTGGGAAGTCAGCTTCTCCGTTTGAATGACGCCCGTTACCCTCATCACATGTTACTTGGTGCTTTAAATGTTTTGTTAAGCACCTTGCTTCCTGGTTCACCCGAAACTAAGCCCTGTGTCCCCAAACGGGTGGTTTTACCCTTCTTTCACAAAGTGTCTCACAACTTGTTAGCCGTTGCGAAGAAGTTTCAAATCAACATCGTTTTCAAGAACAACTTCCGTCTTGACCGCCTCACGCCTTTCGCCAAACCTGAAGTTTTTTGCAAGAATCACCGGAATAAATTTGTCCCCTGTTCTTCAAACGTTGTTTACCAGATCCCCTTAGCTTGTGGTTTCTGTTATATTGGCCAGACAAAACGTTGCTTAAATGATCGTTTGAGAGAGCATTCTTTAAAAGTAAAAAATAAAGCCTCAAACTCTGAAATTGCAAAACATTTGGAAGAATGCTCAGATTGCTTCCCTCTATGGGATGAAACAATTGTAAAGGCATCCGAAGTGGACCCACACAGAAGACTGTTGAGAGAGACACTTTTCATAACTTCTTGTGGGAACTGTGTCAGCAAACCTTCCGTAATCCTCGGTCCGGCCTTGAACAGACTGCTCGTTCCCCCGAAATGACCTTCTATTTTGTTTTCAACTGGTGTTCCTTTCCCTTCTGTTTGTATATATTTCTGTTTTGTGAAGTAAAATTTTCAGCTGTGTTTGAGACTTCGTGTTTGTGTCTGTCCCTTCGTGTTCCCTAGTCTCGGGGTTTTTTACATTATGCATCATCTTCACCAGCTCGCTTGCTTCCTAGCCATTTTTTCTTAGCCATTTTTTCATTCTTATTGTTGACAGCATGCCAGGGTCCTCGTTAATGGCCGATCGGAATTTGTAAATTAGGTAAGATTCCCGTTGTTCCCGGGAGCGGTCGGAGGTAAAGTTCGACTGGAGAATAAAAACCGAGGCTTCGTTGATTGAATGTTCTGGTTGTTTGAAATGGCGTGAGACTGGGAGATTAGGTTTCTTGGTAACATCCGATCGGTGATTGTTGAATCTAATTCGGAAAGAAGTTTTTGTCTGACCCACGTATTGGGCCCGGCATGTGTTGCATTGGATTAGATAGATAACGTTGCATGAGTTACAGTCTACGTCTGCGTTGACCTTGACGGTAAAGTTGGAATTCGTACTTCTGACCGTTTGTGCGGTCTGCATTAACTTGCAAATCTGGCATCTCCTGCCAATACATGGATGACAGCCCGCCGGAGGGCTAGTGGGTTCGCCTACTTTAGAGCGGACCAAGCTATCTTGTAAGTTACGTGTACGTCTGTAAGCGACACGTGGTGGATTAGGAAATATGCTTTTCGTGCGTTCTGACTGGAGAAGGATACTGTGGTGGCGGCTAAATATGTTGTTAATGTTTGGGATATTTCCGGCGAATGTTACAGTTAAGTTCACGGCATTACTTTCTGATTTGTTTTGTCTTTTCACCAGTAAGCTTAGACGATTTGCCTTGCGAGCTCTGTTGAGAGCATCTTGAACTAGATCGGGTGGATACTGACGACCGACAAAGGTTTGTTGCAGCTGTTCTAAATTTCTGTCCAGATCGTCGTCATTCGAGCAGATTCTCCTATACCGAAGGGCTTGACTATAGGGAAATGACAACTATGGAATGACAAGTACTGCTGAGAGTCTGTGGGTTTACGGAACAGATCAGACGTTAAAACTCCATTGGTTAGCTTAATTTGAACATCAAGAAAGTTAACAGTGACAGCAGAATAGGTGTGAGTGAAGTTAATAGAAGTATGGAACTCATTGAAATCGCGTATAAATTCCAATAGGCTGTCTTCCGAATGTGGCCAGATCATAAATATGTCATCAAGGTAGCGCTTGTATAAGGTGGGTTTGTCCTCACGCGTGCTCAAGAATGCTTCTTCTAGTGAACCCATGAATAGATTTGCATAGTTTGGTGCCATTTTAGTGCCCATAGCGGTGCCGTTGACTTGTAAATAGTGGCCATCGTTAAATTCAAAGTTGTTGTTCTTTAGGATCAGTTCTAGTAGAGTAGATACGACAGATGGATCACAAGAAGAATCAGAGTACTTTGAAAAAGCCGCCTCGGCTGCAGCTATGCCATCATCGTGGGGAATATTGGTATACAGGGAAGAAACATCTAACGTAACGTAGAAACGTGTCCTTGATGTACGATGGTAGTCGCGGGGGTATGTCCTTAAGGACATACCCCCGCGACTACCATCGTACATCAAGGACACCAATCACTTCCTGCAAATACTAAATCAATGTCAGCCACCCCATCTAGTCTCCTAGTTACGTTAGATGTTTCTTCCCTGTATACCAATATTCCCCACGATGATGGCATAGCTGCAGCCGAGGCGGCTTTTTCAAAGTACTCTGATTCTTCTTGTGATCCATCTGTCGTATCTACTCTACTAGAACTGATCCTAAAGAAGAACAACTTTGAATTTAACGATGGCCACTATTTACAAGTCAACGGCACCGCTATGGGCACTAAAATGGCACAAAACTATGCAAATCTATTCATGGGTTCACTAGAAGAAGCATTCTTGAGCACGCGTGAGGACAAACCCACTTTATACAAGCGCTACCTTGATGACATATTTATGATCTGGCCACATTCGGAAGACAGCCTATTGGAATTTATACGCGATTTCAATGAGTTCCATACTTCTATTAACTTCACTCACACCTATTCTGCCATCACTGTTAGCTTTCTTGATGTTCAAATTAAGCTAACCAATGGAGTTTTAACGTCTGATCTGTTCCGTAAACCCACAGACTCTCAGCAGTACTTGTCATTCCATAGTTGTCATCCTCGCCACACGAAAGTGCCCATTCCCTATAGTCAAGCCCTTCGGTATAGGAGAATCTGCTCGAATGACGACGATCTGGACAGAAATTTAGAACAGCTGCAACAAACCTTTGTCGGTCGTCAGTATCCACCCGATCTAGTTCAAGATGCTCTCAACAGAGCTCGCAAGGCAAATCGTCTAAGCTTACTGGAGAAAAGACAAAACAAATCAGAAAGTAATGCCGTGAACTTAACTGTAACATTCGCCGGAAATATCCCAAACATTAACAACATACTTAGCCGCCACCACAGTATCCTTCTCCAGTCAGAACGCACGAAAAACATATTTCCTAATCCACCACGTGTCGCTTACAGACGTACACGTAACTTACAAGATAGCTTGGTCCGCTCTAAAGTAGGCGAACCCACTAGCCCTCCGGCGGGCTGTCATCCATGTAATGGCAGGAGATGCCAGATTTGCAAGTTAATGCAGACCGCACAAACGGTCAGAAGTACGAATTCCAACTTTACCGTCAAGATCAACGCAGACGTAGACTGTAACTCATGCAACGTTATCTATCTAATCCAATGCAACACATGCCGGGCCCAATACGTGGGTCAGACAAAAACTTCTTTCCGAATTAGATTCAACAATCACCGATCGGATGTTACCAAGAAACCTAATCTCCCAGTCTCACGCCATTTCAAACAACCAGAACATTCAATCAACGAAGCCTCAGTTTTTATTCTCCAGTCGAACTTTACCTCCGACCGCTCCCGGGAACAACGGGAATCTTACCTAATTTACAAATTCCGATCGGCCATTAACGAGGACCCTGGCATGCTGTCAACAATAAGAAGTCTAACAACCTAGATAAGACCCTGTTGCCTTTTCTCGTTTCAGACAGATCAAGATCCCCACTGACCCACAAGGACGATGACCCCACTCCTGGACCTGACACAGAAACGCTCTGGAATTTCCCCAATTGACAACCGCCAGGTGGCGGGAATTTCCCCCAACCGACCACGCCATTCTCAAGCCCCTTATCAGCCTCGTGGCCACATTTAGCTCTTTTGTCCTGAAGAAGGCGGAGCTTCCGCCGTAACGTAGACATCCTCCCTAACTTTTATGATTTTTAAGTTTTAATAAACCCCTTTTTTGTTACTTCCCCTACTTTCGTCTTCGGTCTCCCATTTATTTCAACTATATATATATATATGTATATACAGGGTGTATGCTGTAACGTGTCCAGAAATGTTATTTAAAGCGAGCGATAAAAGTGAAACGAGCACTACTTTTCAGCTACTTGACGAAGAAACAGGTGCTACTAGTGAAGCAGTACCTGTTTCTTACTCAAGTAACAGAAAAGTACCACTTGCTTTACTTTTATCGCTCGCTTTAAATATAACTTTTGGACAATGTTAGAGCAAACACCCTGTATATAGGCTAACTCACTTAAAGTGTAAATATACACCACATTGGCACTGCTGTTGCTTCCATGCAGTTCCTTGATGGAGGTTCCAGTGCCAATTGGCGCACGGCCTCCGGTCAGAACGTTCGTAACATTCGCACCGCGAGGGCCCGCACGTCGAAGTTAACATGGTGTAGCGGGCCGTGGACAACGACGAAGATGGCCACGCGCCTAGAGCACCGGCCTCAGTTCCACCGGCGCGGCCATGGAGATAGGTCACCGTCATCGCCTCTCCGTGGCATACCATCACCGTAGGTCGGGACTCATGTAGAGGAACTCCACCTCTACATTTGGTGACCCGAACTATGAACACCACGTTCGGCGCAATTAGGCCCTTGATCATCTGCGCATGACTATAGTGCGCGTCATCCACGGTCGCGCTTGCTCTCTGTGTCGACGTGATTCTTCGATCTTTCTTATCGCCGCTCCGCGTCTGAGGGGGGAGCACTGGGGCATGCCATGGACAATGACGAAGATGGCCACGCGCCTGGAGCACCTGCTTCAGTTCTACCGGCGCGGCCATGGAGACAGGCCACCGTCATCGCCTCTCCGTGGCATACCTCATCGCCGGTCGGGACTCATGTAGAGGAATACCATCGTCCTCTACAATGGATCAGCAGCAGACGACTGACGTGGAACACGAGCTGACGCGATGCCCCTATAGTCTGGTCGACAACTGTCGCGTGATCGTGCGCGTGCGATGGACTAGCAGTTTCCAAGCGCTATAGGCCACAGGGGCGTCGAAGGTTTTTCCTCGCCTGAACTTTCGCTCTTAGCGTCCCGCCACCCCATTAGTAGTATTATTCCATTACGCACACGAACGAATAGAAATCAATTCTAATCCAATTCTAATCCAACACCAGCCAATTTTAAGCACGCTTGCTCGTTTTCAGGTGTATCCTTACAGCCAAAGCATCGGCAGCTTCATTTCCGGGAACGCCTACGTGGGCTGGGACTGTTAGGTAGAAAGTTCCAATGACCACTGCTAAACTGATCTTAACCCTGGCTAAAGTTATCTTATCTTACCTAGAGATGAGTGTGAGAGACCAACGAGTTGCTCACAGTTCAATGGACCAATAGCAGTTGTGTCTAAAGAACAACAACTTTATTTTTGGCTTTGGAGAGTGGGGAGGTTCATCGCCATAGGCGATACTCTACCCCATTGCTGGAGGGAATGTGGGGAATAAGAGGCTCTTCACAATAACCATCGAAGTCCGATGGTGTCCAGAAATGCTTTAAGTGCAGAGCGTTGCTGGGCTGGATTAGGCCAGGGAACAAGCAATTTCGATAGGGAATAGGGAATAGGTGTAAAGATGAGTAGAAGTGACCAATGAAAGGCTTGCAGTCAGATGAACCAATAGCAGTTGGGGTCTATCAACCTGTAAAGGAGCTGAGTGACCAGGGAGCTGTTGTACCAAATAAAGGTTGAAATCAGATTCTCGTGTCTGGTCTGAAGCCGCTGCACAGCCGTTGTGGAGCATGCATAGATCGCATGCAACTTATGCAACTATTGCATGCAAGGCTATGCAACTTGCATAGCCAATTCAGGCTAGCCAATCACTGTTCAGTATGGTTAGGATGGACCAATCAGCTTGAAGAGGAAGAGCCAAGTAGCATAAAAGGGGCTGGAGCCAACGATCGTTAGGCTTTGAAGGGAGCTATCAGCGTCACGGGCCCATCAGTAGTCTTAGCATGCATGGACCAATCGGAGGGCTTAGAAGTCTAGAAAATGTGGAGTGCCACTCAGTGATCAGTATGCTTGGAATGGACCAATCAGCACAAAGTGAGCTGAGCTAGTAAAAAGGGGCGGAGCTACAACCAGCCAATCAGCGGTCAGTAGGCTTGGCGTAGACCAATCAGCAAGAAGGGGTGGAGACAACCACCTCATTAGCATGAAGGAGCAGAGCTACGGTCAACCAAGCAGCGATCAGTAGGCTTGGCATGGACCAATCAGCATGAGGGGACAGAGCTAAGGGAGACCTATCTGATGGCTTAGAATTGGCTTTTGTTGGATTAGAACTGGATTTTAGCATAGAACTGGATTGTGTTGGATTAGAATTGGCTTCTATTGGATTAGAAAAAGGAATGACATAATACAAATCCCATTTTTCAACTGTAAGTGTCATCCGAGACAGACTCGCTCTCAGCTCTGTTACCGCGCAGAGTGAAAACAAACACACACTTAAAAAGTAAAAGACGAAATTCAGCCGAGTGGGTACTATCCACCCGATTACGCTAAACGGTACGCTGCGTACTGTGTATGCGGAGCTGCTGCACAAAGAGAAGCGACACGCAATTCAGTAGGCTTGGCAACGCAGATTTTGCTCCACCAAAGGACGTCGACTTGTTTTTGATATTTGATTTCGAGCTTGATTTTTGATGAGGAAAATATTCGATGCCAGAACGGAGCCCTCTTACCATGCGGCAGGGAGCTTTTAAGCAGTTCGCAGGTGTGTTTGATGACACGTGTATCATATCTGCCTTTTTTGCCTTATCCATGGCCAGACCATTCGGCAGAACACTTAGTGCAACAATAATCACACCCATTGACACCACTGCGCTTCTGATGACAACAAACATCACAAATAAAGGAGCACGGCACCACCCGCTTACTTCTCCTTGTCTTATCACACTTAGTGAAACAATCAACCAGTTTGTGCTGCTCAAACGGCAATTTCCTTTTTGCCTCAACGTAATAACGAACGCGAGGTGGCCGTCCCATATGCGTTACGCCCTCCACAGTCATCGAATTGCACTGGACGAGTCATTTCTATGTAGTAAGCACATCAATGGCTCCTCTAGGCCGTGTTGCCATATTTTGACCACGTGAATTGGCCATTTCAACAAATCCGCTAAGAACCAAACTTTGCATTAATGCGTTTCATACGCTATTGGGCATAGTTGAGCTGTAAACCACGTTGGAATGTCAAGCAGTCCAACCCCCCAAAACACACGTGCACTGGTAATTCAGGACTCGTTCAGACGCCCCCTTTGCGTTCTTGCGTGCAACTCTCGTACCACAACGCAAGGAGGTGGACGACAGCTCATGGTACAATGCTACCTGAAATATCCAGCTGTTGCAAGATTATTCCTCCTGACCAGGGGCGTAGCCAGAATTTTTTTACGAGGGGAGGGGAGCTGGGACATCTATGGGGAGGAGGGCGACATTTCTTAAGCACATAAGTGCATCAACCTGAGACACCGTGAAGAAATGACGCCATGATACGGGTTAGCTTATATTTCGAGGGGGGGGCGAAGGCGACAAAACCTATTTCGGCTTGTTGAACCACTGATTTGAGATTTCGGACATGTATGTCCCAAGCAGTTCTTGTGAGGGAAGTGTCGCGATAGGTGACGCTTCGTAACACCTGAAAAGAAACGCCAATTCCACTCAACGTTGAAATATTGCAGTCGCCAAAAAAGTCAGACAGCGCTCGATGACTGCCGTATTTCATGTTATAAGGCATCGCGGCTTGTGTTTTGCTTGTCTGTTTGTGTGCTACGTACTTTCCACCGTGGTCAACTCATACAAAGAACAGAGTCATAAAACGCCTCACAGCGTCCTCATTAGATTGTGACTGTTTCACAGGGAGGTGTAATTTTCAGGTTTACATCAGATATTCGAAGCACCGAACACACAGACAAAGTTGGAAATGCGTACATTAATATTTCACCAAATCTTCGCTTATAAATTACAGGATATCAACAACGTACAACATCCATACGGAGTACCTGTTGTGCACGACGTAGTATTCAGCTGCCACGCCATCGTTCTGTACAGTAGATAAGGACTATCAGCCATACAATACCATCCACTGCAGTTTCGCTGCCGCTAAAAAAACGCGCACTTTTCTTTGGCATTCATGGGCGAATTCGCTGGACACGAAAACGCCTTCGAGAACGCCGAGTGGTGCCTCAGCGGTTCGTTACACCTGCGCACGAAACGTTTTTCATCACGTGGTTCGCCGCACATTAGGAGACAATAAGCAACGAAGAACAGCTGCGCATCCGACAGCTCCGGTAGCAGATCATCTGAATCTGGTACGGCCACTCCTTTGAAAGCTTCCCAGGCGAAGTACAATGCAAACGCGGAATGGACGATCTGCGTGTCGTCTTCACCACCGTCCCGAGAGTCATTCAAGCATGGCCAGTTCCTCCTTTTAGCAGATGGATAATACATGTGCAGGAGTTTTGTGGCAACGTCCGATATCAAGAATCCCAAAGCTCCGTACTTGACGGCATTGCTAACGTTCAGGTACAGTGGCACGATGGGCACGTACGGAGGCATCAAAAATGTCTGTTGTTGCGTGTTCCAGAAGGTGTAATGTGGCTCTGGCACCATCTGTTGCTGAAAGGCACTTATTATCGATTGCAACCGTGGTGCATCGATCCTGACAAGTCCTTTCGATGCGTTTTGCCAGTTGTGAAACACGTGATCCCCCATGTCGCCGATGCTGGAGAGTATAGGATCCATGTGTTTCGGGTTCTCGAACCTGGGTCATAAAGTGATATTATTAAAGGTCACGTCGTCTCGGCATTAAACCTTTCGGCCCTTATGTTCTAAAAAAATTACACAACAGAGTTGTGTTGTCACACTTCAATGAAATGGCCGAAATAGACAAAGAAGCAAAAATATTCCTAAGACATTCTAATCCGCATACGCATCGCAATTTGGGCTCCCGCGTGCTCTGGAACAGAGGAACACGACGACGAGAAGGTAAAGACGCCTGCGAGCGAGGGAAGCAGCGGGTTCTTTTCTTATTTTTATTATTTTTTTTTTGTGGACCAAGAATTGCGACCAGTGTTGTACGTATCGGCGTTACTGTAATCGATAAGTTTTCGGTATCGGAGTGCGTATCGCGATACTTTTTTAAATCTCTTTCGGAAAAGTATTTCCGTTACAAATTTATGGTAACACGATCTTCGTATCGTTACCGATACTTTTTAGTGCCCCACCATTTCTTCACCGACGATAATTCTCTTTAATTCATTGTGAATGGTCCGCCTAGCCCGACTAGAAGCTTGTGGACATGTCTACGTGCTTCGTAACCGGAATTATGGAATTATACCAAACACATGTTTACTGTTTTTCTTAGAAACTGGAGGAAATAACCACGCTGTGCTCAACAAAAGAAGTTGAGGTCAACGAACACAGGTCCAGTCATTGGCAGTGCGCTCTGGATTCCACTGCTAAGCTGCCGTGTCGTACGGAGTCCCGCTCAGATATACTGTGGTATTGTTAACTTCGGATAGGATTCCTTGGTCATGGGACTCCAGGGTATGTGTGGGCCTGACACTAACGTAATTGTCATACTGGCCTCTGACAGCTGCCGGAGAGACCACGACCTGAAAGGATGGTAGAAGACGACTTCCAGAACCAGCTATTGATAAAAGTCAAGCATAACGTGTCCGCGCTACATATGAAATATGCTGTATTTTTACTACAAAACTGTTCACGTAAACGATATTTCAATGTTGCATCATCTTCGTATTTCAAACAAAAGTATCGGGCAAAGTATCGCGTTACTTTTTTGAGTAACAGTAGTGGTACTCCGATACTTTAAAAAAGAAGTATCGATATCGGCATTTCGACACTCTTCACTCAAGTAACGAGTATCGGTATCGCGATACCATATTCCGGTAACGGGTACAACACTGAATTTGTAACGGGCGTGATGAGAATTTTGCATGGTACTTATGAAACATTGAAGACCTTATGGTCACCGAATAATTATTGCCTCAGTGCATGCATCGGATATGGCACGTCCAGGTACATATGTACCATACATATGCCCGTCACTCCTTGGAAGTTAAGCTCAGGAAATACTCCTTCGCTATTGTGTTCCCTCTGCTTCCTTTATTGGTAGGGTGCGCCTAGTAGGTTTTATTTTGAGAAGAGGGATTCTCCCTTCATATTCCCCCATTTTCTTACTTGGTAATTGAAAAGCATCTGACCAAGATGAGGACCGAGGTACGGAGGAAGACGGAGAACTTGTTTCACGAGGTGTAGCAGACGACGGACATCATGTATTACATGAGCTAACTGACGAGTTTGATGAAGAACAAATCACAACGAATATATAATGGCGAAATAAGCTAAAGAAGAAGCCGTACGGCAAATATTTCGAGCTAGAAAAAATCTTCCAGAAGGATTTCCACATGCGCTGGACTATTGCGCTGGAACACTGTTAGCTCAAGATGATCATCGTGTACATTTTGCCGTTGCTGTAGAGGGTCAAAAATAAATTATAGCGTCAAATATTTTTACCTTTTCACAACCACTGAGCCTAATGTACAATCTTTAGTACATGACGCCATCTTCAATAACCAAGAAATATTAACCTGGTGTTTTGTATTTTTTTTAGTTCCTTGGACGGTATAGAAACCAAACAAGGTCGGAAAAAATATTTGAAAAATACAGGCCCGAAAGGGCTAAGGCTGTCAAATACTAAAAGGGTTGTGACACAACAACTATAATGCACGGGAGCTATTGTCGGGCACTAAGGAACTTATAATTCAGCTGGTCGACGTAGTGCAGAAAAGAAAATGCACTGGCTCAAGTGTGCATGTCAGACGGCCGCTGTAGACCCAACCTCAGTTGCCGAGAAAGGAAAACATATATCGTGAACTTGCGAAGTCCAAAGCTCCTTCACGCGCGACGTAATCTATTGAACTTAGTTTAGCGTTGACGAGTCCAGCCAACACCTTCTAGATAACGAAGAAGGCCTCCTCTCTTTCAATTTACATCGCGCATCTGGCTCTGCTGTGGCTGTTGGCGGTGGATAGATGTGACTCATTGAAAATGTATGGCGGCCGGACCAGATGCAAGGTACAAGGTATATCTAAACTGGTAGCGAAAACTAGCGAAAATACCAAATCAGACCCACCGGCAAGGCTACCATCGTGAGGCGCGCGCGATCCTGGATGTTGGTAGTAGAGATACGATCGTAAACAGAAAAACTTTACAACATCGGCAATGCTTTTGTACGTACTAATAGGCTATTCATGATTTCAATATAGAAAAAAACTTTCTGCTGCCCCATGCGTGCACGTATACGAAATCATCTACCACCCGAGTACGTTTCCGTATCCTGTTCCTTTGCGCATGTGTCACAGTGGGGTTTTTTATCCGTGCATTGTAATACGGAGTTTGTACACTCTTTTGGTTAAACAGGAGCTGTAGACCAAGATTAACACGTGTGAACAGATGAATACAATGCATCCCCTGTTGCTGGGCCCGCGAAAAAAAAAAAGATTTCGTCATGGGACGAGCGGCCATGATAGTGTGAGTGTCAGCAGGAGCAAACTGTGCACCAACGATGTCATGTTTTGTTGCAATGGACCTATAATTGCCACTCATTGAATAAATGCAAACGTCTAATCACTACGTGTACGTATAGCTCTAGGTGAGAAATGGACCTTAAGTAAGCCTTCCTAATTTATGTGTGGTCGTCACCATGCCCTTCTGTTTGGAGTTGTCAAAATCTGTGCTAACTGTATGTATTTCGAATTGATATGATTCATTAAACATATGATTTATTTTTCTGTGTTCTCGTCTGGTATTGTTGCCTGGGCTACGAAAAGGGAATACAACGCAAACGAAGTGCGCGAATGTAAACCTGCGTGGCTAATTATGCACTACTAATTAATTCATACTGCTGACGTCATCTCTGACGTCATTTATTTGCAATCGTAGTAGTCCGCGCACCGGATGGATGGCGCTGACCGTCTCTATTATGGCGTCATTCTGAAGACACAGGGGCCTATGGTAGTTGCGCTACCTGTTTAGATATACCTTGCAAGGTATATCAAACTGGCACAAAACAAGCGCGAATATCAAATCAGACCCACGGCAAGGCTATCATCATGAGGCGCGAGATCCTGGGTGGTGGTAGAAGATGTACTATGATAAACAAAAAAAAACTTTACGAAATGGTCATGGCGTGTGTGTGTGTGTACTAAAAGGTTATTCATAATTTCAATGTAGAAAAGAACTCTGTTGCCCCACTCGGGCACACATATTTGGTATACCAAATCATTTACCACCCAAGTACATTTCCGTATCCTGCTCCCTTGCGCATGCGTCACAGTGGGTTCGTTTATCCGGGCATCTCTGTATCCGTGCCCTGTGTTCAGGCATTGTAATACGGAGTTCGTACGCTTTTTGGGTTAAATAGCAAGCGACGTTCACATCTCGCAGCTGTAGGCCAAGACATGTGTGAACAGATGAATACAATGCATCCCCTGTTGCTGGCCCCGCGCAAAAAAAAAAAAGATTTCTTCGGCTATGATGGCGTGTGTGCTAGCTGGGATCAGCTGCGCACAAACGATTCTTTTTTTTTTTTCATTTTTGCAATGGACACATTATGGCCACCCACTGAAGAAAGGCAAACGTCTAATCACTACGTGTACATATAGCTCTAGGTGAGAAATGGACCTTAAGTGAAGCTTCGTAATTTCTGTGTGGTCATCACGATGCCTTTCTGTTGTTGTTGAGTTGTGAAACTCTGTGATAACTGTATGTATTTGGAATTGATATGTGCCCTGTGTGATTAGTATGGTTCGGTCAGGAACGGGAATATAACGCACACTAAGTACGCGAATAAACGTGCCATGGCTAATTATGCACTGCTTATTATTCATACTGCTAACGTCATCTCTGACGTCATTATTTACAATCGTCCGCGCAACGGTTGGATGGCGCTGACCGTCTCTATCATGACGTCATTCTGAAGACACAGGGGCCTGTGGGAGTTATACGCTACCTGTTTAGATATATCTTGCCAGATGCGTGAAGTTTTTGAAAGAGTGCAGAGACCCTCTCCCTTATCTAGAAGGTGTTGGTCTAGCACACCTGGTCGACCAGTCAAATTTGCCATTCGGTTGATCACGTGCTCATCAATACGCTAGAATGTTCTGCATCTCCCACACGGCAGTATTTTCCAGATTCTGGGAAACGTTTGGTGTTTAAATGTGGTAGGGTTCGTTTATCTTTTTGGTGGATACACAACAACACGCTCACCTGTCAGCATAGACGAGGAGGCCTGCCAAACGTCTCATAATCTCGTAAGCTGTTTGAGGACGCTTCTGTTCGATCCATTCACTCCAGGTCACCATGCTGTGAACTATCTTGTAGATGGCGTTGATGATGCCGTGTATGTCCTTACGAGTGGCACTATCCAGATACCTAGTGGCGTATTTACTAAATACTGACCAACCCAGGTAAACTTCCGTCCGATGCAAACACACCTGCAGCCCAACGTCAGCTAGCTCTGATACTCCGTGGTAGACAGCACTAAATTGGCTATTTATATATGGTGCCATCTGCTGGACGCTTACCCAGCCCACGTAACGTTGTAGTTCCACCTCGCCAACACTTTTTAGCACTCTGTTAAATTCTCTGATATACTCTATGCTCGAAACGTCAACCGACATACTAGAACTCTGCAGTCCGAACTCAGTTTTGAAGACTTCCTGCCATCTTGTTCGCCCTATGCCATCCGTTAAGCCAGTCAGCTGCCACAGAGCAATGCGTGTACGATTGTACTGCATAAACTGGGGTTTTACAAGATTGCTGTAGACGACGTCTTCTATGCTGGAGAACGCTTCGTACGTTTGTACTTCGCCGTCTTTAATATCTGCTGTTTTCATGAGATCTCTGAAGCCCTCGTAGTACTCCTGGTATCTGCTTGCATTCTTGATGCTCTCGCTATAGTCATGTAGAAATTTGAGTGCTTTGCCAGGAAACAAATATGGTAGTTGAGTATCGTGTTGTTTCACAATGCCCAGGACGGTGTCCATGAAGAAACTGTCATAAATGCAAATCATCGTCCTCAGAATATCGCCGTTCCTGTTGACTCGCGGCCACAGAATGTCGCATTTCTTCCAGATGTCAACCAGATCCTGGTACCCCCCTTCGAATCGACCTTTGGCGTACGCAGCCATTTTACAGGATTGAAAGAATCGAACTGCTTTCTCAACGGCTGTCTGGTGTTCCGAAGGAACTTGCCCTCTCAGTGTCTTAAAGAGGGTCTTGAAGAATATCGCCAGATGGTGACGGTACGTTGGGACCTGATAGTTCGTGTTCCATTTGTCGCAGGTGTACTGGTAGAAATCGTCACAGGGTTTCAGGTCAAAATTAATCGATCCCTGGAGCATGTCTCTGTAGAGGTTGCAGGCAGCTGTCGTACACAGTGGGCGTTTCTTCTGTTTGAAGTACTTGTAAGCGAAGTACACGGAAGTTACGACACAGAGCAGGATGATGACCGTTACAAGAACACTGATGGTGAAGTAGCTGCTCTTGTTGTGGTGAAGAGATTCTTCGTGAGACCGCTCTGCCAGATGTGTTACCAACGTTTTATGCATGGCTGCTCCTGGCTGCTTTGTGCTGTCTTGATACTGCGCAACAGATAACACATTAGCACCAACGGGCAGTTTTTGTGAAGGAGCTCATTATTTCGTTCCCCACATCACTCCCAGCAATTGGATAGAGTATCGCCCCTGGCGATGAAACTCCCCATTCATGATCGCGAAATAAAGTTGCTGTTGTTGCACACACCGGAACTCAAATATCCCTATTTCGCATGATCCATGGTTCGAAGAAGTGACAGCTTTGAGATTTAAATTTAAAAAAAAACGTGTGGGGGGGGGGAGAGTTCTGACGTCACTACTCGAAACTGGAGCGCTCCTGATTTCCCGGTGGAAATGCTAGCCACCAGTTGCACCACATCAGCACGGCTGTGCGGTTACATGCGCTTAACCGCGCGGATATCCGCACTACATTCTGGTTTGCGGATAGGGTTATAACGTTTCGAAATTCGCGCCGATAATGAACGGATCAAACGAATAAAACGTGAAGGATTTAAAAGGCGCGCGGCTATCCGTGTTTTATCCGCAGATAAGCTATAGTGTCTCTGCTAACGTCCTCTAGAGGGAGTCATAATTGAACCTCTCTATGTAATAAGAGTACAAGTCGAAAAACCCCAAACCGAGAAAAGTTCAAGTGAATATTTGGTAAAGTAACTACAGTTGGGTTTCCTCGAATAAAGCAGAATGCAACATACAATGTGTGTAACATATACGTATGTGTCTAGTGTGTACGTTACATGCATGTCCTCTTGGCATCGCTTTTGGGTGCGTGACCAAGCAGACATTGAACGAAATACAGGAGCATGACAATTTGAATGTTTTCGTTCAGAAAAAAAAAAGAAATATCACGAGTCGGACTTTGATGGTGAACAATGTTGATGACTGGTAGGGTGAAGTCATCTTTGTGGGGGTAGTGTAGCAGTGAGGATCAGGACGAACACTATCTTGAAAATAATGTCCTAGATGACCAGATGGGGTAACTTCGCCAATAATCCCGGTGGTTACCGTGGTACACGGAGCATCCCAATGATGTCTACTGGGGGATGCTCGAATGTTTTCTTTGGTTCTCTTGGACTACCCAATCCCAGAGCAAAAGGGTTAGCACACCTCTCTCTCCTGCGCCACCATCATCTTTCCCTCCCTCTTTCTCCCTTCCCTCCCTTTCCTGGGTGCACCGAGCACCTCTACAGAGCAGGCTCCCCGCACCTTCCCCCTACATCCCCCCCCCCCAGAAGACCAGCATAACATGACTTATTAGATTGGTGCACACGTTTTTCCGACGACTACAATGCTCAGTAGCACTGCCGACGCGGTCACGTGAAGTAGGAAGAATATGTCCCTCGAACATGAGAGAACTGATGTTCTTAGGCTGGAACAACATAGAAGGGACAATCACATACAAGGCTGGCCCTGGACCGGTAATCCAGCTGGCTAAGCTTTTCAGTGACTTTCATCTTTCATGTCTCTCGAGTTGAGGTAACACCTCCTAGATAGTAGAAGGCCTGCGCGCTGCCCAACTCACGGAGGCCTGCGTGAGCTTTGCGAGCTGCTTCGAGCTTTTCTCTTATTCCTCTTTCATTGACATCATAGCAGCATCCACAGCAGGCCTTCGTGTGTGACGCTGTGTCACGTGGGGCTCGGGCCTGTTACTATCTAGGAGGTGCTGTTTGAAGTCCAAGTTCATGGCCGCGACGTAGCAAAATTTGAGTTCCACCATTTGTATGCATGTTTACAAAAGGAGCCCGGTCTGACTGTCGTGCTTAGATGGCGTGCACTTTTTTACGGATAGGCAACATGGTTTTTGCAAAGGATTATCAACGGTGACACAGTTACTTGACTTTGTTAATAGTTTAGCGATAACAATTAATAACAGAGGCCAAACCGATGTAATTTTTTTAGATTTTAGGAAGGCCTTTGACAAGGTGTCACATCCTAAACTCATTATGAAACTCCGAGGTGCTCTTAACAATCCGAAAACTGTATCCTGGTTAGAAGACTACTTAAGCTCTCGTCTTCAGTTTGTTACTTTCGGTCAGAACATGTCAGGTATGGCTTCAGTAGCGTCGGGGGTTCCACAAGGATCAGTATTAGGGCCTTTGTTGTTCCTTGCCTTTATAAATGATATCGTCTGCCACGTCCCTGTCAAAACCTCTATGTTTGCTGACGATTGTGTCATATTCAGTGAAATAACATGTACAAAAGACCAGGAGAACCTGAATATTGCTCTGCGCGCAATACACGATTGGTGCAAGGCGTGGCAAATGTGTCTTAATATTTCCAAATGCTCAGTTATGTCAATCACAAGGCAACAGTCACCTTTACGTTATGTTTATGAAATTGAAGGACATCCAGTTACTTACGTCCATGAATATGTGTATCTCGGTCTCACAATTTCTAATGACTTACGGTGGGATAGACATATTGACAGGGTCACCCGGAAGGCTTCCACAAAGTTATGGGCTTTAAAAAGGAATTTAAAGCACGCTACAGCAGAAATGAAACTTGCAGCTTATAAAACTTGCGTTCGCCCGCTTTTCGATTATGCATGTGCCGTTTGGCACCCTTTCAGGTCAACACACGTTAACAGACTTGAAAGTGTACAGAAAAGGGTTCTTCGTTTTATTTTTAATTGCTACGGCAGATACAGTTCTACAAGCCCTCTATATGAGCGAGCAGCGTTAGTAACATTGTCTGAAAGGCGAAAAATGAACAGATTAAAATTATTTTTCGACCTTATTAAGGAAAGTTATAGTGTTAAAATTAAAGACCACATTCAACCTATATCTGATTCTCGCACACGGAAGCCTCATGCAGTCCAATTCAGGGTTCCCGATGCTCGTTGTGACTGTTATAAATATAGTTTCTTCCCACGTACCTCCCAGTGGAATGAGCTCCCGGCGGGCGCTGTCAATGCGAGTTCCTCAACGGCATTCGTCAATTTATTGAAATATTCATAATTGACTTGCTTGTGACTCTTGTTTTCCGCACTTGTTTACTTTGTGTATATTGTGCGCTCCAGCATCCTTTGAATACTTTGTATACGGGTTTCTTGTGTACTGTTGATTGCCCACACCTGCTTTGGCCACCAAGAGGTGGCTGGCAATATTTCAAAATAAACGAATAATACCGGGTACTGAAGGCGCTAGACGGCAGCGGGTTACCTGTAGCCATCAAAAATAACACGGCCAGGACTCGGCCAGGAGGGAAGCATTTTGTTCCTGCAGTATCGTGTTGTAACCTATAACCTAACTGAGCCGAACTTACGTATCATCTGTCCTATCCTTGTTACACTCCCGCACCAACTGTATCGTTTATATTATTTCCTTTCTGTTTATGTCTACTACACTAACGGTACAACCTCATTCAAATATATTACTGAAGATTTAAAGGCATCTCCTCTCATTAACAATTTATGGTAATACAACCAAGCAGCACTTCGCTTCCTGTTTGTGAAATACTGTCGTCCCCTGTACCCGTGCTACATATGGGAGTCGCAGGAGTCGTTTTGGTTTCCTACGAATCAGTCCCGAAGCCTGTGCAAAACTCACCTCAGTGGAGCTCTCATCGGTTGCACCTTGGGTCGGAAGAGTCGAGGCCAACTTCACCCTCTTCCTTCCACTAACCTGCGTTATAATAATTATTTAGACGGATGTGTTACATAATCTCAGGAACATAATTTTTACGGATGGTCTCTAGAAGATAGGTGACGCGGTTAATGTATTTATTAGGTCATATATTTATTGCAGAGATAGCCATAGAAACAATGCTAACGCTGCAACCGCACATTCACTGCGTGAAACGGTCGTAGCCTAGTAAGTCATTGGTAAGGAATACCAGTTAAAGCTGAAGCGAGGAAATAGGTTTCGAAAGATTTAATCGATTTCGTGCCAATTTGGACCAGACCTTCTCCGTACAGAACTCGTCCTAATTTATTTCAGGTTTCTGGAGAGCAGTGCGGGACAAGGCAAATCAACGTGATCAACCTATCAGGCTAGTTGGATGGCGAATACTATCACGACGACCCGACACCCCAGCACGGTTGCTGAAATATTCGCCAATCACTTTGTCTCCGTTTACAACATTGCACCGCATAGCATCATATCGCTACCGCCTGGAGGCACGTGTGACAGTACCTTCTTCCGTAATGGAGTGTGTCTGTGTGGAAGACCCTATTTATAGTGCGTATTCATCTGACGAAGGAAAATAAATCTAGTCCGTCAACTACATACGCAGTTGGAGCCGCAATAGTGCGCCAGGAGAAATACTGCAGCGCCACCATGCGCCATCAGTAGGGGAGCGCACTTTCTGCTGCAGCGTAGTGTCATGCGGCCATTCTTGACAGCGAATATGGAAGCAGAGTGATTATGATGGATTACATTATCTGGCGCAGGGATAGAGCGTGACCTCTCTGCTTCCAGCCATACTATCTGCGGCGCGGATTTTGAGAGCTGACGGACTAGATTTCTTTTCCTTCTTCGGTTGAACACGACTATAGTTCGACCAACGACCTGAAGTCTAGTACCAGTTCTGGCACTGACTGGAAGTTCATCGTTAAAGGGTGTGGTTCGATTTTCGCGCCGCTTTTTACCAGTCTATCCAATTGGAATTTGCGTGTACGTCATTTTCCTGATTGTTGGAAGACATTATTGTCCCCATTCTTAAATCTGGATCATCTGTTGACATTAGAGACTGACACAGGCCGCTATTTTTTTCGGCCCGGCGCTGACATTCCGAAATGAGGAGCCGTTACCCGCCCGCCCGCTGGGAGCTACCGAAAAAATCACTCCGGACATCCAGCAAACACCGCCGCCATTATCGTAGGAAACAGAGCGCCATCAACCAGCCACCTTGTGCAATACGAGAGCCTCAGTGGCCGATAATGGTTCGCTCCACCAGCCTCTCAGTTTTGCTTTTCAATATTCACAGTGCTGAAAATGGTCTAACCGCTGGGGTTGGACATTCATTGTTCCTTAAACAAGAGGCACTCCGGCACCATAACAAATAAAAACAGTTCAAAACAGTTAAAATATTGTTACGCTCCAGAATGCTACGCCCTTCTCTTTAATAAATAAAGAACGGCTGATTGTCAGGTTTTGTCGTTCCCTGTGGGTCCCGATACGTCGTGTGTTTTTTAACTGTTTGAAAACTCTATTTGTTGTGCTGCTGGTGTGCCCCTTGTTTTCAGAAAGGATATTCACAATACCTAGAACAATCCAGGCCCGTCCCAGGTCCGAAGGCGAATATGTATGGGTGTCCCAAACCCGGCCCGTGTCAATCTCTAGTTGAAATTACCAACTATATAAGCCTCTACCACGCCTGCCTTGCTTTTCTAAAGTGTTTGAGAATGTGATCTTCAAGCAGCTCCATATGCTCTAAGTTTCGTTCCCCATTCATCATCTTAAAAATAAAGTTGTTGTTTCACTTTCGTTCTTAGCTGTCCGTCGCACACCACGGTTTTGTAACCGGCCCTCTGTTAGTTTAACTTACGTCCCTTCATTTTGTTAGCGAAGGCCCATCTAATCAACAACAAGTCGATACTGTCTATTTTGAGTTATCTTCGACCTTGTTAATCACTCACTGCTCCAGCAAAAGTTCTGTAACGATGAAAGATGAAAGTCACGTCAGTTCTTTCATGTTCAAAAGTTCTGTAACTTTGGGTTGTCTGAAGGTCCCTGTACACAGTAAATCATTTTGCACTCTTATTCGCTCAAAACCGGTGTATCATTATAAAAGCACCCTTTCCTATCCCGCAGACCGAAGCAAAGGGTGCAAGAAGAGCATTACTAAAGGTGTAATATCGACATACACCATATTTTATCCAACGTCGATCATTAAGGGTGTAAAGTGAGGTATTTAAAGAGTTATTTTACGTCCAATACACCTTTTTAGACCCCATTTGAACTGGTGTTAAAAGTGGTGTTTTAATTCGTTAAAGAAAAATTATGCTGGTTTCACAGATCCGCTCAGCAAGTAATCACATTATAGACAATAACCTGAGTTAAAAACACAGTATTTGACAGGGAAGAATGTTAGGGATTTAGCTGGTATCTTGAACTTGTTGCAGGCGTACGTGTTAATTGCAAAAACGCATTCCCGTCACCGTGACAAACGTTTTCCGCCCCACTTCACTTCACGAACGTGCCCCAACAAATTGTATTTCAGTATATGGTCTATCCGATATGCCAATATAGGCTACTTCGGCACACGCTAGTCCCACGGTGTTACCAGGCTAACCCAGGCGTGCCTGTGACGCATTGCACTCAGGTTTAGATTGTGCGATGGAACCACGGCTGGAAGTCTGCCGTGTTCCGGGTGGTGATTGCCATAGAAGCAAGAACGTCGAACTGTACGTATACGTCGGCATGCTGCCGCGGGAGCTTGTATTACACTAGCTATTTGCGAGGCAGTATTTGTCAGAAAACAACTCCATCCTAAAGGTGTTTTCAATAGAATACTCCCCTTTTAAGGGTGTTCTAGTTTTTAAACGCCCCTTATAAGAGTGGTTTATGAGGAATACACCTAATTAAAGTGCGTTTTAGAAAACACCCTTCATACGGGTGCAAAGGCAACACCAAAAAGGTTGCGCCATGAGTATTTACACAAAAAAATGTGTTAAAAAGTTTACTGCGTACCTGGAGTAATGAATTGTTTTCGGTTTACAAATTTCTTGAGCGGAGTAGCGCAACAAAGCGCTCTTTCGCTCTTTGTATCGCTGGATGGGTGTGACGGTGCCTTTTTATCACGATGATTACAAGCGCTTGCACCGAACTCGATGGAACGTACGCGTGTACCACCGTAGCAGGCCTTCGTCATTTACTCTTGTCCAAGGAGAGGAACAGCGCGCTCATTTAATGGTGTTCTTGTGCGACAACCTTGTCTCATAAAGCTGTGGAAACAAGAGACAAAGCATAACAAAGCAGACCGTCGTGTCGTGGCTCTCTGGTCCATAACATTATACCGTACGGTTGCACGCACAGCATACCAGACGAAAGTAACCTTTAGAAACTGGGCAGCTGCTCTTAATTTGTTCGAAGTGATGTTTTTTGATGGGGGTACACGTTATTCCTATGAGGATGGTGACACCATACTCGCGCAATATAAAACAGGATAGGACTTCGTCGTGTCCAAGCCGTACACTCTTAAAAATGAACTTCACCGCATAGCACGGTCTTATCACCATCATCTCGAATGATATCGTTATCTGCCCTGATTTGTTGGAAACGGGAGGCGTACGCCTTTTTTGTGACAATTATGAACAGCATAAGTGTCACAAAAAGGCGTACGCCTCCCGTTTTCAACAAATCAGGGCAGATAACGATATCATTCGAGATGATGGTTGGATAAGACCGTGCTATGCGGTGAAGTTCTTTTCTAAGAGTGTAGTGTTTTACATGAAAAGAGGGTAGAGGTAGGGGGTAAAGGCTTGCTGTGCGCGCCGGCAGTCGAATTTGAATCCGCCATTCTTCGGCGCTTTCGTAACTCTCTCGATCGCTCGGTGCTGGACCTTGCAGGCTTTTTGGGTTCCTTTCGAGCCGCCCTTTCTTCTGATTCTATTCTGGTCATATTTTAGTTTCATATATGCCGACATTTCGGCAAAATTCCGATATTTCAACTTTGCAAATTTCTAAAATTTTGGTTATTGTTGTTGAAGCCGATATCGGTAAGGTCCAGGTAGAACCTCTCCAGGGCTTTCCAACGACACCTCGATCGACGCCCTAGCTTATCGCGCGTTCGCGAGATAGACTGTCCGCAAAGGTCCGCAAAGTACGCGTACCCCTATACATGACATTCACGGGTAAACATAAACAAGACTTTCGGTGTCACGAAGACTTCCGGTCCTTCCGCGACTATAAGGACGCTCGGAACCAGCCTCCATGCAGAATGATAGCTTTCACTTTCCTGATTTGTTGAAAACGAGGGGCGTACGCCTCTCTGTGGCAATTTGAATTGCCATAAAAAGGCGTATACGGCCCTCTCTTTCCTCAAATCAGAAGCGATAGCAGTATCAGTCGCCATAGCGGTTGGCGCAGACCGTGTTTGCTGCGAAACCAGATGTCGTTTTGGCAACAAACCGGAAGCGGTGCAGAAGGGCATATATATTTCCATTTCTCTCGCAGGCGCCCGCCACACCCACAGATTGCGTCAGCCGCCGCAATGCCCTTGTTAGCTAGAATCTTACACGTGTAAGCTGTCTGGATTTGGGCACTTGGTTGCTATAGGGTTAGTACTCACCGAGTTATCGCGTCATGAAATTCGGCATAATTTCATTGCACCGTAAATGTTGACCTGGCTACCAAACCGAACTTAGACATTTTCACGTCAAAAGGAAACCTGGAGGGATGCGGTCCGCAGGAAAACACTCAGTAACGCGGAGCTTTCTTAATCCCCCATTTTTACTCTCCCAGGCTGTGTATAAATGAGCGTCCCTTGACTACTGGTGTTTTTAGACCGGCAGGCGATTCCGATAGCCACATTCCACTGGTAAAAACCGCGTTGATTTACAGCAGTGACGAAGGCCTGCTACAGTCGTACGCGCGTCCGTTCTACCGAGTTCGGTGCAAGCGCTTGTAATGATCGTGATAAAGGGGAACCGCCACACCCATCTAGCTATACAACACGCACGCGCTGTCAGCCAGGTAAAGAATACGCAGGACGGCGAAAGTTGACTCGTGGCTGTTCCTTAGGCAGCGTTCAAACTGGGCAACGTTTACCAGCAACTATGTGCAATTTTAGAGTTGCTGGCAGTCGGCCGACACCGGCAACCTCCAACAATTCGAGTTGCTCGGAATAGACCGAAATCTTGAGAAGTTGCTCGTGCACCGGCTAATCAGCGAGGGGAGCATTGCCACGTGACTCCCCATGGCGTGAGGTGATTTTGTTCGTGGGTTCATGGGTTCAAATCCTGCAGGTGCAGCTGAGAAATAGCTGACTTTTTTTTCTTACTAACGCCACACAAACACATCAATGGCCATTTTTAGAAAATAATGATGTTCTTTTTGCGCACCTGACTAAGGCTTGATAAACTGTAGCTAAAGAAAAGACACCATCAGTTGGATTCGAACCCACATTCTCAGATTGCCGTAAGATTGTTTGTAGTTGGAGCTACCGAGTTCCTACCTGTGAATGCGGTCTCGAAGTTGCTCATAAGACGTTGGGACGCTGGTTCGAGTTGCTTCGAGTTGTTGGAAAAAGTTGCCCCGTTTGAACGCAACCTTATCTTCCGGCACTCCCGCGTGCGAACCGAGCGGATGAAAACGTAATCTAGTGTCGGATAGTTGAGAGAAAGAGCGCATTGTTGCGCTACTCCGCGCAGGAAATTTGCAAGCCGAAACCAATTCATTACTAAAAAAAATCACTAATTGTTGAAGTGTTGTTTTTTTTTCTGGAATATTTTTCGCTGAAGGTCGCGTACATAAAATAGCGGTTCCTAGAGCGTCCGAAGTACAACTGAAGGCGTGCAAATGAGCCGCTCACTACTGAGTTATTGGCCGATGTCCCAAGGATCTTTACCAAAACGAAACTTCTTCGGTACCGCCACCACTTTGCGAATTATTCAACCGGGGGACCTTCGTGAAACACCCGGTATATCTCTCGAAGTTGGTCAGTTTCATTATTAAGCTCACTTGTCTGCATGATAGAAGAGGACACAGTCTCGAATCTAACCCCCGAATTCACAGATGTGACTCGACTTGAAGCCGCATCTGGACTTGTGCAAGCCTGCGTCAAGGCCCGTCTTCGATCAAGACGGTTTGAATGTTTCATGAACCCTCCCGCTGATTACTTCGTCGTCATGTTGCTGCCTGCAAAGTTTAACTGCGTCTGGGAGCGAGATTTTCGTACAATTTTGCACTTAGTAGAGAGTTTTAATTCCCACTACGATAACACGCCGATCGATACGATCTCCGAAAAACAGATACCACTCAAGAGTCGGTGGGAATTATTCGTAAAGCGCTTGTCTGCAGTTTTAGTTTGCAGACGAAAAGTCACCGAGAACGACCCACCGATACGGAAAATCAAGCGGGACGCCATCTGATCGCACAAATCTTAACTGCGTTTACTAGTATCCAGTTACATCATGCGCATGAAACGCGTGTTACAAGCATTTGTATCAATGCATGGTTGTGGTTGCTAAATGTTTCTCTGCGCATTTATGCGCCGGCAACAGCTTTTGGTCAAAAATAGTCCGCGAAACAATGCACATCTTCACTTAGGCTTAGGCGTCCAGACGGGGGAAGTCACACAAGCTGCGAAGTCCGCACACTACGCCTCGTCAACAGTCCACTGTCCTTTCTTCAGAACATTCGCTACTGTATCCGTGGTTGTCGCTCAGCCATGATTTCGCAGCTCACGCCGCGAGCGAACGATATTCTTTTTGTTGTTGTCAGCTATCTTGTTTGTAAGTGAACGCTCTGCGCATGCTCCAGCTGAGTTGGAGCACGAAAGCTCACACGAAAGAAGTCCGATAAATTCGGAATGAGTGGGATTCCGATATTTTCCGCAGCCGATAGAGATCTCCGACTCAGTATACGCATGCGCACTTTGCGGAAAGCTGAGTCGGAAAGTTATCGGATGAGCGGAAGTGGCCAACTAAAACTCCCTAAAATTTGATTTGCATTACGAAAACGCGACACTTCTTAGCGTCAGGACTCACAACATGTGTTACACCTGTCGTCTGGTACTAACACTTGTAAACAAATTGTGTGTAAACTCGTGTCAAGTCGAGCTCGCTGCGTAACAACGCTTGAAGCCGAGGAGGGTTTCTGAAGTGCATTGACACTCTTTCAAGGCAGCTGTAAGTCAAGTCAAGATCACTTCACATCTATGAATTCGGGGGCAAACCTGCATCCATTCCATCCATCCTGTCATTACAGAATACACTGCACGCGAGAATTTCACTTCTCCTGAAAAGTGACGGATTGGCAACAGTTTTAACTTACCTTCGATGCGGATGAAATCTCCTTCATGGAGAGGGGTGCTGAAACGTCTATGAAAAGTCTTATGTTGAGTAGAACAAAACAAGCTTCTTCTTCTTCTTCTACCTCAGGGGCAATGGCCGTTAGCCACTGAGCTAATGTTCTCGACCTTCTTCTTCTTCTTCTTCTACCTCAGGGCAATGGCCGTTAGCCACTGAGGGCGATTGGCCAGGGCTAGTCATGATGTAACGCGTGCAGCGACCTTAGATATCAGGTACGATCAGATACCGACCTTGCCTGGACGAGGACTAGTTCTTCTTCCTCTTCTTCGACCTCAGATGCTGGCCGTTATCTACCAAGGGAGATTGGCCAAGGCTAAGCTAAATGGTTACAAGCTATGATTGATGAGGATGATGAATTTGAGTTGAAAACACTCTAGAGACTTAGTCTTTCTATAGTCTAAAAGGCATTAGAGGCTCTAGTCTCTCTAGCCTAAGGAATACAAAACAAAAAAGGAAAGAAAAGGTCACAGCGAAAATTAGAAAAAAAAAGGAAAAAAGGAAGTGCATGAGCTATGTACATGTACTATGCTACATAGAAACGTTGAGAGCGATGGACATATGATGCGATACAAGATGCCACGGACGGTTCCACCTTCCCGTGTGGACAGCCCCAAATGATAAAAGAGAAGTTCGCGTAAAAGGAACACACATCATGGAGAGAGGTACGACTAGACAGCTTTGACGGACGCGATTAAAAATGCGACAGTGTAAGAGGAAGTTGTCCACTGTTTCAGTCTGCCCGCAGTGGGTGCACGTTGGGGAATAGCAAACTCCTCGGTGCGTGGTCGTCCGTGAGTTACAAGAGTGCACGAACACAGTAAATCATCTCACACCTTTATTCGCTCAAAGCAGGTGTATTATTATAAAAACACCCTTTTCTATCCCGCTGACCGAAGTAAAGGGTGCAAGAGCATTAACTAAAGGTGTAATATCCACATACACCATATTTTGAAAAAACACCGAAAGAGGTGTTTTACGTCCAATACACTTTTTACACCCCATTTGAACTGCGAATGTGGTGTCAAAGGGGGTTTTTAATTCGCGAAAGAAAAATTATACTGGTTTCAGAGCTCCGGTCAGCAAGTAATCACATTATAGACGATAACCTCAGTTAAAAACATGGTATTTGACAGGGAAGAATGTTAGGGATTTGGCTGGTATCTTTTACTCGTTGCAGGCGTATACGTGTTAGTTGAAAAGACGCATTTTCGTCACCGTGACAAACTGCTTCCGCCCCGCTACCCTTAGCGAGCGTGCCCCAACAAATTGTATTTCGGCACACGCTGGTCACACAGTGTTACCAGGCTAACCAGGCGTGCCTGTGACGCACTGCACTCCGGTTTAGGTTGTACGATGCAACCACGGCTAGAAGTCTGCCGTGTTCCGGGTGGTGCTTGCAATATAGAAGCAAGAGAACGTCGAACTGTATGTATATCTCGGCATGCTGCCGCGGGAGCTTGTATTACACTAGCTATTTGAGAGGCAGTATTTGTCAGAAAACAACTCCATCCTAGAAGGTGTTTTCAATAGAATACTCCCCTTTTAATGGTGTTTTCGTTCTGAAACGCCCCTTAAGGGAGGAATACACCTAATTAAAGGGTGTTTTAGAAAACACTCTGGATTCGGGTGCAAAGGCAACATCAAAAGGGTGTGCGCCATGAGACAAGCCATTTACACCAAAAAGGTGTTAAAAAGTTTACTGTGAAGCGACGTACGGCTCACGTAGACGTTTTCAGCTGCTAAAACGCCGTCAACGCGTTGAGCGCGCACTACAAGAAAGCGCTGCAACGTAGCCAAAGAACGAAAACCGGGTTATATATCGGAAATCTATGGAGTCTAGTTATGGAGTACCAACAAGCTAAAATACATTTCCAGTACAACGGACTATTTCAAAGTCGTCCCACTTGACTGCTTTAATTAACAGTCTAGTTATGGAGTGCCAACAAGCCCAAACGTCTTCTTTGCTAAAATACATTTCTAGTACAACGGGACATTTCAAAGTCGCGTTAGCGCCTGTCTTCCTCTCGTCTGTCCGTCGTTAGGGAGCATCGTCGGAGCATGCCTGTTGCCTGAATACTATACCGGGCGACACCGCTGAGAGAAAAAGGGACTCAGGCCCTTTTGCTCTTATTTCCCGTGTACCTTGATGGCCATAATTATGTCAGCACGCCATGTATCGTTTTTACGTTTTCACAATCCCAGAACGAGCTGCGAAGTAGATTGGACACAAAGTCAGAGAATGCGAAGTAGTTTTAGCGCACCGTAACCTAAGTACTGTAGTTAACTACATAAAAATGTAGTTTGAGTACCAGTTATCATTACATTCCCAGCCATAGTTTCTAACTACTTTTATCTACCATGCAGTAGTTTAACTACTAGGTTCACTACATGTAGTTAACTACTTGCCATCGCTACAGTAATTAGGATAATAAAAAAATAAAAACGACGATAAACCAGAGACACGGAACAGAAAAAAGACAACACGACACGTTCTCAATGCACTTCTACCATAATAAAAAATATCGCTTCCATGTAATATCAAGTTTAGGCATTTATGAAGCCACTTCATTCGTTCCATGACACTCAGTAGAGATTTCAGCCTTGGGGAAAGCATCGGTTGGGGATGTTTCCACCCCTCCACCGCTCGTTTCAAGGGAAGTGGGAAAAGGTATGAACAGTATATGAAAGAGCGGGAAATGAGATGTGCTTGTCCCTACGTGAAGCTCGCCTCGGCTCGTTTGCCATTCTACAGTGTATATTTTCTGTGTGTTACTTTGGATTGTGTGCCTCCAATGAATTCATAAAAAGTAAGCTCTGTAGCATCTGTTAGTTGGAATGAAAATTGGCCTGATATTGTAGTTCATGTTCCTAACTGTTCGCCTAGCTTAGGTCGCGAGGATGATATGCTTAGAAGTGTCTCTTCTTAAAATTTGTATTCCGCATTAAAAGCATTGACTATCACTAGTTTTAATTAACGTTATGTTGGTTTGTGTGCTTTGTCCCTCCATTCCTCTGACAGTGTAAATATTTCGGTGCTTGAACTGATAGATTTCAAATAATATGATTGTTTCCTTACATATGTATCTGTTGTTTGCATGTTGGTTGAATTATGATAATGTAGAGTGTCTAATGAAGGAAGTGTCGGTTGGGAGTGGAGGGAGAGAGACTTCCCGGTCGTTTTGAGGAAATTAATGTATGAAAGATGGAGAAACCGGTTCCAATCTCGTTCGCTCTTCCCTCTGATATCATTGACTATTGTTAGCTATTGCTATCATTCTATTCATCTAGTGGTGCTTTGATATTGCTCTCTATTAGTGCCGGCTAGTGCTCGTTTTGATAGATTGCTTGTTGTGCTTTGTTCACGTGTTCCTCTGTTCTGCTCTTCAGATGATAGATTCGAATAATTCAAGCAGATAATAATTATCTTCTTACATCTATTTGCGACATATTGAATAATTAGGGTAATGTCTATTCTTTGCATGTCTAGGCTGTGGAAATTGTCGGTGTGTATTGGGGCATCGACTGTTTGATATCATGATAGCTTTGATATTGGTCGCTATGATTCCAATTATAACATAATTAGTTTGCATATTGCTACATGTATCTGTAGCATATTGGTTGAATTAAGATAATGTCTACTCTTTGCTTGTGTTGGCTGGGGAAATTGTCAGTGCTGTGATTTCTGTCGTAATGATGGCGGTCACATACAGGAAGGTCAGACGTGTTATAATAAAAATTGTAATTTTGATTGTCATCGTATTGATTAAGATAATTAAAGTCGTGTCCTTCGATATAGAATAATGATTGCCAGTTTTCATTTTATTCTCCGCATATTAACATAGTGTTTTGGTAGTTGTGATATAGCCGTATAGGACAGTGAATTAGGATAATGAATTTAGAGCGCGGATAAATATGCACTAACAACACCGGAAATATGCATGCAAATATGAACTAAAAGTTCTAAAGATGTGCACTATGTCTTGCGTACCCTATGCATCAAAAAACCACCAAAAAGCATGTATTACAAATTTAGGGCGTATTAAAAGGGGTAATAACATACAACTATGCAAAACAGCATCGCCTTTCGTGCCAGGCGCTGACATAACAAGAGAGAAGATCCTATACGTAGCTGGGTAGAGGAACTGAATTATATCGATTTATTCGCCTTGTACTGGCATATATACAGACACACCGATACTGATTCGTCGGTTAACTGAATAGTGGCACTCAAAACTTGCGTTCATCTATAATGGTCAGTCATGTCGCACTGGTGTTAAGGAAACTGCTCAAGACGATATAGCGCTCACTGTTCTCAGAGGTGAAGTGTGTTGCCTGTCACTCAGGGTTTTCTTGTAGTTCAAACATGAGCACTCAACGTCACATGTCGTCAGTGGAGCGTACTTTAAGCGGTGACGAGGGGCGGTGGTATACAGTCCGGTAGGTTTGTTCCCGGCACGGAAACCAGGAAAGCGTCGAAGACCGTGTTCTCCTTGAGAACGTAGCACATTTTCTTCTTGATCTTCTTACCGACGGATGGGGGAACCCGCGCAACTTCATCGCGTGCACTATTAACTGCATCAAGGGATTCAGTCAGTGCACGCGTCTCCAGCTTTCGAATGGAGGAGCAAGAAAGGCGAAGTACGTTGTCACTATACCTGGACCGTCCGTAGCCAGCTTTCGGTCCTTCAGCACTGTTTGCGCTGCCGCCACAGCCACACTTTACTCGAGATCAAACATGCTCACGACCAGTGCTATGCCGTCGTCTAAGTGGGCACCGTAGAACTCCACTGCTTCGAGCCAGGTCCCCCATCGAGTACCTATGGGCTCTGGTAGCGAAGGAACATTGGGCATATCTTCCCTGTATATTGCTCTTTGTGCTGCTGCTTTCAAGAAGACGTCCGTTATGGCAGGTATAATGCCGTTGACCAGTAGGTACAAATTTCGTACCTCTTCCGCGACACGATTTTGTCCATGAGCAAGGCACGTAACATGCAGAAGGTTCGGATAAAATTCCGAAACTTCAGTACCACAATATTTCTCGGTGGTCTCTGATAAGGGTAGCGAAAACCCCAAGTGGATACGTTGCGTATATGCTGAGCAACCTAATGAAATACATCGAAAGAGCAGACGACGGACAAGGTAGTCCCTCTGCACCAGCTCTCCACAAAGTCTTGAGAACGTCACGCCCAACGGGGCCAATGAGAGCGCGCCTTCCCGCACAGCTGATCGGTGGAGTCGCCGAGCATCTGAAATGCGTGGCGGCGAGCAGACGGCCAGCGTCATGACGGAATCGCCGTAATACGAAAGTGACGTCGCGTCGCTTTCAAGCGATTCTGGGGATTACAGCGTCGAAGAAATTGTGCTAGATGACGACCCTTACGACACAGACTATCTGCCACTTGATCCTGCCGCAGGTGAAGGTCCAGGCAGTGAAAAGAAACAGTCCGACGGCGACGACACTTTCAGGTAAGCCTATCATATCCGATCGCTCATGGTGATTGTGCACTGTCGGGCATTTTGACATTTGTCCACTTGGAACGACAGACGCCCCTGCACTCGTAGTATTCCAGTGGAGCCTCATGAACACCGGGTGTCGGTTATCTCTGAAAGCGCAGGGACAGTTGCATCGCCATCACCTGCTCTTGAATGACGTTTGTCTGCGGAGGGAGCTGGCTGGTTTACGCACCCATCTTTTGCCGCGATGGCCGCCGCATGCGTTATCTCGAGCCACATGACAACAGGTGCAGTGTCAAAAAAAACTTCTCACACGTCGTAAATCTCGTAATTTCATTCCAATTTGATTTCGAGCACATGGATAACGCTTTACTAAAGGTTTGCTGCTCTTAGTCAAAGAAATAAATACTTTTCTTCTTTATTATTCTTCCACACGGGCGCCTCCGTATTGCTCCTGCACAAGCTGGATTTATGGTTACTTTGGCATAAGAAACCGAAGGCAGATACCAGGATGTGCTGTGCACTGGATCAGGATGCTGTGCTCATCAACTTCATATAGTGGATAATACGAGTAACATAAGTGTCAAGTAGGCCACTGTACAATGCAAACCAGGCATATCTTGCATTGTAGGAATCATCGTTATTGTCATTGTTGTTTTTGCATGTTCATGAAAGCTGGTTTGCTATTGAGAAGACGTAACTGTGTACACAATCAAAACAATATCAATGGTTCCTGCTTTTCGTAACCATATGTGGTGACGACACGTTGCAGTGTGAAGTCACAAATTATTGAACGGTAATACCTTTAGTCCTATGTGTTCGCAATGACAGTTTTGACAGGTTTAACCCTTTGTATCAATTCAAGAAACATGCCTCACAAGCAGTGTAGACTTGTAGTCAGATATTGCAAGTACAGTGAAGTGTGTAAATAATTTACATTGCAAATCACTCTGAAGTACACACCAAGGTTCTCACACGACGAGGACAAGCACTAGTACTTGTGTAATACAGTCGATCCCCGTTTATCCGGACGGTGCCGTTCCCGGCGAAATCGTCCGGATACCGGGGCATCCAGATAAATGACACGACCGAATAGAAACGTCCTACAGAGCAAGGTTTAATTAAAACACAGAAATCTCGACAATGACAGCTGTTACATAGTAGTGTAAGCACTCGATTCCTGCAAACTTTTGCTAATTACATAGAGTTGAGACACGCTGTTGCGCTGCTCGAACAGTGCGGACGCAAAGTGTCAATGTCGGAGCCTTGTTTCTCACTGGCGTCATCGCCACCGTCTTCCTGCACATCATCGGAGTTGATGCATCTGCAGGATTGCTTCCTGCAGCAGCAATCACATCGTCATCAGTCATAGCTGCACACGCGTCATCATCCTTATCAACGTCAACGTAGTCAGAAACCGCAGCATCATCTACGGCAGTCGCAGTTAGCCTCTGCATCAGGGATCGCAGCTCAGCTACCAGCAGCCATACTGCGGTGCTCAAAAGAGCGATTGCACGCTGTAGGAATGCATGTAAAGCTGTGACATGTTTTGCTGTTTGTGAGTGCTTCCCTTGCTGCTTCGCTAAAATTTTGCCACGGGTCGCCGCAGAAATCCCTCGTGATGGGGTTCCTTACGTCTTTTGTGTAAAATCTCATCACGTACATGTTATTTCCTGAAAAAACGGCTAGGAAGCAAGCGAGCTGGTGAAGATGATGCATAATGTAAAACCCCGACACTAGGGAGCACGAAACACTTTTTGAGACTTCGTGTTTGTGTCTGTCCTTTCGTGTTCCCTAGTCTCGGGGTTTTACATTATGCATGTGTTATTTCCTGTCTATTTTGTACTCGTGTGAGCGCGTGTCGTTCCAATTTTGTACTTTGAACTTCTATTATGTGATTTGCTGGTTTTGTGTGGTGTTGTATTTGTTGTGTTACGTTTCCTTTGTGGTCTGCCAGCGTGTGCGCGTGTTGCTTTTCGTGTTTCTCCCATTTCCTTTCTGCTCGGGGGTCTGGAATGCTAGGGAGCAGTATTCTTAGAATTGAGTCGTGGCATTCAGCAATGTTTGGCACGTTTGTTTTTGAAACTACCTTAATATACTTAGGCATAAACATTATGCTTTGCACAGGAAGTTTAGGTATGACATGAAAGGTAGAACGGCAGTAAAGCACTTCCAAAGGACTAGGATAAGATTAAGTATGTGATATAAAGACTATATGACGGTAAAAATATATCGACTAGAAAAATGTGCACTAGGAAGGTAAATGGCGGTAAAGACAGTTCAAAATGACTAGGGGTAGAGTGAATATGTCATAAAAAGGCTAAGTAGGAAGGTCTTGTGGTGGGAGCTCCAACACCAAAGTATCACAAATCCAGTTGCAAAGGCAAGTTATGCCATGAATTGCGGCAGGGATGAAAAGTCTGATCCAGGCAAGAAATCGGCGATACCGTGATCGCCAAACTCAGCGGTAGATCCCACACCTGATATGCGCAGTTCAACACCTGCTGCGTGCTGAGACCATACCAGTGAACTGCAGGAAGTCTGGACTATCACAGTGACTCTATTCAGATAACGTACTGCTTAAAGTTTAACGTTTAGATCTTGAGATACGAGTCACAAACAGGGGCGGATCTAGGATTTTCCCGAGGGGGTTCCGCTATGGACAAGTGCCACGTGCATGCTGGGATTGGTCCACTGAATCCTATGTTCAAGCCTGGAATTGAGGGGAGTCCGGACCCTTGACCCCCCCTCCCCTAGATCCGCGACTGGTCACTAAGTGCCGCGCACATGCTTCAACTAGAGTCACTAAATAAGATACGCTTCAGCTTATTTAGTGACTCTAGCTTCAACAGCAACGTTTTGTCGCCCCGCTCGTGGACTAATAAATCACATTTCTTTGTAAAACCAAGTCACTTACTTGTGAAATATCGTTCCCGGTGCCTTGCCACTACGGGCAGTACACCTACAACCACAGCAGGCGGGCATGCCACCATAAAAATGCTACACAAAGGCGCATGCAGAATATGCAGCAACAGTCGCGGACGGCAATGTTTTGAGCTTCCCGAGATGGCGGCCGGTGACCGTACGGTTGCACCCTCAGTCCGCTATCCAGCCTATTACCACGGTCCCTTGATAGCTTTCAAGCTGGAAGGCACCGTGCTATTACTATAGAGATCAGTGGTGGGCACATGCATGCAATTCTTTGGATAGGCCGCTCAGCGCACCACTCATTCTAGTCCACTGTAAATGAGTCAAACGAACGAATCAATTGAATCGGTATGCGCCTTTTGATTCAGTTTGAGTGATTTGAGTCGTATGAATCACGGCTGGCTGCCGCGCTGCTCTCCTCGAGTCGAGGTGACTCGTTTGCTGTGCGTCTTAGATTGTAGCGGCATCACCATCATCATCCCCGCGCACCAATGATCAAGGCGCGCGGTTAATAACACACCACTGCACGGCCAGCTCGGGCTGTTGTTCGGCTGGCCGGTCTTCCCTCACTTCTGTGTACTGCCTTGTGCCTCTGGCACTACATCACGTTCGGGTAACCAATGTAGTGCTAGAGGCACAAGACAGTACACAGAAGTGAGGGAAGACCGGCCAGCCGAACAACAGCACGAGCTGGCCGTGCAGTCGTGTTTTATTAACCGCGCGCCTTGATCATTGGTGCGCGGGGATGATGATGGCGATGCCGCTACAGAGCTCCCCCCCTAGCGAGTGGCAGGAAGGCAATGAGCGGTGTGGAGGTGTGGTGCCCAGGAAACTCGGGGGCGAGGGTCCATTTGTGGTTGCGGAGGACAGGACACTGGACGGGGGGTCGATGTGGAGGGATAGTTGGAGCCAAGGTCCAGCTCCGGGGGAACACCGAGGGAACAAGCGCTGGATGTTTCTTGAGGGGCCTCGAGAAAAGCTGGCTTGAGGCGTTCCAGCGCGACAGTTTGTTCTCGGGCTCTAACCAGGATGGTGTAGTGGGTGGAGGCTCTGTGCTGTACGGCGTGAGGACCAGAGTAGGGTTGTTGCAAGGGTTTCCTCACGGCGTCATACCGAAGGAAAACATGCGAGCATGTTTCGAGGGCGGGGTGCTGGAAACCGGTGGCAGGGCGAGGTGTGCGGATGGGACTGGGGTGAAGAGCATTCATCGTGTCTCGTAGCGGGACACGTAGCCGGCTAGTGGTACGGCTGCCGGGTCCGCTGCGGTAGAGATGAGGTCGCCTGGGAGTCGCAATGAGGTGCCATAGACCAACTCGGCTGTTGAGCAACCCAAGTCGGGTTTGAAAGCCGATCGGATCCCTAGAAGGACAATGGGGAAGACTTCGGTCCACGGGACTTGAGGCGACGCCCGGAGGGTGACTTTTAGCTGACGGTGAAGTCGCTCCACCCGGGGCCCGAGGCCGGGTGGTACGCGGTAGTACGAATCCGTCTGGCGCCCAGGATGTTGGTGAGACTGGTGAAGAGGGCGGACTCAAATTGGGCGCCCTGGTCCGTCGTGATGATGGAAGCAACGCCGTACCGCGACACCCATGTTGTTATGTTGTTAGGAGGGCCGAAGCGACGCTGGCCGCGGTGGCATCGGGGACCGGGGTTGCTACTGGCCAACGGGTGAAGCGGTCAACGATAGTGAGCATGTAGCGGTGACCGTCGCAGATTCGGAGTGGTCCCACGAGTTCCAGATGTATATGCGCGAAGCGGTCGTCGGGGGGAAGGAACTGGGATAGGGGTAGATGGGTCTGTATCTTGCAACGCTGACAAGAAAGGCAGGTCTGCACGCAGTGCTTGATTTGCTTGCGCATGTTGGGCCAGACGTATCGTTGTGTAAGCAGGCTTTGCGAGGCGCGTATGCCGGGACGGGAAAGATCGTGGTAGGCTTAGAAGAGTTGACGTCGGAGTGATGCGGGAACGAAAGGCCGTGACCGACCTTGTGACGTATCGCAGGCGACAGGCCGGACCGAGCCAGGCAAGGCGACGTCGTCAATTGTTAAGCCGGATGTGGGGTTGGCGCGGTACTATGCTAGCTCATCGTCGGTGAGTTGGGCTTGCGCCAAATCGTCGAGAGCGAGAGACGGTGGGGAGGTCGGAATGCCGATCGTGTTGACACGACTGAGGGGGTCAGCTACCAAATTGTCGGCACCACTGATGTGCTGGATGTCGGTGCTGAACTCTGCTACGAATGCAAGATGTCGAATTTCCTGGGGACTATATGTGGTGCTGGCGGAGGAGAACGCGGAGAGGAGGGGTTTGTGGTCAGTGAATACCGTAAATGTGCGACCTTCCAAGAAGTGACGAAAGTGCTTGATTTACAGGTACACGGCGGGAAGCTCTCTGCCAAACGTGCTGCAACGCGTCTCCTGGAGCTTAAGTTTACGGGAGAAGAAGGCCAGCGGTCGCCAGGCCCCGCACACGTGTTGTTGAAGAACGACGCCAACGGCTGCACTGGACGCGTCCACCATGAGCGAGGTTGGAACGTCGTGACGTGGGTGGAACAGGAGCGACACGGATGCAATTTCCTGCTTGATGGTCTCAAATGCAGCGGTAGTTTCTTGTGTTCACAGTAAATGAGAAGATCTGCCGCGTTTGGTAGTGAGCACTGAGCAGGGCTTCGAGAGGGCGGAGCTTGGAGGCACAGGATGGGATGAAGCGCTGATAGAAATTTATGAAGCCCAAGAACTGGCGCAGCTTGGTCACTGAAGTGGGCAGAGGAAAATATGTAATGGCGGCGAATCTGGTTGGTATTGACCTGATTCTTTCGCAGTCGATGCGGTGGCCGAGAAAATCGAGCTCCGAAACGCCGAATTCGCTCTTGGCTGCGTTAATGATAACACCGCTGTCTTGAAGGCAGGAGAAAAGCGCGCGTAGATGTTGCTCACGTTCTGCAGGAGAGCGGCTTGCGACGAGGATGTCGTCAATGTAGGCATAAACAAAAGAAAGCCCGCGGATGATGTTGTCGACGAACCTCTGAAAGGTCTGGGCGGCATTCCTGAATCCGAAGGGCATCCTGAGAAATTAAAACAGGCCAAAGGGGTGGTAATGGCTGTTTTAAGGATGTCCTCTTCGGCCATGGGAACCTGGTGATAGGCACGTACGAGGTCCACTTGAAAAAAGGTATTGACGCCTTCCAGCTGTACAGCGAAGTCTATAATATGGGGGCTGGGGTATCGGTCTGGAGGCGTCTCTCGGTTCAGGGCACGGTAGTCACCTCACGGGCGCCAGTCGCCGGTCTTTTTCGGCACCATATGTAATGGAGAGGCCCACGTGCTGGTTGATGGTCGAATTATGCCGAGCTCCAGCATATGATAAAACTCGGCCTTCGCTACTTGGAACTTTTCGGGTGCCAGGCGACGCGGGCGGAAATGGACTGGTGGGCCACGGGTGGTGACGTAGTGAAGAACATCATGCTGCGCAGGCTTGGTCCAGTCCAGCGGTTGGGTAAGAGCCGGGTACTCCTTCAATATGGAGGCGAAGGGCAAGTCTGGAGCAGAGCAGGACAAGACGCGCAATGGAGAAATCGGCAGTTTGAGGCCGTGAACAGATAAGGAAGTAGTACGGTCTATCAGGCGCTTCCCATTGACATCGACGAGCAGCTTAACAGAGAAAAGCCAGAAAAAAAGCCAGAAAAAAAGCAGAAAAGCCACGGGAAATCTCTTCGCAGCCCAATGTTCAGGGTGAGAGATTTCTGGTCGTAGACGGGGATAGTAGAAGCGCCGGCGGCCTTGAGAGAAAAGCAGGGTTGTCGAGATCGGGAAAAGCGGCTGCTGGCAGGAATGATGCTGACATCAGCACCCGTGTCGACTAGGAACCATTCCATCCCAGTTCCTTCCCCTCGACGACCGCTTCGCGCACATCCATGTGGACCTCATGGGACCACTCCCAATCTGCGACGGTCACCGCTACATGCTCACTATCGTTGACCGCTTCACCCGTTGGCCAGAAGCAACCCCGCTCCCCGATGCCACCGCGGCCAGCGTCGCTTCGGCCTCCTAACAACATGCGTGTCGTGGTACGGCGTTCCTTCCATCATCACGACGGACCGGGGCGCCCAATTTGAGTTCGCCCTCTTCACCAGCCTCACCAACATACTGGGCGCCAGACGGATTCGTACTCCCGCGTACCACCCGACGTCCAATGGCATGGTGGAGCGGCTTCACCGTGAGCTAAAAGCCACCCTCCGGGCGCCGCCTCAAGTCCCGTGGACCGAAGTCCTCCCCATTGTCCTTATAGGGATCCGATCGGCTTTCAAACCCGACTTGGGTTGCTCAACAGCCGAGTTGGTCTATGGCACCTCATTGCGACTCCCCGGCGACCTCATCTCTGCCGCAGCGGACCCGGCAGCCGTACCACCAGCCGGCTACGTGTCCCGCCTACGAGACACGATGAATGCTCTTCGCCCCAGTCCACCCGCACACCTCGCCCTGCCACCGGTTCCCAGCACCCCGCCCCCGAAACATGCTCGCATGTTTTCCTTCGGTATGACGCCGTGAGGAAACCCTTGCAACAACCCTACTCTGGTCCTCACGCCGTACAGCACAGAGCCTCCACCCACTACACCATCCTGGTTAGAGCCCGAGAACAAACTGTCGCGCTGGAACGCCTTAAGCCACCTTTTCTCGAGGCCCCTCGAAACATCCAACGCTTGTTCCCTCGGTGTTCCCCCGGAGCTGGACCTTGGCACTCCCAATATCCCTCCCCATCGACCCCCCGTCCGGTCCTCCTGCCCTCCGCAACAACCGCAAATGGACCCTCGCCACCGACTTTCCTGGGCACCACACCTCCACACCGCTCATTGCCTTCCTGTGACTCGCTAGGGGGGAGCCCTGTAGCGGCATCGCCATCATCATCCCCGCGCACCAATGATCAAGGCGCGCGGTTAATAAAACACCACAGCACGGCCAGCTCGGGCTGTTGTTCGGCTGGCCGGTCTTCCCTCACTTCTGTGTACTGTCTTGTGCCTCTGGCACTACATGATCGTCGATTCATGTAGCAGTCCGTTCGCTCCGGACAGTTCGAGTTCTTTGAGGAGGGAGAATCTTTGTATGGTTGTGCTTGTGCAGCTCACCGATTCATTGAGTGATCCATTTGCGATGGGAGTCGGTTTGGTGGTTCGGTTGCGCGCTGTGCTCGTGGGGCTCATTGAATATCCGATCCGTTCGCTTCGCGCCGGTCGCTGGGGAATAATTTTGTCTGCGCTGCTGATTCATGACGTGATTCGTTCTCTTCGGGCTATTCTGGCACTGTTCGTTCGCGCTTCCTGGCGTGATCCACGGAATGGTCTGGCCGCTCCTGATCGTGTGAGTGGAGACGGGGCTTGAATTGGTTAGCTGATGTTTGGTGCTTTTGGCTGATCCTTCACTGGGGATTGATCCGTTCGGCACCTAACAAGTTAACTATCTCATTGAGCCGTCTTAATTAGGTAGGAGCCCTTGCGCGTCCGCTCAAAAGTGGGTGCAACCGTTGCCGTGCTCGTTGTGAAGGACTTGGTGTTGGCTAGTCCCAGGCTGAAGTTCGAGGTTGGGGTATGTTCATCGACGTGTGCTATCTTCTGTGAGTTGCCGGGCTCTCAGGGACGCGTTTGTGCCGGTGGGCGGACTTAATTTTCATGCATATCTTTGGAAGGCAGGGTGGTCGTGCAAGCTGTGAACGCTACTAGGCATATGTCGATTTTCGGAATTACTACAGTGATACAATACTGGTATATATGACAAGGGCGTTAAAGAAGTGTAGCTGAGCCGATGAAAGCTTAATGTGCGCCTGGGAATGCAAAACTAAACTGTTCTCTGCAGGTCCGCTTTTTTATTTCGTTTGTCTTCATTTGTTTTGAGTACCGTGCTGGTTGTGAGTATGTAATAAGAAACAGAGTTAGGCACAGCAACGCGAGACTGCCGGAGGCGCGCCTCTTCTCTTGACTCTTTCTTTATAACAAATGTGAGGTCACCGGTCACATGACTTGATGACGTCATCGCGTCACGTGGTGTCGTGACGTCACTGAATCACTGAACGAATCCTTTGAACGAATCACTAAAACGAACTGAATCAAATGAATCGATTCACTAAAAAGAGTCATTTTGCCCATCACTACCTGCTACTCTCGCCTCTCGCCGTTTGAATTTGAATTGAAAGCCCCCAGCAGCACCGTGGCGCCCACATAGTTATTGCATCTGCATTGCATCAGCCTCTGCAATTACCTTTTCTTCTTTGTTTTTTCTTCTTCTAGTTATTGAGCGTAGTTTTTGTCATCTTTTGAATGTTTCTTTTGACATTTTGGTGATACTTTATGAGAATATGAGCATGAATTGAAGCTACAGTATATATTTTATCGCAGACGCAGCTGGATAAAAAGCAATAAAAAGGGATCATGCACGTGCTAAAATATATCAAAATAATCCCCCTCTTCCAAACTCTCCCCATAAGATCTCAAAGGGGCCAGGAAGCTGCCCAGCTTTGGATCTCAAGTGGGTTAATTGACCAATCTGGGAACAAAATGTTACTTGTAAGGCTCCAGTTGGAACTTCTGGTACCATCTGAGGCCAGAGTGGTACCACTGATTTCACCGAAGTGGAACCAGTCGCTCCACTTGGGAATCGAGCTGGGACGATTCACATTTAACTGGAACCACTCCGGAACCATTCCAGATATTGGTCTGGGGAGGAAAAGTATGGTACCATCCATTTCCTTCCTCTTATCATTCCCACACCGAAACAACAGCAACATTTTCAGAATAGTTATCTCATGTCATGCATATCCCCTTTTAACATCATGCGCGGCGTTTTCTTTCTACATATAGGTTTTGTCACAACGGAGCTACCTTCATTCTACCATCAAACATTTACCACTGCTCCGTGACGCACTCAACAGTAGGAAGTTCAAATTAACTTGTAGCAAACATTTATGAAAACAAGCTTTACCCAACATTTAGCCACACGTCTAATTTTCAGGACAAGCGAACGCTGCTCACGAGTGTCTGGGGCGGCTTACCTTCTTATTGCAAACCTTGCAAAATATTATCTTCTCACCTGTAGAGAAATCTGGCATCTCCCGGACTAATCTTGTGAGCTGGTTAGCGGTGGAAGGCTCCGTTTTCGGCATCACACTGCGATTCGCATTCAGAGTCCAGCAGTGTACGTCTTTCTTCGATGAGAACAATGGACAAAGCAACAAGGGGGGATGGGGGGATGTAGAGGGAAGGTGCCGTCAGCCTGCTCTGAAGTGGCGGCTCGGTGCACCCAGGGGAGAGTGAAAGAAGGAGGGAGAGATGATGGTGGCACAGGAGAGGGAGGGGTGCGCTATCCACCACAGAAAACATGCGAGCATCCCTCAGTAGTCTTCATTGGGATGCTCCCAGTGTTGCGGAAGCAGCTAGCAGAGAACTCGCTAGAGAAGCCTCAAAAAGGTCGCCAGATGTCGCTAGGTGAATTTGTAGTGTCGCTAGAAAAAGTCGCCAGAAATAAAATTGCCTTGAACCTATTTTTAACAGCAAGCTTTTCTTTTACAATCCGTCAACATTGGTTTGGAACAACATTGGAAGTTTCTGCTTGAAAGAATAGCATATACGCAGGCGAGCTGGTGGCAGAAATTCATCGTAAGAAAAAACAGAACGGAACTCAAAATTTGAGTTTTGTGTGTCGTCTCTGTTTCTTCCGCTCAAACTCAAATTTTCTTACGATGGATTTCTGCTAGGTCTCAGCTTCCGACATCAAGTGCGGCTTCTGCGTGCGCTCCTTTTTCTTTATACAGAGTGTTTCACGAAAAATGAGCCAAAGTTTAAAAATAATGGTTCTGTCAGGGGTAGCGTCATCGCCATTGCTCCGCTAGACGTATGGTCATCGTCACCTCTATGTTGCCCTTCCTGATTCGTCTGCTTTTCAGTTCCTTCATCATCAGCTGGTTTGGCAAGTCGGGAACACCGTCACCAACCAACGCAGCCACGTCGCCCCCCTTCTCTTTCCCGTTTTATGCCTGACAGTTCATCGCACAGCAAAAAGACTGACCGCATAGTGTTGCCAGTGGTTTGAAGATACTCAAACTATTGTTACAACTTGTGTTCTTATACAGGTATCAATAGAGATTGATTATTCTCCTTGGTATACGTACGCATCTCTCCGAGGAGTGGCACCTGCACGAAACAACTCAGGCCTAGAAGATGCGCCCAGCCAGAAGTCCGCAAAAATATGGTACTATTTTAAAATATTTTCACGAGAAATGGCTGTTTCCCAGCGACTGTAAAAGCTTCCAGATGCCGCATCCAGAGACGCCCAAGTCGCTAGATTAGTCGGTAGGCGCTAGACCCCTGCTGGAAAAAGTAGACCTGATCTCATTATGCGCCCGCATCAATTTCAATGAGTTTCAATGAGTTTCAATGAGAATTTATGCATCCAATTCATTTAATGTGAATATAGCAAGTATTTATCATTGAAGTAATGAGAAGTGCTGCGGGAAAGCTGACTTTATGTCTGAGCGCTCTAACGTATGTTGTGGAGAAGGAGTCTTCCAGGGAACCAGGATCTAATTTGTTTAATGAGAACCAATGACTTTCAATGAGAACTGGGATACCCAATTCATTTAATGTGAATAACGCAGGTATTTCTCATTGAAGTAATGAGAAGTGTTGAGGGAAAGATAGCTTCATGTTTTAGCGCTCTAACAGGTGTTGTGATGAAGAGATTAATAGGAAATCAAAAACCAAATCAAGTAATTAGTTCACTGGGTGCCAATGAGAAGCAACGATTTCCAATTGGAGCAATCTGAACCGACGTGTTGTGCAATCAAGATCCCCTTCACAGAAGAAGAACGGATTGGACAATTGGTTTAGCATCGAACCATCATGATCACTGTGTCAATTGAACTAATGTGAGCAAACATGTTGTGCGGATAGGACTGCTCCATGCATAGATGAAAGGATGAAGATCATGAAAGACACATTCGAGCGATAGAGCAAGTTGGTGTACACTGAATACAGAAGTCAATCATTCTAATTTAAAATATCTTTTATTCGAAACGTGTTTGAATTCCTACACACTTCAGTTGGCACAAACTACGCAACTGACGAGTTTTAAATTGCTTACATTTAAATCCATATCCATATTTTTTTGCACTGCACGATAGTGAAAGGGAATATTCTTTTCCCCAGGAGCATGCATATAGAAATACGCAGGAGTGCCTCAAGTGAAGTATGCTCTCTACCCATAGTTTTGCACATTGTGTTTGTAAGTGGTGAAGAAACTTGTGTAAACAATATATAGCAAAACATATACAAATAATGTACGCTTGTATGTGACAGCTGTAAGTATATACTTCAAACAAGAAAATCTCAAAAACGCGGTACATGACATCGTGTAATAAATATTATTGGTTATAGCTTACGTTATCTCAGAAAAAAAGGAACTGCTAGAAAAGACATCAATGGTTATCTTAAGATTGTCGCATTACTAATACAATTAGAGAGGTCCGCACTAGACTCCGACAGAAAGGGAAAAAACAGTCTTTACTGCGTGGTGCCACTTCGACACTGCCCGAAAAGAACTGTCAGCTCGAGAGGGAAGAAGCAGACCTCGAGGACCGTGACCATCGTTAGATGGCGGTGGCGCTACAGGCTCCCCCCTCTAGAAGCTCGAAGAGCGAGCACACAAAAAGAGTCTAAGGCCGAAGGCAGGTAGGCGGTTTCGAGTCCCAGTGCACCCGGCGAGACGAGGAGGAAACCGGGGTCACGGAGGAGGGGACCGAAGAGACGGGGGCTGACAACGCTGAGCAAGACGGAATGTCCATGTATGCGGGCTTAATGCGATCCGTGGAAACCACCTCGGAGCGCCCATTGATGATGAGTGTGAAGGATTTCGGACGGCGACTTTCGACGAGGTAGGGGCCGTCGTATGGGTTCTGCAGGGGCTACCGATGGCCGTCGTGGCGAACGAAGATATGTGTCGTGGTTGCCAGGTCGTGGTGCACAAAGACGCGACGATCGGATGAGGGTCGGTAAGCTGCCGCCCGCAAGGTGGTACAGAATGAGGACAGCCGGGTGGCAAAATCTTGCGGATCGGGCAGGGACTGAGTTGCGCCGGGAGCGAAGAATTAACCGAGAAGGCGAAGGGGAACTCCGTACAGCAGATCTGCTGCGGAAACACCGTGGTCTTTGATGGCGCTGCGGATACCGAGCAGAACCAGGGGCACGTGCTCGAACCAACGTTCCGGAAACTCGGAGGTCTTCAGGGCTGCCTTGAGCTGTCTATGGAGCCTCTCCACGAGGCCGATAGAGCAGGGATGATATCCAGTAGTGAGACGATGCTGGGCTCCCAGGAATCGGGATACCGCGGCGAACAGGCGGGAAGTAAATTGGCGACCGCGGTCAGTGTAGTGATAGTCGCTGGCGCACCGAAGCGGGATACCCATGTGGTGAGAAATGCACCACAGACAGTAGCGGCGGTAATGTCGGGAATGGGGTACGCTTCGGGCCATCGGGAAAACCGGTCAACACATGTTAGAAGGTAGGTGTTACCCGAAGAAGGTGGAAGGGGACCGACGAGGTCGATGTGGATGTGCCGGAAACGGGCTTCGTGTACGGGGAACGCAGCGGAGGGGCCGATGTTCTGAAGAAGGAACGCGACTCTGTTCAGCTGATTGCCGAGGCAAGGCTCAATAAGCGCTGGACGAAGCGGCGGAATTCTTCAGCTCCGCTGCGGGACTCTGGGAAGAGCAAGATCGCACATCACGCAGTCGGCGCGGATAGAAACTGCAGGTACTGCGGCAGGCAGGCACATCCCCGCACAGAGTGCCCAGCAAGACCAGACTAGCGAAGTGCAACTTTTGCCATAGAACAGGGCACTTCGAGAAAGTCTGCGAAAAAAAAGCGGTGAACTCCGTCGAGCTCCATGCGATTTCGTCAAATAGCCGGGCGAAGTTTGTTCGAGTTGATGTCAATGGCTACAACGTGAACTTCAAGATTGACTCCGGAGCGGAAGTAACCGTAGTGACAAGTACGTTCCCGGGAGTACCAAGGAAGCTTCAGAGGCCTGAAGGGGAGCTCACGGGCCCAGGACGTTGTCCGCTTAAGGTTCTTGGGACATTTCAAGCAACATTAACTTGGAAAGGCAACAGAACGGTACAAACAGTCTACGTCATGCCGTCGCAAGATCCTCCTCTTCTCGGGTTCCCTGCTATCCAAGCATTGGGTGTTGTACGGTTCATCGACAGCGTCGCGGACAAGGCACCGCTAACGGACAAGCTTTTTGAAGGCTTGGGAAAAATGAAGGAAGAATACGTGATCCGTCTACAGCCAGGTTCAAAACCATTCTCGCTGAGCGTACCAAGGAGGGTCCCGATTCCGCTCTACGACGTCGTCCGTGACGAACTACAAAGACTGGAAACCGAAGGCGTCATCCGCAAAGTAGATCGGCCCACGGATTGGTGCGCGGGCATTGTTGTAGTCCCGAAGTCTGGTGGCGGTCACCGAATATGTGTAGACCTCACACGTCTCAACCAAGTTGTCAAGAGGGAACGTCATATTCTTCCCTCAGTGGAGAACATCCTGGGGCGCATCGGAAGCGCAAAAGCGTTTTCGAAGCTTGACGCTACTGCAGGGTTTCATCAGGTGAAGCTGTCCGAAGAGAGCCAGGAGCTCACAACATTTATTACCCCGATGGGGAGGTACTGCTTCAAAAGACTTCCCTTTGGGATTTGTTCTGCGCCCGAGTTTTTCGAGCGACAGATGAGCCGGGTGCTAGAAGGTCTTGAAGGCGTCGTTAGCATGATTGACGATATTCTCGTCTTCGGTTCGTCACAGGAAGAACACGACCGTCGTCTTCGTCAAGTCCTGAACCGCCTGTCAGAAGCAGGAGTAAAGCTGAACAAGAAGAAATGCATCTTTTCAGCGTCAAAAGTAAACTTCCTGGGGGTCGTTGTCGGCTCGCAAGGCATCAGCCCGGACCCGGCGGAAGTAGAAGCACTCCGGAAGCTTCCAGAACCTCAGGACGTCGGCGGAGTAAGACGACTCCTAGGAATGGCCAATCACGTTGGACGCTTCCTCCCGCACCTTTCGGACCTCACAGCCCCAATCAGAGCCCTACTCCAGCAAAGGAATTCGTGGGAATGGGGACCAAGTCAGCAAGCTGCCTTCGACAAGCTCAAGTCCATGCTGAGCTCAGAAATCTGTTTGGCAAGGTACGACCCGTCGTACCCTACAGCCGTTTCGACCGACGCGAGCTCATACGGACTGGGGACAGTGTTGCTCCAAGATCAGCCGACGGGGGAACGGTGGGCGGTGGCCTACGCGTCCAGATCGCTCACAATCACGGAGGAACGTTACAGTCAAACCGAAAAGGAGGCCCTCGCCGTCACGTGGGCAGTCGAGCGCTTTGACCAATTCTTCAGAGGGATTCACTTCCAAGTGGAGACGGATCATCGTCCACTCGTAATACTCCTCGGATCGGTGGAGTTGGACATGATCCCGCCACGCATCCAACGGTTCAGAATACGTCTAATGCGGTACCAGTTCGGCGTGCTGTACGTTCCCGGAAAATTGTTGGCGACGGCTGATACATTTTCGAGAGCGCCACTGGAAGAAGACGGCGACACCAGAAAAGCCCATTCAGTGGAACTCTTCGTGGGCGAAATTGTGTCATCGGCAAGCGAACTGATGTCACGCCATATAGCGGTCATTCGCAAATGTCAAGCAGAAGATGGCATCTGCGCGGGTCTACTGCGCCTCTGTGAGAGGGGGTGGCCCGAGAAAGCCTGCAAGGTTCCCGTTCACTTGAGGGAATTCTGGAAGCACCGGAACAGTCTCACAGTCTGCGACGGGTTGTTGCTTAGGGACCACCGCATCGTTGTCCCCACCGCCATGCGCCGGGAGGTACTCCAACGGATTCACGAAGGCCATCAGGGCATCGTACGGTGTAAAGCCAGGGCGAGGGACGCTGTATGGTGGCCGAACGTAAATCGACACATCGAGAAGCTTGTCACAGCCTGCGAGAAGTGCGTAGAGACAAGGGTTGTGCGTTCGGAACCTCTCATCAGCACGCCTACGCCGAACCGACCATGGCAACGAGTGGCGGCCGACTTATTTGAGCTGCAAGGAAGGCATTACGTCCTTGTTGTGGACTACTACTCCCGTTTTCCAGAGGTGGTCCAGCTGACGTCGACCATCGCTGCATCAGTCATCAACGCCGTCAAGAGCATGTTTGCGAGACATGGAATTCCGGACATCTTGGTGTCCGATAATGGGCCCCAATTTTCTTCAACGTTGTTCGCAGATTTTGCAAGGACCTACGGATTCCAGCATGTGACGAGCAGCCCTGGATACCCGCAAGCGAACGGCCAGGTCGAGCGCACAGGTCGCACGATCAAGGACCTCATCCAGAAGTCAAGGGACACTCCAGGTGTAACTGGCTACAGCCCGGCTCAACTGCTCATGGGCAGGCGACTTCAAACAAACGTTCCAAAAATGCAAGACGCACTACTGCCTCAATTGCCGTCAACGGTCACGTTCAAGAAGAGGCACAGCGTCGTTAAAACACGTCAGCGCAAGGATTTCGACCGAAGGCATGACGCACGGGTGCTTCGTCCGTTATCGGAGGGAGAAAATGTATGGGTACAGGATATCCCGTGCATGGCGAAGGTCCTCAGCCCTGCAAGACGGCCGCGCCCGTACGTGGTCGAAACTCCCACCGGCGTCATCCAGCGGAATCGTAGGCACTTGGTGCCGTTCAGCAGACCGGAGAACAACGAGAACATGAATGGCACTGAGAGCGAGACTTTGGAAATGGGAACGCCATTAGAGCAGGAGCGGACCTGCGTTTCACCAGGAGACTCAACTTATGCAGGTGGCACCGACGGCGCATCGTCAGCGGAAAGGGACAGCTGCGAAAGGGAACCGTCCACACAGACGGCATCAGAGGCGCCAGTCGTTGTGACACGGTTTGGCCGCCGCGTAAGGCCACCAAACAGACTGATGATGTGACAGTCTCATGAGAAGGGGGAATGTAGTGGACATGGTTTTGGTTTCGGTTTGAGCAGCTGTTCATGCGGATGATCAGCGGCATCAATGTATGCGCACGCTGCGCGTGCGGGGAGATGGCTGGGTTTGATTGGATGGAATAAACTTAACTTGTGTGCTGGAGGCCAAGTTGTTCGGATCTCTCTTCTCTTGGGCCTCACACGACACCTATATTGCTTTTCTCCAATTCACAGTTCTGTATTGTGTCGCCTTTTATGTGCTGCGCCCTGTACTGGAGCTTTTTAGCGACTTCAATGCAGGACCAAACCAACATCGTTCAACAGGGCCACATGTGACTTACTTGTTAATATGGTCGCTCATACGTTCGCGCTGCTCACGAAATTCAAAATATGCCACCTTCAGGACAGTCATATCGAGGCATAGAAGTTGGAAATCTTCGTGGGTTGTAATGCACTCATATTGCTGTCATTCGGCTGCGCTTTCGAGCTCCTTGGAGCACAAGCATTCGATCTCCTTCGGCATTATGACACACCAGCCGCACCGGCATCTTAAACAGCAAGTACGCATTAAATATGAGGACACGAAATTTCAGAGAACGTTTACATGTTCAATCACAGTGTCCGTTAAAAAGCTAATCGCTCACCTGTCTGTCGAAAACAGGCGACTGATCATGTTTGCTTCATCTGTGACCGATGTTCATAGAGCTTTGGCTTCGGCTCGCATTTGCGGCATCGGCTACGTTTCGAAAGCGAGACTCCCGAACTGTTCAGCACACAGCATTTCCTTCTCGATCGCAGAATGGTCAGAAAAAGATCCCGGGCTCGAAGTCTCCGCTTTTCTTGCTTCGACGTCCATATTGAAGATCGCTTTCCGGATGCCGCCGCTCTCACAAACTCACTAACAACTTCCGGTCCGGGCACCCAATGAAACATGAACCTCATGTTTTCGTCACGCACACGGAAATTGGCGGATTTCTACTACAAAGAGGCATGTTTTGGCGCCGATTGCGCGAGTTGAGGAGGAAAAGCTGGTTTTCAGCTCCCCGTTTGGCAAACTTTGCCGTCGCGAACAGCCAAAGTATTTCGCGTGTGGCTTGGAGGCATATTATACCTTCGTAATAGATGCAAACGAAATATTTGTTGAACTTCTGGTCAGGGTCCCTTTAAGATAGCATTCACCAAAGAGGAGGCCGAAAGATATAGCTCCTCAAATGACTGCATTCGATTTGAAATTTTGTCAGAGAATTGTGTGTTGTATGAGATGAAGAAAAGGAAGGTAAAATGTAGCTTTCCATTGCAGATTGGTTTTTGTATTTTAGATTATAGTAAGATGATAATGTATGAATTTGTCTATTACACTCTCTTGGAAAAGTTGAATTGTCCCATTGCCATCACGTATTCAGATACTGATTCTATCATTGTGGTGTTTCATACGTCAAAGTATGAAGAGGAAATCAAAAAGATTGCAGATGATCACCTCGATCTTTCATCCTATCCCACTGATCATCCACTTTATAGCAATAAAAATAAAGGGTCACTGTTCCGCTTCAAGGATGAGATAGGGGGTAGGATAATTGAAGAGGTGGTTGGGGCTCTGAAAGCAAAAATGTATTCTATCCGATTGAGTGATGATAGTCAAATTGCTAGAGCAAAAGGTGTTAAGAAAAGCATTGCTCGTAAGGAATTGCATCATGATGTATATCAAGATGTTTCGTTTAATAGTGTGAAGGTAAGTCATCCACAAAGGACCATATGTAGTAAGCGCCAATGCATGTATACAGTGGAAACAACTAAGCCTGCACTCATCCCCTATGATGATAAGAGATACCTCTTTAATGCCATTGAGTCATACCCATATCGAAGCTGTGAAATTGGTACTGAGTAAGTACATTATATTATCAGTACTGTCTTGCGTTTTGTTTCTTGTGTTTCAGGTGGTGAAAGTTTTTCGGCTGGGTGTTTCTCCTTCACCTGATTGGCATCACAATTGGCACAATTCCCAGCACTATTGGCTTTAATAAATATATTTCAACTTGTACTTTTTGTGTATGACTCCTCTTTGCATGTCCATGCATGTTATAAGCGCGCGGACAACCCTCCGCACACGCGGCGCCCGCCACGCGCGGGAAAAACTACGCGAGTGAAGTCGGCCCAGACGCGACGGTGGCGCTGCCCTGGTGGCAATGTCTGTGAATCTCATCCTATCTATACTACTCTAGTTATCAGCCTGTGAGAACTTCGCGTTCTCGGCGATCTGGCGGCAGCCATTTTTCTTGTGGCACATGTTTGAGGACAATTTGTTTAATGTTGGAAGAACTTGCAGGAGGTGTTTATAAATAAAAGAAAACATTCTGAGGAAGGTATTGTGGCGCACGCCTAAAACTTTTGCCGCCGTTCATTTTTATCTATCGTAATTGCCATCATTGCTTAGGTGGCACTTGCTTAAGTCGTGTAGCAAGCACATAGTGAAAGTGACGTTCGCTAGGTTGGAGTGCACCACACGAAAATTGCACTAAATTGGCTCGTGTGACAGAGGTATGAGATAACATGCCACTGCAAAGCATGAAGCATGAAACAAATTTAAAATTTCTGTGATAAGACATAACATAGTGAATAGAACACTCAGAGCAAACATGGGTGAGCCTACAGCGTTTCCATACGCCTCAGACTTATTCATAATATTGTGCTCCTCAAGCTCGCCCTTCCGCAAACCCGCATGTAGATAAAGCATGGTAGATAACACACACGCGCGGTTGTGTGAATGTTGGGCGAGAGCGTTAGATGACACTACACAGCAAGTGGTCCACTCTAGTGCTACGCGCTTAGCTGTTTTCCCCTGGGGCGCCACCCTCTCCTGCGGCGGCTCCGCTGTCACTGCAACCTGGCGGCGGTACATCGATTTCGAAACTCACTGAAATCGATGAATTTCCTGGAAAAATGAGAAAAATCTCATGCTCACGCTCCTGGGTAGAGCGGATCGCCCCCGAGACAACAAAAAAAAAATGGTTCCTGGCCTCAAAAGCAAATTTTCTCTGACTACACTTATTGGCTGTGTGCTCGAGAATGCTTGCACAAGAATCACGAAAGTTGGGACGTACTTCTAGGTTCTTCTTTTGTAGTCTTAACTTCCCAAACTCTGGGCCAGTTCTCACTTGGCGACGCCCGACGCGGCGTCGTGAGCGGGCGGAAGTACGAAATAGAGGCGTATTTCCGCTGCCCGGTCAGCGCGCACGATTTTCATGTTCCCACCACTGTGGCATTTCGTCGTCCAAAGCAGACGAAAAATCAGGAGGCGTGGCCTTTTTGTGTCATCTAATTGGTCGCCAGCTGTCGTTCTCGGCAGCTCTCGCCGACGTCGTGAAAGAAGGTCGGCATGGCAGTTTTTTTTTTTTTTTTTTTTGGCTCGACGTTTCTCCTGTCCCGACTCCGGAAATGCGCGTCTATTTCCGACGCCCACTCACGACGTCGCGTCGGGCGTCGCCAAGTGAGAACTGGCCATCTGATAACTTATGGTGTCTCCCTCGGCGGCAAAATGGCGTTTACTGACGTCATGTCGCTATGGGGCAAATTGCAACAAGTGCTTCAACTTGGAAACGTAAAGGTGGTATGTACATCACAGGGAAAAGCAACGCACAGCAAACATTGAGCAGAGCAAAGCCTAGGACGCCCAGGAATGAACGGCGCCCAAATACTGTTGTGGATGACTTGATGGAATATTACTGTCTGGTGTGACATGAGAAGTACGAAGCGAGCCGGTAGTGGATTCAATGCAAGGTTTGCAAAGGCTCGTCACATTGGGATCGTAGTAACAAACACCTATTATGCGTTTGCCATGGCTTGACGCAAACCCTAGCAAACCCGTCTTCTTTTTTTCTTTCTTTCCTTTCCTTTGTTTCCTTATCCGTCTTTTTCTTATGTGTTTCCGTTTTTCTTTTTCTAATGGTTTTTTTCTTTGCCTGGCTAACATTTCCTTTCTTTTTTTTTCTTAATAAACATACCCCCCCCCCCCCAAGTAAAACAAAACAGCCTGGACCCATTGTGGAACCAGCTTGGGAAAGACATTCCGGGCTGGAGCTGGGCTGCCCAAGGCTGTAGTATCCATGCTAGGTCCAGTGCAGTTTGAATTTCTATTCTGAAACCACCCAACTTCCATTCGAAAACTAGGATATGGTTCCATGCTGGAGTCCGGCTGAAAATGGGATGTTCCAGTGATGACGCTGGATTGTGCGAGATTCCTGGTTGTGAAGATAATCTGGGCGTATATAAAGCAAAAAAATGCAGTGATTAATTTCATAAATGTGTGCAAATAATTTATGATCAATAAATATAATGAAATAAAAATGATAAAATAAATAAATAAAATAATACAATAAGATAATAAAATAAGTAAACTCCACTTACCTGAACTCCACTTACCTGAGTAGGTTGCAAAAATGATTATGCAGTGAGATAGCTCCTGGCTTTACGCTTGCGAAACGTGAGCTTTCCCGATCTCTCACACCGAAACTATAGCCGTAATGCCATGACGACGCTTGGTCGCACCGTCATATGCGACCAAGCGCCATCGGCATCAACTCAGAATATGTTTGTAACTTGGAAACCGGGAGTCGGACTTGCTCAAGGAAACGTGACCACAAGGGAGCTGCCATCCGTTGGTCATGGAAGGCTTCCGTTGGCTGCTTCATTCCGCTAAATTTGACGAGCTCGTTTTCCTAAATTCATCACTTACTATCTAAACTCGGCGTACTATGTGCGTATCTCATTACGTATTTGTTAAAGGGTCTCTGACCAGAAGCTGGAGGGATTTTTCCGCAGGCTACCGATAGAATAGACAAAAGCAACTTCACATACGAAAATGCATGCCTCAATACCTCGTAGTTTTCGTAAACTCGAATTTTAAACATCGCGGTTCACTCCGACGCTGGCACACCTAGCGTCAAACCAAGAAAACGCACGCATATATAGAAAACTCATCTGGTCATCCCACTGGGATGACGTCAATCGCCCATGCAATCAGCGCGCAGAATGCCGTCACGTGATCAAGCACTACAACAACTTTCTGCAAGAACCAACATTTTTAATGTAATAGGAAATAAAAAGTATGTACATGCTTCGACATCTGCGTCCTGTTTTATAACTGCGATAATCCTATTAGCGACTTCCGTGGAAAGCGGAACTAGCTACGACGACTTTCGAGATCTAGCGCGCCGTTTACCAGTGTGTGTATTTCCAAGGTTTCTTTTTTTTGTGTCTTTTCGAACAACCGATCAATTTATCGAGGTACACTGTTGGACTTCATTTGACATGCCTCTCGGTTGTGCCGTCAAAGCGAGACTTCTCGGCGGGCATTCAGTTCCATACGATACTGCGCGTTCAACTGCAGCGGCAGCTATGGCTTGACGGTATTGCAGGGTGTCCTGACAGCGCCGTAGAGAAGTGCAGATTTTGCGAATCACATTTGAAGAATGAAGACTATGAGAGGAACCCGTCAGTTGAGCAACAACTGGGTTTGAGTACGAAAAACATCCGCCTACAGCAGTCCGCAGTGCCTTCCTTGAATCTATCTTCCAAGACGGTCGCATCTGGACGTGACAAGGTTAGTGTCTTCTGTATAATTTATACAGTGATTACTCGGCTTGTAAGAGTTACGTTGTGGCATGCAGATGTCAGGAGATCATTTACGCAACAAAGAAAACAAAGGATGGAAGCCGGTTGAAGTTTACGCACTAAATCAAAAGATATACAGTACAATTCCGTGTGTTGTTCAGAATGCAGCCATGCCAATGCAGTAAGCAACATCCACAGTACGTAAAATGATGCTGTGTATTCCGCTTTTAAGTGTAACATTTTAATTGTCACAGCAATGTGCACCAATGTAGTTCATGACTTCTTTAGACTAGATGTGGAACCAAATGTTGGAAATACAAGGCAGGGATCAGGTACAAGTTTTATTCTGTTTGTTTTCCTTGTAATATGCAGTATACTGCACACAGTAAAGGAGGGTTCTGGATTCTAAACCAACCCAGTTGAAATCCTTAGTTTACCTCAAGCTACTATTGTTGTCTAATCTGGGGAAACACCACAGAGGCAACTACGATAAAATTGCAGTGCACCAAAAAAAGATAGCCTAGTGTACGACAACCATGTCTACAGGTGCAATGCCCCTCAGCTCCTTCAAGACATGCAAATACTTACGGTAGACAAAGTGTTCACTTGGAAATTAGACATTTACACAAAATCGCCTTGCAAATTCGGGATCTTTTAGCGCCATCACAAACACTTGCCATTACGGTATGAAATCCATCACTGTGCCACCTTACAAAGTTCCACTGCTACGGACCAACTACGGAAGTCAGGAGACACCCTTCCTTTTCCGAACAAATTTGGTCAGCTGATCGGAAATGGCCGTCCTGTGTCCAGTTTCAAAACAGAGTTACACAAACTTGTTGAAGTCTTAAGAGACAGGCCACTCTGTTATCGATGAAAGATGTCTATGTCTATGTTGTTCCAGCCTCAGAACATCAGTTCTCTCACACTCTGTTATGTTTTTTTTGTGTGTGTGTGCGTGTGTGTGAATATGTGCACAGCTTGGTGCAATTGTGTATTTTATTTATGTGATTGTAATCTGCTGTATGCTCGTAGTGGTAATATCTCAGTTATCGCATACTTGGTGCAAGGCACGTCGCTGATGCCTTTCGTGCCTCATTTAATTTGCTATGAAATGAGATCTTCATAAATTTGTATGGCTTTTTTTAACAATGTTAGGGTGATGATTTCATGGATCTGGAAGGAACAGGAGAGGAAGACATCTGCAATGGTCATAACAGTTGTCTGTCAGGTACGGGACCAATTTCTTTTATAAATGTGGTATATAGCGTGAAGTTGTTACTAACAATTTCTTGTGCCCTTTAAAGGAATCTACAGGTGGGGAGCACGTAAGCACTTGACATATCTCAATACAACTTTGACCTGCCAGGTGCACATGAGGTGTGTGACTCTTTTTACACACAAGCTTCTGCAGGTTTGGTGCGTGTATATGTTGAAACGTGAAAGACAGAGTGCTGAAATTGTATCTAAGGTGAAAAATTTGGCAATCCATTACAGTAATTCTATCAATTTATTTTCAGCATTTTGGGAAATACATAGTGATGGCAAGATTACCTGTGTTATACTGCCTGACCATCTGCTATTGGAGTTCCGTGCCCTAGTTATTATATATAATAGTGTTTGAGGTTATTACACATTTATTACGCAGGTTTTGTACCTGCGAGTTCCTGCAAACGTGCTCTGTGGTGATCATGCTGGACAGAGAGCTATGCCTGTATAATAACAGTGACTAATGTTCTCCTGCCCATAAAACGTGACTGTCACTGAACAAGCAGAGGGCAGCATACAGGGGGTTGCTGAAGAGAGCTCAAGTAAATTTCAAACTCGAATAAGAGAACTTCATGATGAAAGAAGGAAGTCTTTGAAAAGGTTAGCCAGCTGTAGGGCTCGAGCCCACATCTTCTGGATTATCGATCAGGGCTCTTACCAATTGAGCTAAGCTCCCTCTCCAGTGACTTCCAAGGATGCGTCATCTGAAGGTAATGTCATCCTTCAGGGGACGCACCCATGGAAGTCACTAAAGAGGCTGGATCGGTAATCCAGAGATGTGGGTTCGAGCCCTACTGCTGGCTAACCTTTTCAGTGACTTCCTTCTTTCATCATTCATTTCTTAGGCATTTGAGGCTTTGTATGTATTTATCCTTTCTATGTGTTCCTTCCTCAGAACATCAATTGCCATCAGGTTCAAAAGAACTTCTTCATATTGTCATAGTTGGAGCATTTTTATGCATATTATATTAAAACAGCTGCTGCTAAAAATGTGTCAGACACCGTTACCAAGGATGCGGTCTGTCTCAGGTGAAACATGACTTTTCCCAGAAGCCCAATAATGTATGACACTGCTATTTTGGAACAATCTCTGCAGACACATTACGAAGATAGTATCTGAGTGCCACAATAAACTATATGAACAACATTTCATGTTACATCATCTTTGACTACAACATGCATATTTGAGTATTTGAGCAGCCCAAGATACAAAGCATGGATCCTCAAGATCTACATCCTACACACACTGAGCGCACACTTTGCACACAAAAGGAAGATTTAGGTTTTGGATAGTTAACTTGTGTAGTGAGCACTTCAGGAGGGCTGAGAGCGGGAACCGGAGGTCACACACAGGGTAACCTGCATAACAGTCTGATTTAGTGCACATAACGATCATTAAAATACTTGAGGTGCTTAAACAATACTATTTGGGTGCTATCAGACCGTAAGAGTTTGAACAACACTTACGACATGCTTACTGAATAGGTGGACAAAAGGATGCGTCAGAACAGGATTGGATTTGTGTCGGCGGTGCAATTGAGAGCCCAATGTAATTCTTACCAGGCGGAGCAGGCTGATGAGATGATGCTTTGTGTCAGGGATCAGTAGTGATGAGTTACACAACACACAGCACATTCGACCCTTGATTACAGTTTCACACTCCGTTGACCTGATCTCAACACACATCCGTTCGCGTGCTCTACTTGTTTCATACTTCCCCTGGTCTCTGCAATCTTCCTGCAATTTCCCCTTTATCACACTTTACAATTCTGAGATATATTGTCATAAACAATACAGGCTTCTTACTAAGAAAGGGAACATCCCTAAATTCAATTAATGTGCACACCCAGTGGCGTCACTAGGGTATGCGTTAGCAGGTGCTGGAGCTCCGTCACCTCCGGCAATAATGTGTCCCTTAGTAGTAGGGGATGGACTCTCATAGTGCACAACGCTCAACTGGCCTGAACACGATTTAATTAGCAATTAGAGCTAATGGGGACACCCCACATTAATCAGCATCCTCCAGGGAGCCACCACACTAATTGGGGAGCATCTAACTCGTGTCCAGACCAGCTCAGCGTTGTGCACTACGAGAGTCCATAAAAAAGAAAAAATAGATAGAGGTAAAGTGGAGCGAAGAAGTTTAATTGAAGATCAACGACGCCATCATGAAGAAAGCGGTCCGGAACGGCCGCTGACCATCGCCAGGCGACGGAGCACAGAGGCAGGTTGCAAAGCATCGGAGCTATGACCACAAGTTCCGGACATCCTGTGATGTCAGCTGTGATGTCATCATGACACGTCTGGGCAGGTTAGGACAGCTCTAGACATGCGAAGAGAAAAACACTCGTAATACAGAGGCTGCGAAAGCAAGGGTATGCTAACCATCAATAGCAATCAACAAAAAGAATTAGTTACACAACAAATCATCCCACCACAACAGCAGCGCAGAATGATGCGACTGCTCCATCCGACATCCAGACAGAGAACTGACTCGTAATGGTTTTTTCTCCCGTGTAAAGTCCCACAACTGCACCCCCTAGCGGTTACTTTCTCAACTAATCTCACGACAAAATTATTAAGAATCACGCCTGCGCTACTTTCATTCCCAAGGCAGAAGAAGATAGAAAATGTCCGCACAACAGCAACCGGCGCCCGACGTGCACGGGCATGAAAATCGCAAACAAAGCGGGGGGCAAAGTTGGCGAAAGCATTAGTTACACAACATATCAGCTCACTGCAACAGGAGCGTGGACCGATGCGACTGCTCCATCTGACAGCCAGTCAGAACCTGAGCGAGCGCGGGGACTGCGGAGTAACGGAGCGCACGTCTGCTCTCTGCGACAGCCAGCGAGCAACTGACTGGGACGCCGAGCCGCGGCAGCTACGCACACGCGCGCGCGCTTAGCGCCCTCTGCGGCGACCACCTGCGAGAGGCTAAGAGAGAAGACCATTCCTGCGCCCTCCTCTTTCATTGGTCGTGACGTCGTCCCATTGTCCGAAGGCTACACACCGTGGTTTGGTTTAAAAATGATGAGAGCTACAGTGTGTAGCGAATGATGTTCACATTTACCCGTTCTGCTCTATAATATTCTTGCAAAACATATGGGTACAAGGAAATGAAAGGAAAACGAAGTGAATTCACTCCTGTATAATGATCGCTGCGCAGAAGCTCGTCACCGTTTTCTTTGTGAATGTATAGCGAACATGCATTCCTGCGATGCTGTGTTTCTTTTTTGCTTTGTGACGGTCGACTGGTGATATCTTATTACATCCGGAACGAAGGCCTATTGTTTTGCGTTCGTGCATATGTGCGTTCCCCCAGTTTTGAGGCTGGTTGGATAATTATTGACGTGACGAATAATATGAATTTATGTGGCTGTGAATAGACTTTGTCTTTGTGAGTGTGAAAATGTGAGTGTGTGTCTATGTGTGTGCGCGCGCGCTGGGACCCCACTTGACAAGTAATTGTTTGGCTTTTCGTGTGACACGAGTGATACATTTATGTACTATTCCGTAAAATAGTGGTTTAAAAAATTAGGGTATTAGTCGCGTTTGCATTGCTATCTGTAGGATAGGGCAAGCATTTTTAATGGAATTGCTTCGCGAACCTGGTGAAGTCTTTGCTTTGGGCAGGGTATTTTATGAGTGCCCGACGCCGGCCCTGTTGTTGTTTGTTTGTTAGTATGTATCTGTCGCGTTCGTAGCGCTCTTCAAGCTTTGTTTTCTTTGCAAAAATTCATACTTTATGGTATTAAGCTGTCCAAGTAGAAGCGACTTTCCCTGCTCGCTTAAGATAAATTGTGTGTCCTTTTTCTGTGCTTTCTTCACGCAGAGACAATGCAAATGAGTATTTAGCATTATGCAATAATTATCCAATAGCAGAAATGGGTGTCTTTGTCACAGTTTATTAGCGTTTGCCTCGTTATTTTACTCTCTACATTTACGCAGAAGAAAGCCTCCTGGTAAAAGCTGAATAGTGTTCAATCAGTGGAAGTGGGGTTGTTTGTTTGATTTTGTTGGGTGTTCGATATCTTGATGAAGTGAGCAGTGCTTAATTTTGCAGGTTTTTGAGCAGAAATGCTGGTATCTGAGCACGGAGTAGAAATTCCGATATTTCTCGGCTCCCTAAGAAAATTTGTGCGTCGTTTTCCAAGCAGACCACGTTTAGTTTACGCAAAATAAGTTGTGTGTGCTCTATGATTTTCTGTCGCAGGCTTAGGCCTTTTCCCCGATGAGCATTATTTTGTATGCGATGTCGCATGTGTGGACTTGTTCAGTAGTGTTGCCATTTTTACCCTTCGCTAATACCTTCTTGCTGTCATGTTGTGATAGCCGCGTAGCGATAGGCGGTGATTCTGTGATTATTCCTGAGCGGTACGACTTAAGCCTTTTCCCTGCTTACTTAAGGAAATTTGTGTATCCCTGTCCTGTGCTTTCTTTACGCAAGGGCAATGCGACTGTGTATGTGGTATTATGCAAGGATTATCAGGTGGCAGAAATGGGTGTCTTTGGCTCAGTTTATTAGCGTGCGCTACGGTTTCTTGCAGTTACAGCTATTGGGACAAAAGCGTGTAATTTTTCGCGGTTCCTTTCTTCTTTCACTGCTCTTACTCAGAATGTAGGTGAGGGGGAAAAGTCAGCATTCAGGTAGAGCAGGAGAAAGCCGCTCGGCAGAGGAGAGTTCATGAGAATGAATTTTTTTTTTATATGTTGAGTGTTAGTATTCACTTTGCTTGATATATTGATGGAGTAAGCTGGATGCAGTTATAAGTATTTGCGCAGAAATGCTGGTATGCGAGCGTGGAGGAGAAATTACAATATAGCACCTCTCCTTGTGCATTCCTGAGCTGATGACTGTGTGTGCGTGCTTTTTTTTCTGGTTTGTGACGTCATCATGGCATGTTGGGGCTTGTTTAGCACTGTTGCAATTTCACCCGCCCTATTATCTTGTTGTTCTCTTGTGTTAGCCGCGTAGCGATGCTCGGTGACTCTGCGATTATTCCTGAGGTCTTAAGCCTTTTCCCTTCTCGCTTAAAGGAATTTGTGCGCCCTTGTCCTGTGCTCTCTTTATGCTAGGGCAATGCGGCTGTGCATGTATCATTATCTGATACCAGAAATGGGTGTCTTTTTCTTGGTTTATTAGCATATGCTTCAGTTTTTAAAGTCAAGCACAAGTACGCGCAATTTTTGCTGCTCTTTCCTCAAATCACTGCTTTTGTGCAGAAGAAAGTCGCATGGTAAAGCTGAGAAGTGGGTTTCTCTGCTTATTTGTTAGATGTTGTTAGGAGCTCGGTATGTTGAAGAAGTAAGCTGTTATAGGTATCCGTGCAGAAATGCTTGCATCTGAGCGCAGGATAGGAATTCCTGAAGCACGGCACCCTCAGTGTAAATTAATTATTTTGGATGTGAGTATGCTTCACTGCATGACAAGGCTGAAATGGGAAGAGAGAAAAAAATTGGAGCGCTTCATTAATAGCGATCCAAGTAATACGGCAATTATAGTTTCCATAGAAAGTAGAATTTTAATAGACTTCTAAAATTATAGTTTTGTAGTAGTAGTTTTTCTAAACTGCAATGCATGATAGAAAATCATTAATATGATGGGAATGCCATCATGTTCCCGTAAAGGCGTTCTGTCTTGTGCTTTGTCGTGCGCGAATGGAACTTTGCCCCCCGGCTTTCGCGCCTTTTTGCTCGCAGGTGTAGCCTCAGACAATGAGTATGCGACCATAGAAAGGGTCATGTATTACATAAGCCTGGTGATGATGTTGGGTGGTCTCACTTATTATTTTAAAAGAGCAGTGGTAGTTTACTGGTGTTGTGATTCTAATGACCATGATGAGCCTTTGGGGTATGGACGGTGCTTTTTTTGTTGAATTATATTGTAAAAGTGAACGTCATTTAGAATCGGACAAAGGAAATAATCTTGCGATTCAATAAATAATAGGAGTCTTTGTCTTTGCCGCTGTCTTCTTCAGACAGGATGTGATGACGTCACGCAGTCTGCAGCAATGCATTGACCGTTACTGGAAAAAAGTGTAGCAATAGAAAAAATGGTGTGTATTGTTCTGGACGGATTTATGATGAGCACTGTTTTTGAATAAGAGGAGTGCGTGTGCTTAGAAATAGTTTGATGTTGGTTTTCTGCTTTGTTCAAATGTTTCTCATTGCTTTTTTCCCCCTTGTTGTCTGACAAACATGCGCTGACATGTCCAGACCCCCACCCCTGTTCTGTCATGTTTTCCTTCTACATGTAGTTTTTTTCTTTTTGGCAAGGAGCATTCTTGACGATGTCGATAGTACTGCCTTGAATGGGAGTAGTGCTATTCTTAATAATTTTGCGATTCATTTAGTTCAGAGAGTGCATGGCTTTATCCAGTTGAGGAACAAAGCGACATGATTCAGTTTTCTGCCTGGCTCTCGGAAGGGATGGACATGTCTCGATTAGCTCGTTGATGTAGGCATTAAAGGTGTTAGGATATTTTGTTCTTTTGCAAGTCTAATTTAGTAAGACTTTGGGAATGAAATGCTTAAATCCTACAATCACCTCTCATGTATGGTGTTTTTCTGCAATAGTTTCCTATGTAATCCTTATAGTAGAATAAAGGAAATAATCTTGGGATAGTGATTCAATAAATAACAGGTCCCCTGTCTAGAGCGTACGCGTCCTTGAGCCACGCAGCTGCATGATGACGTAATACCGCGACACTATTGTTTCAGGTGGACATTGTCCAGAGGAGCATTAGTGGAAAAAAACAGTGTAGCCCTGAGACAATAGGATAACGTCACGACCACTGAGCACGGCCTGCAGGGGGCGCAAGGATTCACTTCTTTCTTGGACACTGGCAGGTGTGGGCACGTTAATTCTGCTCCTAGCAATTGCGTTGGCCATCAGTGGAAGAGCGTAGCTTCTGTGGGGTTCCGTCTGCCTCTGATGGGGTGTGGATGTGTGGTTCGTCACTGGTGAATGGTGTGTGACGACTGTGGTGGATTTTGTGACGAACGGATTTACAATGTGGGAATGCGGTGAACGTGAAAAATGATGGTGAGCGTCTTTTTCACTCTGTTTAAGTGTCTCTGTGTTTGTTTTCCTCTGTTGCCCAGCAGTCGTACGATTTGTCCTGACGTGTCCTGACGTGCCCCGATATGCATGCTTTCCTTTGTTGATGCTTTGTATTTTTTTCTTTTTTCACAAGGAACATTTTTGTCTTGACGATGTGGATAGTGCTGCCCTGAATGGGAATAGTGCTAGAACAATTCTTAATAATTTTGCGATTAAATTAGTTCAGAAATCAACCGCAAGAGGGACACATGCATGACTTTATAGAGGAGAAAAAACATTAAGATTCAGTTCCTTCCTGGCTGTCGGATGGAGTAGACGCATCGTTCTGCGCTCCTTATTACCCGTACTCTGTGTTGATTGGTTGAGTGCCTAGTCCGCTTATTAGCCATTGATGCAGTTACGTGTTAGGATATTTTGTTCTTTTGCAAGTCTCATTTAGTAAGGCTTTGGAATTCGAAATACTTTCCTACGCAATCGCTATAGAAGAATAAAGGAAATAATCTTGGGATAGTGATTCAATAAATAATAGGTCCCCTATCTAAAGTGTACGCGTCCTTGAGCCACGCAGGTGCATGATGACGTCATGCCATAGCTTCATTGCAGATTGACCTTGTCCAGTTGTGTCGACCGACCATGTGAAAAAAAAAAAATCGGTGTAGCTTTCGGACAATGCGATGACGTCACGACCAATGAGCAATAAAAGAGGAGGGCGCAGGAATGCTCTTCTCTCTTAGCCTCTCGCAGGTGGTCGCCGCAGAGGGCGCTAAGAGCGCGAGCGTATGCGTAGCTGCCGCGGCGCGGCGTCCCAGTCAGTTGCTCGCCAGAGCCGTTTATAGGGAGAGTTTGGCCATTAGGAGGAGCCTAACTTGAAGCGCGTCATGCAACATCACGGCTAAGCCACATCCCTCGCCGTGCTCTATTGTTGTCCCGTTGTCAGCCGGTCGCCGACGCCGTATTGATGCTGATCGTTGTTTACGGTGCAAGGAGGGAAGACACGTGCGTACATCGTCTTTCGAAAGCCCTTCGTCCTTCAACTCTTTCAGTTTGGCAACAAAAACCCCCTTATCAGAGGCGGCTGTGGGTCATAAGCCGATTATTCCTGTAGATTGCATTCATTGCGACAACAAAGCTGACATACAGCATCAATATGGCGCGCATCAGATGGCTGATAAGCGGATTCTGCTTGGATTCAGTCTTTTTGGGCGGCGCAACGACGACCCTGACGTCAAAATAGGCTCCACCCACGAGGCGGCAAAAGATCAGAGAATGGCCAAACTCTCCCTATAAATGGCTCTGTTGCTCGCTGGCTGTCGGAAAGAGCAGACGTGCGCTCGGTTGCTCCGCAGTCCCAGGGCTCGCTTAGTTTCAGACTGGCTGTCAGATGGAGCAGTCGCATCGGTCCGCGCTCCTGTTGCAGTGAGCTGATTTGTTGTGTAACTAATGCTTTCGCCAACTTTGTCCCCTGCTTTGTTTGCGATTTTCATGCCCGTGCACGTCGGGCGTTGGTTGCTGTTGTCCGGGCATCCCCGCCATTTTCTATCTTCTTCTGCCTTGGGAATGAGAGTAGCGCAGGCGTGATTCTTAATAATTTTGTCGTGAGATTAGTTGAGAAAGTAACCGCTAGGGGGTGCAGCTGCGGGACTTTATACAGGAGAAAAAACCATTACGAGTCAGTTCTCTGCCTGGCTGTCGGATGGAGCAGTCGCATGTATCGAAAAAATGTAAAAAAATTTATTTTTAAGTACTGAGGTCCCCATCTTTGTATGTGAACTACAGGTGAGCTGTGGGACAATGTCAGTAATGCATGTTTGACCACTATATTTAGAGGTCTAGACAAAAGCTTGTAGAACACCAAAGCAATACCTTATGCAGCACTGAACAGGAGAGAGTACACTTAATGTGAGGTGCTCAGAATACAGTCAGTGGTGGATTTATGGGGGGGTCCAGACGTTCTGACCCCCTCCTTTTCAGTCGTTACACAGGTTTCAATTGACTTTGGCGGTGTAATAGCATGCTGTTCAAGTTAGGACAACCCTTCAGAAAAATCCTGGGTACGCGTCTGTGCACAGTCGTCTGTCTACAAGTGTATCTGTTCCTGTTTCCTGCAACATGTTGCTCCAGTGAAGACATACACCACAGTTTCTCTCTGCATTCACATTCAGTAGCCCAACCCCTTACAATGCAAACGCTTGCAAAAGGGATATTGATAAAGTGGCTCACAAAAGTTTTAAAAAATGTGCTCATGTTGTTTTTTGTCATGCTACAACACCATGAAGTACAAATATGACTACTAATGTGGCAATTTTTGTTTTCGCATACTGGACAACTCAAGTTACAAATATGTTGAATAGCACCAGCTTTATGACATTCTACATGCAGGGTACACAATTTAAATCTGGGTTATAAACCCTTATGAAAATGATTTTCTAGTTTCTATACAAGACCTATAGAGAATCTATCTATCGTGTCTAGTGTCAATCTTGTGCATAGGAAATAGATAGAAGCTGTATAGGGTTTTTAACTGGTAAACTCTATACAGTTTCTATACAGGATTCAGACTCTAGAATGTATACATTTTCTATACAGTCTCTATAGAGCTAATACTATAGCTGTCCCGAAAGATCTTATTTACGAACATGTGCTACTTTTTTTTTGCTGTACATTTGAAGAACAACTAATACATGTGATGTGTGCATGTATGAACATGGATACAAATGCTAATAGCAATATTGTGACTTATCACTTCAGACAACGTGAACATTTGCCGTTTAGTACTTTTTAATGTTGCACTTGAAGAACTGCTGCTTCTACACTGTCAGGGGAAAAGGTATAAAAACCGTATGTATAAAAAAAGGTAAACGAGGGCGGAAGTACCATTTTTGTACCTATTTCAACTGTCTATACCATCGTTTAAACCAAGTGTAACTCACTGATCGCAGTAGCAAATCGTATAGTTCGGGGCTGGCTCATTAATTTGGTGTGGAGATTGTGCTGGTCTAGTTCGAGTAATTTGAATAATAAACACAGTCCTTAATGCAGTAATATATTAACAGTTGGAGGAAATGTTTTTAGTGACTGTTATTCGCTACTGAAATAACAATCTATGCGTGCTCCCCTCGGGTGGTGACCGAAATAAACCGTCCAAAATAAATCGTTCCGAAATAAGTCGTGCCGAAATAAACCGTGTCAATATAAATCCTAGTAATACTCCCACGGTGTTCAAAATCCCGCTACCGGCGAGAAAACCACCGCCACCTATCCCGACACCGAGTGCCGGTCGCCCATAGCCACAGGAGCGGTGATGGCCCGCACCCTGTGCCGACGGGAAAAGCAGCCGGCACGCAGGCAATAAGAATGATTTTCTAGTTTCTATACAGGACCTATACATAATCTGTTTATCGTATCTAGTGTCAATTTTGTGCATAGGAAATAGATAAAAGCTGTATATGGTTTTTAACTGCTAAACTCTATACACATTCTATACAGGATTCAGGAACTAGAATGTATACATTTTCTATACAGTCTCTATAGAGCTAATACTAGGCGCCGAAAGGTCTTATTTACGGACATGTGTTACTTGTTTTTGCTGTACATTTGAAGAACAACTAATACACATGATTTGTGCATGTATGGGCATAGATACAAATGCTAATAGCAATATTGTGACTTATCACTTCAGGCAACATTTACCGTTTATTACTTTTTAATGTTGCACTTGACGAACTGCTGCTTCTACACTGTCAGAAAAGGTATAAAAAGTGTATGTGTAAACCAGGGCGGAAGTGCCATTTTTGTACCTATTTCAACTGTCTATACTATCGTTTGAACCAAGTGTAACTCACTGATAGCATGTAGCTAATCGTATAGTACGGGGCTGGCTCCATGCATGCGCAACGTGTAGCACCACATTAATTTGGTGTGGAGATTGTGCTGGGTTAGTTCGAGTAATTTGAGTAATAAACACAGTCCTTAATGCAGTAATATACTAACCAGTTGGAGGAAATATTTTTAGTGGTTGTTATTCGCTACCGAAATAACAATCTATGCGTGCTCTCCTCACCCGTGTGGTTGCATCTCGAGCTAAGACGGCTCCACATGTGGCCTAGTCATTTCGTTGCGTGTTTTACCAGTATCTGTTCCTCTGCAAACACGTCGCAGGCGTGTGCGTGTGCAAGCGTTTCCCTCTTGCTTTTGTTTATTTTACGTATTTCTTCGGTTTCTTTTTGGTTCCTTTTTTTTTTCTTTTCTTTTTTTTGCGGTTTGGAATGGGATGGCACGCTGTGGGTGGGATGTGGCGGTGAAATAAATGGAAAGCTCGAAACGGCCGTCTTCGCATGCTCTTCGTTTTTAGGGCGAGAGCAGTACTATTTTTGAACCGTGATGTGGGCAAGCTTATGCTTGTCCCATCCTACAGTTGGCAATACAAAAATAAATGGAAATTTCCTGGTTTTTGAAATACAGGAGAAGATTATCGAGCTACTGCCATCGGCTCCCGCTTCAAAATTCTTTCGTAACCCGTTTCGTAACGCACCATCTATTGACAGTAAAGTCCACTTCAAATAGTACATAAATACAGTCAGTATAGAAAAATGAGGCAACTTTGTGTCCTACATGAACACAATCTGTGTAGAAAAATGGGACAACTTTATATCCTACATGAATACAATCAGTATAGAAAAATGGGGCAACTTTCTATCCTATTTCTAACTACTTTGTTTTCAATGTATATATAAATGCGTTATCTATTTTCTATCCAATAGTATTCCCATTTATTCATAGAAACTCCATTCGGAGTAGATACAAGTTTTAATCTATTTCTTATGCGCTCTATCTAGGGTTTCCTATAGAAATTCTGTAGAAAATAGAATTTTTTTTTCATAAGGGAAGTGTCTGAAAGATTTTTCAAATGCTGTTACAGTCTGAATATTCGTATAGTATGGCATGAATGACCATGAACTGTGCTGGACTAAGTTACTTATAAACACAGGCTGTCTATATACCAAGTGCACTTTTTCGTCAATATGAACGAAATGAGGGAAATTATGGTAAGACGTACCTCCACCTAATATCTTGGGTATTTAAAGCATGTAGTAGTTACTATGGGAAAGGCTTTGCGTATCCTGTTCACCGCACAGGCTGATATAACCATTCTCTTGTTTGTTTCTTTGTTTGTTTTCAAGTTTGTGCAACACCCATCGCACAAGCTGTTGGTATGTAGTGTATCTGTATTTCCTGTATGAGACACGCAAGCTTTGAACAAAGCTAAAGCTAGTAGGACAGCGAGTAGTATTTCAGCTGCACTCTTCCTGAATAAGTGACGAACAATGACGAAAAGTTCAGAATAACAATTTTGTATTGAAACCCACCAGCATGAGGCACGCTTCTTACTTGCGAATGTGAGCGCTCATAGGTTCGTGCTGCCCTCGAAGTTCTAAATATGCTATTTTAAGGGCAGCTCCTTGCAGCATTAGCACTCGACTTCTTTCGGCATTATTATGCAGGAACCACTCCGGCACCTTAAAAAGACGGCGCCGTGAAACACGAAATTTACACAAACTGTTCATGTGCTTCATCATGATGAATGCTGAAAGCTCATCTAGCAGTCTGTTGTTGGAACTTCTCTTCATGCTGAAGTCGATCCGCGGCTCAACATTTCAAAAGCAAGGCTTCCAAACTCTGCTGCACGTAGCAGAACTTCCCTCTCAATTGCTGAAAGGTAGCTGAAAAGCTGACTTGTTGACTCTGCTGTGCTTCCTCCTTCGACGTCCATGCGACGTCCGCAGAGACGAAACGTTTCAAGTGTAACTTGGAGACACCATGTAGTTTCGTGATCCATAAAAAGAAAGACATTTACCAGGTTCTGGTCAGAGACCCTTCAAACAATAAGTAGTGAATATTTTCCCACTCTACCTCATCCTTCTTTCATCCTTTGTTAGTTTATCCTTTATTTCCTAATTCTTTATTTCTTAATTTTATTTATTTATTGTTCCTTCTTATTTCTTTCCTTTAATTCTTTTCTTTTTATTTCTTTCTTATTTCTTTCTTTCCGGAATAGCAAGCCGACGTCCCGTTTGGCTGACGTTTCCCCCGTTATTTTTTCCTTTTCGTCTAATAAATACATCCCCACACCACCACCGCCACCACACCACTTGCTTGTGTGCTGTCGTTCGTTCGTCGCCTGCACCACGAAACTTGACAGACCACAGTATGGAATGGCTAGAATGGTGGGTGGTTTCGTTTTTGCCATTTCCGGTTCCCGTTGCTTTGCAGAGCAGCATGAAGATGACGGTTAACTGTGTGTATTCATCTTTGGATTATGTTGCCTTCGGCAATACATGTCAACATTCGTTACGATGGGACACGATTTACTGATTTCGCTCGCAAAGCATACAAACGCCACTTCAACACGTCATAGGCGGTAAACATGTTCATCCGTGTCGGTGGAAAGCAAAGGGTTGGCGGTGTCGCAGGCAATCTCGCAGATAAAATAGATTCACGTTTGATATGACAACGTTTACCGTGTGATACCAATCAATTCTGCACGCATCCAAAGGGTTCGAACGTACTCAACGCAATTACACAGCTTGCCTCGCTTCCTTCGCTGGGCGTCGTTCCCTCGGTTCCCTCCATCGGCCCGTTTCCCCATTTGTTATCCCCCGTGACTGCACAGGGTTGGCAGTTGGCAACAAACGGAGTAGCTCCGCTGTTATTGGGGGTCCAAAATTCGTCCACTAGCACTGTCCATGACCAACGGTTGGCTGCGCCCGGGCGGTCACGCGGGGATAGGAAAATCCCATTGACGGAGCGCCAAGTCCGTTCTCTAGAGTTTTCCTATATTAACTCTATGCTTGGAAACGTCGGTTTTCGTGTTGGATGTTGACGTCCAAGACGCAGCCTCGTACCTGTCTTTCACCTCCGCCGACCATATAAAAATGTGAACGCATGTGAACCCATGAACACACCCGTAGCCTGTTGCTACGTCCCCCAAGGTTGGGGCATATTCGCGTTTTTCACGACCTGTAGCCTGTAGGTGGCGCATCTCAACTCCAACATGGCGGACGTATCCTGGTTGTTGCTTAGTTTCGATTTTGAGATTTCTGAACTGCAATGTTAATTCTCGATGCGTTGAAGGCGAACGAGCATTAAACGCTGCTCATATACTTCTGGCAGGCGTAACCGGGTTGTCCAAAGAGAAGGCTATAGTTGTCGCGTATTATTTGTGAAGTTCCGGCGTGTTTGATCAACCACATTTCGTGAAGGTGAATTTCACGTCTACCGGTTGCGAGGTCGAAATAGCAAGCAGCGAGTGTCCTGCGCTGCAGGAATGTGACAGACATGCAAGCACACGACATCTGTGCTGCAGTTCTCTTACAGCTAACATCTTCTAAGTGTGTAGCGCGTGTACGAATGTAGTTTACAAGTAACACGGTAATGTTGCGACATCCGTGTGTCACTGGTGCGCATGTTTTTGGGAAACCTTAACGAAAAGTCGCATTCTTTCTGCATTCTTTCCCAAGTGATTTGACGAGCTGATTCAAATGCAGAGTTACAAAACTGACTTGGTATACGTTTTCATGCTATCTCTTGCGCTTTCTTACACATGATGGCTATTCAAGTTTGAAACAAACTGGTTCTGTTTTGTCTAGACACGTTTTTGCTTCCCTTCCTGACGTGAGCTGCACAGAAGTGTGCTTCAGAAAAGAAAAAAAAAGAGAAAGAACGTTCATCAGATATGTAGGCAGTACCGCTCCAAGAGCTCTGCCAGACACACACAAGCATTGCTGATGTAACAGGTTTGCTGATTTTGAGTCGCTCAATCCATTCCTTCTGAGGATGCGTCGAAGTAGGCGGTATTCTATGTGTGGAACGAAGAAAACGCGGAAGGACAAACTGCTATCCCCTCAGCGCGCAGAGTCGCATTGTGACACAGAACAAAACTAGTTTGGTTTAGTTCGCTGGTCGTTGTCTGCAATGTTTACTTCATCCATGATTTCAACAGCAAAATACGGGTGCAGCTGAGCGATTCCTGCGAAAAGCAACAACTTCTCCGCAAATGTACGCGGTGTCGGCCGGGTGTACCTGGTTTGGCTAGTCCCAAATTTCACCGCTGTGCAGCGTCGGTTTTGCGAAAAACGCGAATTGAAACAATCTGCCTCCTGTTGCATATGAAACGTTTTTGGCCATATTGTCATGAAATATTCGCGTCATTTTTACTCCACAGTTTCCAGAGGGACCAACAGTGCAGCTAGTACCTACACCCCCAAGTACGTTCCAAATTAGGACGGCCAGTTTTCTAAAAAAAGAATTTCAACTTGCCCCCCCCCCCTTCAATATGGCGTATATTGCTCATCTTGCTCATCCGGGCGCCGCCAAACACTGCCACGCCATGTGACAGCGGTCGCCGCTGCCGCCGCCGAAAAAATTCTGCCTGGCTCTTAGGTCTAGTCCATCCTACTACGCCCACAGGGGTGACATAAATCCACCATTTTTGTAACTACCCTCAAGCTGGTGCTTCTTGCAAAACCGCCACCTTGTCCTGGTCAGATGTCATAGAAAACGTCTATTTGTGGTCATGTGACATTGTTAACATGTCGTGTTACCTTTTGCCGGTATACGTATTCCCGTCGGCATAAAGCCAAGAGATGAACGTATTTTGCAAGCGTAAACTATGCGGTGCTTCTTCCACGACATGGTAGCCCATTCCTCCTTGGTTTAAGTATATCGCACCGGCTCAGTATGTCTTAACGCGCGGTCGTCATCACATCCTTGGAAGTCGTGAACAGTACGAGGCCTTATGTACAAAACTGAACGTTTTACTGCGAGATTATCGGATGAAAATAATTACCGTAGTCGAAAGACGTCCAAAACGTCGCGTAGGAACAACAAACGCGTTATTTACAAACGGTTTGGCCGCCAATCACGGGCGCGACCATCTTTAAGGTCACGTGTGCGTTGACGTTTGCTGTGACGTGCGACCAGGACCTGTCCAGGATGCATTGCATTCGCCCGGCACGCTTTCGTCTATGGAGTAATACATTCGATGCCTCCCCTGTGACTACGCCGATTCCCCGAACCTCATACCGTCGACAGGACGCCCGCTCGTGTACACCCATGGCCCTACACTGTCAGCCAAATTTATACCTTTAAAGGTATAAATGGCTTGTCCTGTGGCGCATCCCCCAAAAGGGATCAAAAATTATACCACCAGGTGAGGTATAATAATTTATCCCTCCAGCAAGGTATGAAAATTCAGACCTTGGGGTGCAAAGCATACACCATACATGGGGTATAACTTCAATACTGCAGGGTATAAATTTAATCCCAGGAACAGGGTATAGCAAAGGTATCAAAATGTAGACCCGTGGGTGCAAAATGAATACCATTCACAAGGCATAACTTAAATACCTCAAGGTATAAACTGAATCCCAGGAACAGGGTATAGCAAAGGTATAACAAAGTAACCCTTGGGGAGTAAAATATGTAACATTGAGAGGTTCAAATTATATACCCCGAGGTATCTATTTAGTCAATAGAACAAGGTATAGTAACGGTATAGAAATCCACGCCTTTGGGTGCAGAATAAATACCGTTTAGAAGGTTTCTATCAGGTAATTTGAAGGTATAAATTTAATCTAATCTAAGCAGCAAGGTACTACAGAGGTACAGAAATCTAGACCACTGGGTGCAGAACAGTATCTTTCTTTGCACCAAAAGCACGCAAGGAATAAAGTGCGTCGTGTCTGTACCTAAAATAACTTCAGAGACAATGCGAAGTTTTGTGAACCAAACGCAAAAATGTTTATTTACAGTACTACATAAATAAATTTACAAAAGCAATGCACTTCTCCCGAGCCTTTGTCTCTTCGAGCTTTAAAATTGCCCTTTGAATGATGTTTATATCGATGAGCTTGATTATGGGGCAGAGAGGCAGCTCTTGTTCCTGAAAAGATTTTTTTAAAAATAATACCTACATGCAAAGCAAGCGTATTTTGTTCTCACCTCTATGATAAGTGACGAAGACTACTCATTTTATCTCCGTGAAATTAATTTCAGAGCAAGGACGCACAGGTCACCTGGGCACATATTGAATATTTAGTGTCCCCAAAATGGGAAAAAACAAAAAAAGAAAAACTTACCGTCGCTATCTGCAATGAGGAGTAGTTCAGCCTCCGTGCCGTTTTCCTGTACGATCATCAAAAGATCTTCAAATCCCTGCTGCGCTTGTGCGACGAGTTCGCGTTGGACGGAACAATATTCTGAACTCAATCAGCAGCTATACACAAAAAGATGAGAAGCTGTCAGTTTCGATAAACGGCAAAAAGAACGACAAGAAATACTTATGATACACTACATCAAAATACGTGCATACACAGTCATATTTATCAAAACGAACACAACTATCTATCTTTTACTTGGAATTTGGCGGTTTCAAATTGCTCTGCATTTTCCCGCACAGAACGTCGCTGCCAATATTCCGCCAACGAAATCCGATATATATCGATATATCATCTTCTAATCCATCCACATATACGCTAAATGCAAACAGTAAACGCAAAACGGGCTGGTATGTCATATAATAACAAACGTAAACGCAAAAAATGACATACGCACGAAGGAAGAAGGTACAGGCGACAGGATTGCGTTCGCTTGTCTTCTCGCAAGGCGCAATCTTGTCGTCTGTTCCTTTGTCCGTATGAGTCACTTGCTGCGTTTATGTTTGAAATTACTCCAACACACTCTAAAACACTCTTACATGCGGGGCGATTGAACGATAATTGGGGCGAAAGAAATAGAAGGTCGACGAGAACGGCAAAATAACTTATGTCAGGTTCGTGTAGTACTGCACAAACACGTGAGCACATCATACCTTTGTGTGCACAGACTCCGGCCTCTACATTATAAAGTTTATCCACCAGCAAGCCTGCACCTACGCCATTTTGTCAGATCACAACTGTTACACAAACTATCAATACTATTAACCTAGAGGCGTTCAGCTCTCCTTAACCAAAAATAAATAAGGCAAGTTCTCTTACCAAGATGTTGGAAGCATTGCAGTCTAAAAAAGTCAACAAACTTTCGATGCGGTTTCCATGCGTTGGCCCTTGGAGGCGAAGGATCACCATGCAAAACATCCGCATAACTTGGTTGTATGCTTGACCTGCACAGTCTGCACTGGCGCTCGCTCGTGGAAGGCCAGCTCTGGCAGACTCTGGCACGAATACCCCATTGATAACAAGAAGTCCCATGAGAAGCGAGGCCCATTCTCCTCTCTTACTTTTCTGGGTCGGTATTCAAGAACTCTAAAAGGGCACTACAGTTAAGATAGCCGTTATTGTGTGTGGGCAGAGGGAGATCTCGTATCCGACTTCGAGTCGTGTTTGTGACGTTGTGTGCCGCGTGTGTGCCCTTCGTCGCCCTCTGTCTCGGGGTTTTGCCATTATGATCCTCTCAGAAAATGTTTCAATGTTGCAAGGTTGACGTTAATAGAGGCCATCACGTTGTTCACCTTTAAAACGCGACGCTTGTTGGCCCTTCTGACATTTATATGAATTAAATAATACGCCAAGATTCAAAACCCCGTGTAGCATGCTTTTTATACGTCCGCCCTTCTTTCTCCAACATGCATAGAACAGAGGAAAGGGTAATAAAACCACATGACCACAACAGTAATAGTACCCGTAATCTCTTTCGATACGATTGATACCAACACGCGTATAGCTCTGAAGCTGGAAGTATAATGTCGCGGACAGCGAAAAAAAATAAAAAAAAATAAAGGCACACACACGAATGGAGTGCTACTGGAAATTCAAAATCAGCCCCACTAGGGTTCATTTTCAAATTACCTTCCTTTATTTCATTTTTTCATTTGTTACCATTGTCCCCTTAATTGACAACAACTACATGAATGGCGATGGGATGAGGTGATTCACGGCAACACGTGCGGTAATTAAAAAAATTACTGCCCATTACTTATTTCTTGCATTATTCCATAGACACCTCTGGGGTTGCTGTCATTTCGGGTATCAAAAAAAGAAAAAAAAAACAGTCATAGATAGGCCAGTATTTCTTGCAGCCGACCACAGCAAACAATTCTATCATCACCACCCTCAGTTCATAACAACAAATGCCACACGGTAACGAGTAGGGAGATTGCCCATAAGAGAAATATATCAAAGCCGAGGATAATTCAGGTTGATTTTATAAGTTTGATTTTAGATTAAGATGCTGTGTACAAGTACATAGAAGGCTGTGCTATTGCAACAATAATATTTTACGTTAACGGAAAGGTAATATGGATAGTAATAAACGAAAGCAGAATCATATGAAACAGTGTTGCACATAAAAGCGAAAGGAGAAATGTAACATGAAATTCACGAGTGCATTCCTACACGCGAATTGCAAATTCCTGGATACGTAAATGCGCACTTTTTCTCTTTCTTACTTTTATTTTTCGTGCTAATTTCGTATTAATTTTATGTGCCATAAAGTTCGTCACCCACGCTGTTTATCCTTCAGATGGACAAACGTTAACGTACTCGTGACCAGTGACTTTGCTCAGAATCGTGCACCCTTTGTTATCTCAACGTCAAGTTAGGTTAGGTTAGGCCAGGTAAGTTTTTGCTAGGTTAGGTTACGGTAGTCCAGTGTAGGTTGCGAGTAATTATCCGCCTTTGGCGTTTCTGATGGTGAACAATTGTACGAGTGGCCGGAAGGGACAGCACCAGTATGTACTACTGTAAATAAATGTTATCTGACTGTAAAATGCACAGTTGCGTGCGTGAAACTAATACCCCTGTCACACGACAAACCGAACGGCATTCCCATCGAATGACAATCGCGCCGAATGTCATTCGTTTGTCTTACATCGAGTTACACGAAGAAACAGAATGTCATTCGCAAGTGATGTCACGATAGCGGTTCCGAACGCGCTTGCCAATAATGATAAGCCTTTTGGCCAGTTTCTTCGAAGCGAAGGGGAATCACATTGCTAGGCTTGAATTTGATAACTTCCTTTGTCGTGTCATCTTCGTAGAGTTCATCCAATGTACTTAAACTCGCTATTTTTATGTGTCGGGTACCGTGTATCGTATCGTGCAGCATCTCGCATATGACTGACACTCAATGGGAACAGAGTATAGCTTCGAAATGTTAAAAACAGGAAGGGATGAACCATCTATTTATTATTTCCTATGATACAAGCTTTCGCCCAGAGCCCTGCTTGAGAATAAAGACTAGTGGGACGGGGAAAAGCGGGAACAAAAAGGTAAATGGTCGAAGAATGTTCCAAGCGCTCAGCGTATTTGGGTCAGGTAGCTATGGATGTTGAGTTCGAAAACTGGTTAAGTGTATATGCCTGTCTGTCTTGCATGGGAAGACCTTGAGTTTTGGGAAACAATGCTGACCAGTGGTTGTTAGTGGAATTTTGCGATTTCGAATGATTCCAGATTTTCGTCTTTTGTTGCTATCCGTAACGTTTGACTGTCTGATGAAAATTTTATGTGTGTAGTAAAATCATGTTCCAGCAGTAGAAATTTGCAGTACCTGCAATGTGTGGAAACCTGAAGTTTTTTTGAAGGCTGTAAATTACTTATAGTATTATTTTCTCTATCATTCTACACATCCCATGCATACTGTGCAAAGTCAACAGATGCACTTAGAACATTTATTCTGTGTCTGTGAAACTGCGAAGGGGTTTACGCCGAAACATTCAAAAATGCACTCTTAAAAAATCCCCGTGAAAAATCCACGCCGCAAATAAACAATGCGAAAATAAATCGTAGTTAGGCTTAAAGAGGGAATGTCCCGAATGCTAATTCAAAGCGATACATATGTTTGCCATGCAACGCACAATTCGAACGTTTCTTAATGACATTTCTAGCGTTATTAATGCTGTGTCATCTAAGAGGAGCTGGAAAATCTATCCAGCTTCACATTGCAGAAGACGACGCTCGTATGAATACAGGAATAACAATGAATTCGAACACCAACATGCTGTTCCGACACGATTCGCAAGCTTCAAACACTGACGTATTCCGCGCTTCCACTTCCGAGATACAGGAGGCGATCTCACGAAGAGAACCAATGGTGAACGAACAGATGGATATGGACTTCACATTGGGTGAATTCAGAGCCGCGGTGTGCCTGTCACGAGTACAATCGACGCCAGGTGGAGACGGAATCTCCTATCGAGCCATCCGAAACCTTAGCGACGGCTGTGTTTCCTGTGTGATCCATGCCTTCAATACATCATGGAGAAGCGGTGAAGTGCCGCAGTCTTGGAAAGATGCCGTAGTAGTCCCGCTGTTAAAGCCTGGAAAGCACCCATCTGACCTGTCATCCTTTCGTCCAGTTAGCCTGACGAGCTGTCTTGGTAAAGTCTTGAAGCGAATGGTCTTGCATAGACTGGAGTGGTGGCTTGAGGGTCATCGTACCTTCCCCGAAGAGATGGCAGGCTTCCGTCGGAATCGTAGCTCCATAGACTCTGTTCTCGATCTCGTCACCACCGTCGAGGAAGCGAGGAGCCAGAAGAAAATAGTCATGGCAGTGTTCCTGGACGTCAAGAGAGCCTACGACACCGTCAGTCATGCCAACGTTCTGCATCTTTTGTTGCAAGCAGGCGTTCCCGACAGAATGCTCTTGTGGCTGGCTGATTTTTTGCGCCATAGAACACTCTCTGTTCGCACAAAAGAAGGAGTCACTTCGAAAGTTGTCTTGACTCAGGGCGTACCACAAGGCAGCGTTTTAAGTCCTATCCTTTTCAACCTTGTAATGGCAGGCCTAAAGTCCTGTATCGCCCCTAAAGTCAATATATCTATCTATGCTGATGACGTCTGCATTTGGACTGTTGGGAAATCGAGGCCTGCAATCCTACGCCGTCTCCAGCATTCCCTGGATAACATCTTGCGGTACCTAACGGAGGCAGGCATGGATATATCAACTGAGAAAACAGCAGTCATGGCTTTTACTCGGAAGCATATGCATCGGTATCAGCTCTTCCTTGGCGATACGCCTCTTAGGCTGGTAGCACACCATAGATTCCTGGGTGTCATCCTAGACTCCAACTTGTCCTGGAAGAAACACATCGATCACCTGGACACAAAGGCACACCGGTGGATTTCCGTCATTCGCCACTTTGCTGGGCCGAAGTGGGGAATGAATGAGAAGTCTCTTCTGGCCATCCACAAAGCCCTAGTCCGAGGGACTCTGCTATATAGCCTACCAGTCTTGCACGGAATTTCACAGACGCAAGAACAACGACTGCGGTGTATTTTAGCACGGAGCTTAAGGGTATGTCTTGGCGTCCCGAGAGCCGCGGAAACGCGGATGGTGATAGCAGAAGCCCGCGAAATACCCATTGAAGTCTTACGGCAGAGGGAGACCATTCGCCATTACTTGCGCCTCAGAGCACACCACCGCCGCCATCCACTAATAGCAAAAGTTTGTCGCCGGAAGCAATGTAACGCATACAACTGTTTCATGGAAGTGAAACCTAAGGTTCCCCCGTTTTCTGCAAGATCAGTGGTGCCTACGACGCCTCCGTGGTCGCTTCCAGTACCATCGATCGCATTGTCAGTTCCTGGTCTTAATGTCAAACGAAACCAAGTGCCTACATCAGTTCTGAAACAGCTTGCAGCGGATATGATGCACAATCGCTATTCTGATCACACTGCAGTTTTCACTGACGGATCCTCCAGTCATGAATGTTCATCGTCTGCATTTGTTATTCCAACTGACGGTGTGTCACATGGATACCGTCTCTCACACCGCACATCATCAACGTCGGCTGAGTTATATGCTATCCTGTTGTTTCTACGTAAGACGCCCTGTGACGATCCGCGGGCCTGGGTCATCTACTCAGATTCAAAGGCTGCTCTTCAATGTATAGCCAACATGGGAATACGTGGATCGCTCGCCCCAGTTGTCACTGATATCCTCCATCAGGTTCAGCTTCTACGCAATCATGGTCATCATATATCCCTGCAGTGGGTCCCGGGTCACTGTGGTTTGAGCGGAAACGAAGAAGCCGACAGAGCGGCAACGGCTGCCCAACAGTCTCGGACTGTTGTACCAACGGTGTTATCAAGAGGAGACAGGAGATCACTTGTGAATGAGCTCATTCAGCCACTAGCTCGCCAGCAGTGGAGTCGGGACATCACTGACAGGTCTCTCATGTATTCGGTGGATCCCACTATGTCCTTCTCAGTTCCTGACCGTTTACCACGCTATTTTACGTCCCTTCTGCACAGGCTTCGTCTCAACGTTGCCTTCACTCCCCAATTCAAGTGCCGAATCGGATACTGTGACAGCTGCCTATGCTCCAAATGTGGCGTTGAAGCGAACATTGAGCACGTCCTAATAGAATGTAAGCTCTACGAAACGGAGAGGCGGCAACTCTGTGCTCAGCTGAGTGGTGCTAGCCGACAGACGTTCAACCTGGCTGCAATTCTTGGCCCATGTCAGAGCTATGTCCAACACCGTCGAGGACTTCTGATGTTCTTGGAGTTCCTCTTGGCTACCGGCTTGCTCCAGACGCTGTAGGGTCCACCCCTGCATCTCAAGGACCATTGGCTTCTTTCATGTGCATCTTCCTTTTGTGCGACGTATAGCGTTGCGCAACCAGACGACGGGAGTTCGAGTTGTACTTGCACATAACTTCATTTTCATATTTCACATCTCATGCTTCTCGTGTAATGGGGTAGGGTACTGCTCTCAAGCGGTGAATCACCCCAGGCCATAGTCATGATTTAGTTGTTGTTGTTGTTCCGACACGTCCACCCTGCTAAGCATAACGGCCGCTAAAATGTGAATTTCATTCGCTAAAAGGACATACATTTTATAGTGCACTGGAAATAAATATATCGTTTTGTGTAGGAAAATTCTAACAACAACTCATAGTGTTTGGACATCGTAGTTCACAACAACACTTCTACGACAACACTGCCGCATTTTGTATGAAAACGGCGCAGATGACAAACCAACTCCAATTTGTGAATATAGCCGCTAATGCACGAAGACGCATGATATATTCCACTTATAACTTGCATCCGCCACATGGCATCACTGAAGCACATCACTGAATCACAGTATTCTTGTGTTTTATCGACGCAAAGCTACAGCAAAACAGCGCAAGCGGCCATCCTAGGCAATCACAAACAAGTTATACCATTATAATGCAGTATACCTTCCCTGGCGGAGCAGGTTGCCAACGAGGTCTCGCGGAATGCAGAGGTATAAAAAAATAACCCTGAAGGTATAAACGTGGAACATAATACTGCTTTTATACCTACTGACAGCGCGCAAGGTATATCGTTGCAACATGACACTTATTTATACCATTTGGAAGGTATACATATAGCCCTTATGGTCTAAACGACGTGACAAGACCCTCCTTTGCACCCCGTTTATCCCTTTTTAGCACCATTTTGGCTGACAGTGTAGAGTCTCCACCCCAGCATCGACGCAAGGCGGCGCTGGCATGCAAGCAGGCCACGCGACCCTGCGCTACGGTTAAGCGTGGCGACGCCTGTACATAACATGACCTAAGCCATGTTTAAAAATTTTGTTTTGGTGGACATGTTTGACCCGGTTTAAATTGGTTCTAACCTCTATAATTTCTGCTCTAGACCCGAATCTGAACCTAACCGATATGCTTGAAACCGTTCTCGAATCGAGCCCCCAAAATAACTGTTCCAATCCCTGGTGGCTGTCGGTGCGTTCGCAACGACACTGACATCAAGCGCCGGCAAGAATACCACAAGGACCATGATAATCCAGCACTGAAAGGATAATCCAGACACTAGTTCGGCAGCAATGGAGTCCGGACATCACTGACAGGTCTGTCAAGCATTCAGTGGACTCAAATTTGTCCTGTTTACCACGCAACTTTTACGTCCCTCATGCACAGACTTCGTCTCAATGTAGCTTTCACTGCATAATTCAAATACCGGATCGGATCCTGTGACAATAGCCTATGCTCCAAATGCGGTGTCGTGACGAACGTTGAGCGTGTCCTTATAGAATGTGAGCGCTACGAAATGGAGAGGCGGCTACTCTGTGCTCAGTTGAATGCTGCTAGCAAGGCAGACATTAAACCCGGCTGCCATTATTGGTCCATGCCAGAACTTTGTACTGCACCGTCGAGGTCTTCTAATGTTCACGGAGTTTTAGATGTCTACCAGTTTGTTCCAGACGCTGATTATGATCGTATGGTACTCTGTATCCGAATGCCCATCGGTACTTCTTTCTTCCTATTCTTCCTTGTGTTCGGTGTTAGCACATACCAGTAGAGGACAGCTCAAACGACTTGTACATAGCTCATTTAACTTCACTCTTCATTTGCGTGTAATAGGGCAGTGTACTCCTCTCAACCGGGGAATCACCCAATCTCTCGCGATTTATTTTGTTGTTGTTGTGAGTACTGAAAGACACTGACGGAAGAAAGGAAAGACGGGACAAAGTGCTAGACTTCGCGTACAGAAGTATGCTGTGTGATATACGTGTATTGGAATAAACCACTCTAATCGGGTGACACACAGGACACACCCAAGTCCTGTACGTCTTTCCTTCCTCTCGTTCGTGTCTTTCAATGCTACCTGATAACGTTAGACTAATACCAACTCGCAGATTTTGTACTTAATACATCAGGATCATTTAATGTGCCTAATCCTGATCTTTCATATGTAGAACGTAAAGCATCGAGAGAGGAACAGAACTGTTGAGGTCTTCTCGAAACGGACCGTTCAAGATGTTCCCGACGGCATTACCAATGTGTCTCTTCAGTTCCCCGTCAAAGTTAGCTTTGCGCCCACTGTTGAGGTTGAGGCCCCTAGAGTAATGCAGAGTTATGTCCAAGGGGACCACTCTCCAGGACTTCATAACGGGGGCGCCAGCTGAAAGTAAAGTAAAGAGGCTTTCACGTAACGAACGCTTTTGAATAAATGAAAAAAAAAAAAAAAACAGATGTGGATAGGATTGCAGTATAGGTTGTACTCAGACTTGTACATATTTGGAGTATTGTATTTAAAATACTGTATTTTAAATACAATTTGCGGTATTTTGGTACTCTAATCAATATTTTTTGTTTTGTATTTGTACTCTATTTAAAATACATTTTATGGTATTTTCTACTCAATACTCTAATTACATATTTTGGATCTCCCTCTCCAACTTTCTGTGTCTCGTCTTTCCATTATCTTGCTTGTTCAGTGGAAATTTCCTGAGTCCCTCGGACATGACCCGGATAGTGATTCTAGACCCGGACATTGGCCCTTCATGGAAGTCACAATTTAGAGATATTGCCCCGTGTGTACTAATCCTTGACCAGTGAAGGATCTATTATGTGTGCCCTGACGCGGTGACGCCGAATTTTGACCTCGCCGAGCAGGGACCTGCTAGAAGTTTGCTTTGGTCTGGGTCACATATACTTCGTGAGGTTCTGTGGCATCTCTTCGTCATTGTTTTGGGACTTGTGTTTAGATGACTCCTATCACACAGCGGCGACTAGCGTAGTGGGCGGGGTTTAGGTGATTCATATGTGACATAGCGGCGACGTCCCGCATTGACCAGTGACCGGTGACTTTTTGCGTTCAAGGATAAATAGTATCTTAACTGTATTTCAAATACTTTTTGAAGCATTTCGTACTCTATCTCAATTACTTTAATTTTCATGTATTTATACCCTATCTTAATTACATTCTAACGTTAGTATTTATTATCTTATCTTAAATACATTTTTGAGTAACTTGTACATGTCTGGTTGTACTGAAGGTGTGCGGGAAAGAAAAACCGCGCCGTTGTTCTGTGCATGCTCACCATGATGAACTCATCAACAGGAAGAAGAAAAAAGAGCGTAAGCTATCAGAGCACGCATAGCAATTTCGGGAACTCACATACAGTATCTCTAGTACAGCGTTCGCACTGCCACGCCGAGGCCCGGTTTCACCAACGCCGATTAACATTTGAACCGAGATCAACGGTCCCTTAAAGGTACTGTAAAGCAGCACCGATCAAATGTCATTTAGTGTGGCTATTTGATAGTTCAAGCCACCAGGACAAAAAACTGTGCAAGTTTCATTCCAATCGACGGTGCAGTTAATTAGAAAATTACAATTAAAGATTACGGGCAACACTGTACTAGGTATTCGAAATGAACCCGTACTTCTGATACATACGGCGGCAACCACACTGCATGCGTATAACACTGGGCCGACATAACAATCCACCACAAAATCCGCCCCTGCAATCCACACAACGATCCACATCTGAGGATAAATGGATAAGCGAACTGAAATGAAATTCTGAGTCGTTGAAAAAAATGTGTCAGGCGTTCAAGAAGCCAGACAGCGTCGGGACTTGTTTGTTCACAGAGGTTCACAGAGAGAGATTGTTCGTTCGAAAGAGGCCGCGAACAAAAGGAGCGCGCAGGCGCAGCAGAGAAGTAGGGAGAGCCCCCATCGAACAGCGGCCAGCACTGGGTTACTTCGCAAAAACGGGGGTTAACAGGTTAAACTGTTAACAGGGGTTTCAGAATGCATAGATAAACAGGAAAACTAATAATATGGTTACTAAAATAACGAAGTTCCGATGTCATGGTGTGTAATACCAATTTTCAGTGTTGCCCGCTGTACAGGGGTTTGTTTGACACCAGGCGTCGCACCGCTCCACTACGCCGCACCTTTCATGGCAAATTAAAAATATTTATAGCGCGTTGTAGGTCGTATGGTTCCGCATATGGTATTTAGAAGCAATAAAGTCTCTAGTCACATCACCGGCATATCATGCTTGTCTACTGCTTTACAGTACCTTTAACTTAAATTTGACGCTTAACTCTGCTTCACTAAAGGAGCTATTGTCACTGAAACATTCACCACGTCACCAACTAACGTTTGCAAACAAGAATTGAGTGTTAACTGCAAGTTTTAGCAACTTGATATCGGTTCAAAGTTAACCGGTGTTGGCGAAGCCGGGCCCTAATCTGGATCGGCACTCAATCATGATCGCGGCTACGCGGTTCGACATACCTACGCCGTCCACACCTGTCATTGAGGACCCAAATTGATCCAGGTTTTCATTTGACGCTATTTCGGGGAAGCTGAGAACGGTAGCCGCTGAACTTATGAATTTAAAGGATTTTTTTTTTAATTCCGTGTTAACGCCGCGAAGCAACTGTGGCTATGAGCGGCGTACAGACGTGAACAGACGTAGTGAGGACGGCAGGAACGAGTGGGGGACAGGGGGGTTAGTATGCGTCCTGGGCCGACTTGATGGGGAACTGTGCCGACATTCGTCTGGAAAGTCTCCGGAAAACCGAGGGAAAACCTCAGACAGCGCAGCCGGTGACAGGATTCGAATCCATGCCACCTCCCAGTCTCGGCGTGGAGAGCGATCATCCTAACCACTATGCCACGGGAGCTGGTAAAAGGGAAATTGGAGGGAAAAGGGAAAATTGTGATTGCGTTTCGAGTGGCTCGGGTTGGAAAGCGCCTGTCCAGCACGCATTTATTTCATTTTATTTTTATCTTTTCAGGCGGGTCGTCATACTGCAAGAACAGCCCCGGCAGGGTGAGGGAGAAAGAAAGCTACTGCACCTGCGTCAATCGTCATCGATATGTGTAATCCCATTCGCGAACGGGGAAGAAATGTCCGCTGTGTTCATCTAGGTCACGTAGGCGCACTTCGTCTGCACGTTAGGGTGATCACTATAGCGCGAATATTCATGAAGATGTATGTGTTTGTTTGTTTGTTTGTTTTTCGACATGATTTCGTACCTAGACGGCGAGAAAACAATTTTGGTCGTGGTTTGGGACCCATTAGGAGGTTCTTTGGTATAGACGCATGCTTTGCACGTTATGACTAGAGAGCGGACTTTAACGTACTAAATGCGCATGAGAAGGCAATAAAAAGGCCGAAAAATCCATGAATTTTCTCGGAATAGGCACGATCAATATTGCTCTACCGGTACTACGAGCGATGCGGCCAGCATTGGTTGCTTTGCGGTAATATACCACTCTATCGCGTGCACTTCGGTGGTAATTGCTGCTCAGCAAAAGTATGCTTATATTATAAATTTTGATGTCATTCTTCGGTTGCACGGCAGAGATTCCGCAGAGCCAACGAGAGAAATAGGAAGAAAAATATTACGGAGATTTCGGCGTCCAGAAAACCGCTCTGATCGCATGGCAATCTTTATTTTGGAATTGAACTCAAGGCGCACCGTGCACGCATATTGATGGCTTGAAGACAGTAGAAAAGAAGTAAAATTCCCGTGTTCCGCGATGAAATTCTGTCTCTTGTCACTACGAATTACATGCTGAAAACGACCTCACGACGTCGACCGATTTGACGATGCATGCCGGTACCAACACGGGTGCTCGCGAGGGACATCGTCGGGAACAGAAGGAGCGTTACCACCAGAGCTGTAAAGTAACTCATTAAGGGCAATTGAGTTACTGTAAGTAATTACTTTTTGTGTAACTAATTACTGTAACCAACTACTTGATGAAAAGCGAATCCGTAACTGAAATTTAAATACTTTTTCGAGTAACTTGCGCTCTGAGGAAAGTCCTGGTGTTAAGAACAAGTCTATCAGCACTGTTAGCTTGACTGCCGAGCACATTGTGGGTTGTTTCAGAAGTCTGTTTTCGACAAGTATTACGTATGATACACTGTGTCAAAATTTTCCATATGGTCACCTTGAAAATGAGTAACGATAAGTAACTCAATAACATTCCACGAGTAACTGTCTATGTAACATTTCCTTTAACCTTGTTACTTTTAGAGTCATGTAGCTGTAAGTTAATTACACTTTGTGAGTAGCTTATACAGACCTCGTCACCACTAAGCACAGCTGCAAGAGCAGACGTGGTGTTGCACCGGGTACAAGGAATACAGGCGAAAAATATTCTATACTTTCTGCCACAGGGGGAGACACTTACATTCTATGATGTTGCGCAGCGAAGGGTGTCCTCGTTTTTTTCGTTGCAAAAACTATGAAATAAAACGATCCAGCAAGTAAATGACTCATTTAGGCACTTATCGGCGCCTATTTTAAAAAAGGGCAGTAATCGCAAAAAAAAAGGCATTAACATTAGGGTACTATAATGGGTCCCCTTCGACGATTCGTGCTTAGAACATCAAAAGGCATCATCTGTACGACTCCCTACGAAAAGGCATATGCTTGGAAATCCGCTCTCTAAGGTTGACATGTATTCTGCATGAAAATGCACACATTGTGCATATTTTGCCATATTTCGCCGACCTCATCATCACCCAATGTATATACAGGGTGTTTCTTCTCATCTGCAACAAATTTTCATCTAAAAACGGGAGTTGCCTTAGGACGCTTTTACTTTTGTCACTGGATTACTCGACGGGGCTGCTACTAGGAAGACGTATTTTTTCTCAGTCCGGGGACTAATTAACAGAGATATCTTAATCAACTTCTTTATTATTGACCTTAGGGAGGACATTGAAATTGCGATATTAAAGCGTGATGTGAACATGATGTGTTCGAGGCACAGATGAAGCACAAAAGTAACCACAGCACGCGCTATGGACCTAAGTATTTGATCGCTGTCGTCTACTGTAAACCGCAAGTCGTCGGCAAAAGGGCGTCAGCGACGTTGAAATCTCCACCCTCACTTAACGTCACTGATAAACGTCATACGCGATGTGGGGAACCATTATCGCGGTATGTGTGGTGGTGGTGGTGTGATGTTATAAGGAAGAGGAGTGAGGCCTGCCTGCTCAGACAAGGCGGCAAGTTCCACTCCTTTGTGAAAGGGGAAGGGGAGAAGGGGGTAAAAGAGAAAGTATAGAGGGCAGAAATGAAAAGAAATAAGAAATTAGAAACATAGAGATAAAGAAATTAGTAAGCAGAAAGGGTAAGAAAAAAGGAGGGAGGGAGGGAGGAAGGGAGAGAGAAGGAAAGCGTTCATGACAGTCCCACAGAGGAAGCGAAAGCTAGGAGCGCGTCTCGCACTTTTCTACGGATGTGGGTGGGACCCTGCGGGTACAATATCTCGTCTAGAGAGCCACAAGGAAGTGATAAGGCACTGAAACTCGAGATCAAAGTGTCTCTGGCTGCTTGAGACTTTGCACAGTCCATGATGATGTGTGCCAGGTCACCAAAACAGAAACAAGTCTCACAGCGTGGCGATGCCGCGAAGCCCAGTTTGTAACGAAAGGCGGGTGTCATAACGGACTTGCATCGGAGTCTGTGGAGAAAGGTAGATCGCTTCCGGTTGAGATCCTTCACGGGGCATGGTTGGGAGAAGTGCCGCACTTCCGGATAAGCAGTGAGACGGGTTTCTCGGACGTACACAGAGAACTGCTTCTTATTATGTCGTGGGTCCAGAGGTTCAGGGACCTCAGGAGGCAGCTGTTTCGTTGCCGGATATTCCTGCATGGGAAGGAACCCACTGAAAACCCGTTGTTCTTGAGCTGTTTCCATATCTCCAGTATGGTATGTCCTATGGGGTCGTCGATGCGGGGGTTACATATTCGCTGAAGAAAGCACTTGGAGTCTGTAAGCACAATACCACTTTCTCTGCGACGTTGAGTAAAAATTCCAAGGCCTGTTTGGTGGCTACGAGCTTGGCTAAGGTGGAAGACACTTGAGTGTCGATGCGACCGCCCCACGAGAGTAGTAGAGGATGGACTCTCATAGTGCACAACGCTCAACTGGCCTGAACACGATTTAATTAGCAATTAGAGCTAATTGGTAGAGCTAAAGCAAACAAAGCGGGGGGCAAAGTTGGCGAAAGCATTAGTTACACAACATATCAGCTCACTGCAACAGGAGCGTGGACCGATGCGACTGCTCCATCTGACAGCCAGTCAGAACCTGAGCGAGCGCGGGGACTGCGGAGTAACGGAGCGCACGTCTGCTCTCTGCGACAGCCAGCGAGCAACTGACTGGGACGCCGAGCCGCGGCAGCTACGCACACGCGCGCGCGCTTAGCGCCCTCTGCGGCGACCACCTGCGAGAGGCTAAGAGAGAAGACCATTCCTGCGCCCTCCTCTTTCATTGGTCGTGACGTCGTCCCATTGTCCGAAGGCTACACACCGTGGTTTGGTTTAAAAATGATGAGAGCTACAGTGTGTAGCGAATGATGTTCACATTTACCCGTTCTGCTCTATAATATTCTTGCAAAACATATGGGTACAAGGAAATGAAAGGAAAACGAAGTGAATTCACTCCTGTATAATGATCGCTGCGCAGAAGCTCGTCACCGTTTTCTTTGTGAATGTATAGCGAACATGCATTCCTGCGATGCTGTGTTTCTTTTTTGCTTTGTGACGGTCGACTGGTGATATCTTATTACATCCGGAACGAAGGCCTATTGTTTTGCGTTCGTGCATATGTGCGTTCCCCCGGTTTTGAGGCTGGTTGGATAATTATTGACGTGACGAATAATATGAATTTATGTGGCTGTGAATAGACTTTGTCTTTGTGAGTGTGAAAATGTGAGTGTGTGTCTGTGTGTGCGCACGCGCTGGGACCCCACTTGACAAGTAATTGTTTGGCTTTTCGTGTGACACGAGTGATACATTTATGTACTATTCCGTAAAATAGTGGTTTAAAAAATTAGGGTATTAGTCGCGTTTGCATTGCTATCTGTAGGATAGGGCAAGCATTTTTAATGGAATTGCTTCGCGAACCTGGTGAAGTCTTTGCTTTGGGCAGGGTATTTTATGAGTGCCCGACGCCGGCCCTGTTGTTGTTTGTTTGTTAGTATGTATCTGTCGCGTTCGTAGCGCTCTTCAAGCTTTGTTTTCTTTGCAAAAATTCATACTTTATGGTATTAAGCTGTCCAAGTAGAAGCGGCTTTCCCTGCTCGCTTAAGATAAATTGTGTGTCCTTTTTCTGTGCTTTCTTCACGCAGAGACAATGCAAATGAGTATTTAGCATTATGCAATAATTATCCAATAGCAGAAATGGGTGTCTTTGTCACAGTTTATTAGCGTTTGCCTCGTTATTTTACTCTCTACATTTACGCAGAAGAAAGCCTCCTGGTAAAAGCTGAATAGTGTTCAATCAGTGGAAGTGGGGTTGTTTGTTTGATTTTGTTGGGTGTTCGATATCTTGATGAAGTGAGCAGTGCTTAATTTTGCAGGTTTTTGAGCAGAAATGCTGGTATCTGAGCACGGAGTAGAAATTCCGATATTTCTCGGCTCCCTAAGAAAATTTGTGCGTCGTTTTCCAAGCAGACCACGTTTAGTTTACGCAAAATAAGTTGTGTGTGCTCTATGATTTTCTGTCGCAGGCTTAGGCCTTTTCCCCGATGAGCATTATTTTGTATGCGATGTCGCATGTGTGGACTTGTTCAGTAGTGTTGCCATTTTTACCCTTCGCTAATACCTTCTTGCTGTCATGTTGTGATAGCCGCGTAGCGATAGGCGGTGATTCTGTGATTATTCCTGAGCGGTACGACTTAAGCCTTTTCCCTGCTTACTTAAGGAAATTTGTGTATCCCTGTCCTGTGCTTTCTTTACGCAAGGGCAATGCGACTGTGTATGTGGCATTATGCAAGGATTATCAGGTGGCAGAAATGGGTGTCTTTGGCTCAGTTTATTAGCGTGCGCTACGGTTTCTTGCAGTTACAGCTATTGGGACAAAAGCGTGTAATTTTTCGCGGTTCCTTTCTTCTTTCACTGCTCTTACTCAGAATGTAGGTGAGGGGGAAAAGTCAGCATTCAGGTAGAGCAGGAGAAAGCCGCTCGGCAGAGGAGAGTTCATGAGAATGAATTTTTTTTTTATATGTTGAGTGTTAGTATTCACTTTGCTTGATATATTGATGGAGTAAGCTGGATGCAGTTATAAGTATTTGCGCAGAAATGCTGGTATGCGAGCGTGGAGGAGAAATTACAATATAGCACCTCTCCTTGTGCATTCCTGAGCTGATGACTGTGTGTGCGTGCTTTTTTTTCTGGTTTGTGACGTCATCATGGCATGTTGGGGCTTGTTTAGCACTGTTGCAATTTCACCCGCCCTATTATCTTGTTGTTCTCTTGTGTTAGCCGCGTAGCGATGCTCGGTGACTCTGCGATTATTCCTGAGGTCTTAAGCCTTTTCCCTTCTCGCTTAAAGGAATTTGTGCGCCCTTGTCCTGTGCTCTCTTTATGCAAGGGCAATGCGGCTGTGCATGTATCATTATCTGATACCAGAAATGGGTGTCTTTTTCTTGGTTTATTAGCATATGCTTCAGTTTTTAAAGTCAAGCACAAGTACGCACAATTTTTGCTGCTCTTTCCTCAAATCACTGCTTTTGTGCAGAAGAAAGTTGCATGGTAAAGCTGAGAAGTGGGTTTCTCTGCTTATTTGTTAGATGTTGTTAGGAGCTCGGTATGTTGAAGAAGTAAGCTGTTATAGGTATCCGTGCAGAAATGCTTGCATCTGAGCGCAGGATAGGAATTCCTGAAGCACGGCACCCTCAGTGTAAATTAATTATTTTGGATGTGAGTATGCTTCACTGCATGACAAGGCTGAAATGGGAAGAGAGAAAAAAATTGGAGCGCTTCATTAATAGCGATCCAAGTAATACGGCAATTATACTTTCCATAGAAAGTAGAATTTTAATAGACTTCTAAAATTATAGTTTTGTAGTAGTAGTTTTTCTAAACTGCAATGCATGATAGAAAATCATTAATATGATGGGAATGCCATCATGTTCCCGTAAAGGCGTTCTGTCTTGTGCTTTGTCGTGCGCGAATGGAACTTTGCCCCCCGGCTTTCGCGCCTTTTTGCTCGCAGGTGTAGCCTCAGACAATGAGTATGCGACCATAGAAAGGGTCATGTATTACATAAACCTGGTGATGATGTTGGGTGGTCTCACTTATTATTTTAAAAGAGCAGTGGTAGTTTACTGGTGTTGTGATTCTAATGACCATGATGAGCCTTTGGGGTATGGACGGTGCTTTTTTTGTTGAATTATATTGTAAAAGTGAATGTCATTTAGAATCGGACAAAGGAAATAATCTTGCGATTCAATAAATAATAGGAGTCTTTGTCTTTGCCGCTGTCTTCTTCAGACAGGATGTGATGACGTCACGCAGTCTGCAGCAATGCATTGACCGTTACTGGAAAAAAGTGTAGCAATAGAAAAAATGGTGTGTATTGTTCTGGACGGATTTATGATGAGCACTGTTTTTGAATAAGAGGAGTGCGTGTGCTTAGAAATAGTTTGATGTTGGTTTTCTGCTTTGTTCAAATGTTTCTCATTGCTTTTTTCCCCCTTGTTGTCTGACAAACATGCGCTGACATGTCCAGACCCCTACCCCTGTTCTGTCATGTTTTCCTTCTACATGTAGTTTTTTTCTTTTTGGCAAGGAGCATTCTTGACGATGTCGATAGTACTGCCTTGAATGGGAGTAGTGCTATTCTTAATAATTTTGCGATTCATTTAGTTCAGAGAGTGCATGGCTTTATCCAGTTGAGGAACAAAGCGACATGATTCAGTTTTCTGCCTGGCTCTCGGAAGGGATGGACATGTCTCGATTAGCTCGTTGATGTAGGCATTAAAGGTGTTAGGATATTAGTAGGACTAGTATGAGTAGGATTAGTAGGATTAGTGTTAGATACTAGTAGGACAGCGAGTAGTATTTCAGCTGCACTCTTCCTGAATAAGTGACGAACAATGACGAAAAGTTCAGAATAACAATTTTGTATTGAAACCCACCAGCATGAGGCACGCTTCTTACTTGCGAATGTGAGCGCTCATAGGTTCGTGCTGCCCTCGAAGTTCTAAATATGCTATTTTAAGGGCAGCTCCTTGCAGCATTAGCACTCGACTTCTTTCGGCATTATTATGCAGGAACCACTCCGGCACCTTAAAAAGACGGCGCCGTGAAACACGAAATTTACACAAACTGTTCATGTGCTTCATCATGATGAATGCTGAAAGCTCATCTAGCAGTCTGTTGTTGGAACTTCTCTTCATGCTGAAGTCGATCCGCGGCTCAACATTTCAAAAGCAAGGCTTCCAAACTCTGCTGCACGTAGCAGAACTTCCCTCTCAATTGCTGAAAGGTAGCTGAAAAGCTGACTTGTTGACTCTGCTGTGCTTCCTCCTTCGACGTCCATGCGACGTCCGCAGAGACGAAACGTTTCAAGTGTAACTTGGAGACACCATGTAGTTTCGTGATCCATAAAAAGAAAGACATTTACCAGGTTCTGGTCAGAGACCCTTCAAACAATAAGTAGTGAATATTTTCCCACTCTACCTCATCCTTCTTTCATCCTTTGTTAGTTTATCCTTTATTTCCTAATTCTTTATTTCTTAATTTTATTTATTTATTGTTCCTTCTTATTTCTTTCCTTTAATTCTTTTCTTTTTATTTCTTTCTTATTTCTTTCTTTCCGGAATAGCAAGCCGACGTCCCGTTTGGCTGACGTTTCCCCCGTTATTTTTTCCTTTTCGTCTAATAAATACATCCCCACACCACCACCGCCACCACACCACTTGCTTGTGTGCTGTCGTTCGTTCGTCGCCTGCACCACGAAACTTGACAGACCACAGTATGGAATGGCTAGAATGGTGGGTGGTTTCGTTTTTGCCATTTCCGGTTCCCGTTGCTTTGCAGAGCAGCATGAAGATGACGGTTAACTGTGTGTATTCATCTTTGGATTATGTTGCCTTCGGCAATACATGTCAACATTCGTTACGATGGGACACGATTTACTGATTTCGCTCGCAAAGCATACAAACGCCACTTCAACACGTCATAGGCGGTAAACATGTTCATCCGTGTCGGTGGAAAGCAAAGGGTTGGCGGTGTCGCAGGCAATCTCGCAGATAAAATAGATTCACGTTTGATATGACAACGTTTACCGTGTGATACCAATCAATTCTGCACGCATCCAAAGGGTTCGAACGTACTCAACGCAATTACACAGCTTGCCTCGCTTCCTTCGCTGGCGTCGTTCCCTCGGTTCCCTCCATCGGCCCGTTTCCCCATTTGTTATCCCCCGTGACTGCACAGGGTTGGCAGTTGGCAACAAACGGAGTAGCTCCGCTGTTATTGGGGGTCCAAAATTCGTCCACTAGCACTGTCCATGACCAACGGTTGGCTGCGCCCGGGCGGTCACGCGGGGATAGGAAAATCCCATTGACGGAGCGCCAAGTCCGTTCTCTAGAGTTTTCCTATATTAACTCTATGCTTGGAAACGTCGGTTTTCGTGTTGGATGTTGACGTCCAAGACGCAGCCTCGTACCTGTCTTTCACCTCCGCCGACCATATAAAAATGTGAACGCATGTGAACCCATGAACACACCCGTAGCCTGTTGCTACGTCCCCCAAGGTTGGGGCATATTCGCGTTTTTCACGACCTGTAGCCTGTAGGTGGCGCATCTCAACTCCAACATGGCGGACGTATCCTGGTTGTTGCTTAGTTTTGATTTTGAGATTTCTGAACTGCAATGTTAATTCTCGATGCGTTGAAGGCGAACGAGCATTAAACGCTGCTCATATACTTCTGGCAGGCGTAACCGGGTTGTCCAAAGAGAAGGCTATAGTTGTCGCGTATTATTTGTGAAGTTCCGGCGTGTTTGATCAACCACATTTCGTGAAGGTGAATTTCACGTCTACCGGTTGCGAGGTCGAAATAGCAAGCAGCGAGTGTCCTGCGCTGCAGGAATGTGACAGACATGCAAGCACACGACATCTGTGCTGCAGTTCTCTTACAGCTAACATCTTCTAAGTGTGTAGCGCGTGTACGAATGTAGTTTACAAGTAACACGGTAATGTTGCGACATCCGTGTGTCACTGGTGCGCATGTTTTTGGGAAACCTTAACGAAAAGTCGCATTCTTTCTGCATTCTTTCCCAAGTGATTTGACGAGCTGATTCAAATGCAGAGTTACAAAACTGACTTGGTATACGTTTTCATGCTATCTCTTGCGCTTTCTTACACATGATGGCTATTCAAGTTTGAAACAAACTGGTTCTGTTTTGTCTAGACACGTTTTTGCTTCCCTTCCTGACGTGAGCTGCACAGAAGTGTGCTTCAGAAAAGAAAAAAAAGAGAAAGAACGTTCATCAGATATGTAAGCAGTACCGCTCCAAGAGCTCTGCCAGACACACACAAGCATTGCTGATGTAACAGGTTTGCTGATTTTGAGTCGCTCAATCCATTCCTTCTGAGGATGCGTCGAAGTAGGCGGTAATTCTATGTGTGGAACGAAGAAAAACGCGGAAGGACAAACTGCTATCCCCTCAGCGCGCAGAGTCGCATTGTGACACAGAACAAAACTAGTTTGGTTTAGTTCGCTGGTCGTTGTCTGCAATGTTTACTTCATCCATGATTTCAACAGCAAAATACGGGTGCAGCTGAGCGATTCCTGCGAAAAGCAACAACTTCTCCGCAAATGTACGCGGTGTCGGCCGGGTGTACCTGGTTTGGCTAGTCCCAAATTTCACCGCTGTGCAGCGTCGGTTTTGCGAAAAACGCGAATTGAAACAATCTGCCTCCTGTTGCATATGAAACGTTTTTGGCCATATTGTCATGAAATATTCGCGTCATTTTTACTCCACAGTTTCCAGAGGGACCAACAGTGCAGCTAGTACCTACACCCCCAAGTACGTTCCAAATTAGGACGGCGAGTTTTCTAAAAAAAGAATTTCAACTTGCCCCCCCCCCCCTTCAATATGGCGTATATTGCTCATCTTGCTCATCCGGGCGCCGCCAAACACTGCCACTCCATGTGACAGCGGTCGCCGCTGCCGCCGCCGAAAAAATTCTGCCTGGCTCTTAGGTCTAGTCCATCCTACTACGCCCACAGGGGTGACATAAATCCACCATTTTTGTAACTACCCTCAAGCTGGTGCTTCTTGCAAAACCGCCACCTTGTCCTGGTCAGATGTCATAGAAAACGTCTATTTGTGGTCATGTGACATTGTTAACATGTCGTGTTACCTTTTGCCGGTATACGTATTCCCGTCGGCATAAAGCCAAGAGATGAACGTATTTTGCAAGCGTAAACTATGCGGTGCTTCTTCCACGACATGGTAGCCATTCCTCCTTGGTTTAAGTATATCGCACCGGCTCAGTATGTCTTAACGCGCGGTCGTCATCACATCCTTGGAAGTCGTGAACAGTACGAGGCCTTATGTACAAAACTGAACGTTTACTGCGAGATTATCGGATGAAAATAATTACCGTAAGTCGAAAGACGTCCAAAACGTCGCGTAGGAACAACAAACGCGTTATTTACAAACGGTTTGGCCGCCAATCACGGCGCGACCATCTTTAAGGTCACGTGTGCGTTGACGTTTGCTGTGACGTGCGACCAGGACCTGTCCAGGATGCATTGCATTCGCCCGGCACGCTTTCGTCTATGGAGTAATACATTCGATGCCTCCCCTGTGACTACGCCGATTCCCCGAACCTCATACCGTCGACAGGACGCCCGCTCGTGTACACCCATGGCCCTACACTGTCAGCCAAATTTATACCTTTAAAGGTATAAATGGCTTGTCCTGTGGCGCATCCCCCAAAAGGGATCAAAAATTATACCACCAGGTGAGGTATAATAATTTATCCCTCCAGCAAGGTATGAAAAATTCAGACCTTGGGGTGAAAAGCATACACCATACATGGGGTATAACTTCAATACTGCAGGGTATAAATTTAATCCCAGGAACAGGGGTATAGCAAAGGGTATCAAAATGTAGACCCGTGGGTGCAAAATGAATACCATTCACAAGGCATAACTTAAATACCTCAAGGTATAAACTGAATCCCAGGAACAGGGTATAGCAAGGTATAACAAAGTAACCCTTGGGGAGTAAAATATGTAACATTGAGAGGTTCAAATTATATACCCCGAGGTATCTATTTAGTCAATAGAACAAGGTATAGTAACGGTATAGAAATCCACGCCTTTGGTGCAGAATAAATACCGTTTAAGAGGTTTCTATCAGGTAATTTGAAGGTATAAATTTAATCTAATTCTAAGCAGACAAGGTACTACAAGAGGTACAGAAATCTAGACCACTGGGTGCAGAACAGTATCTTTCTTTGCACCAAAAGCACGCAAGGAATAAAGTGCGTCGTGTCCTGTACCTAAAATAACTTCAGAGACAATGCGAAGTTTTGTGAACCAAACGCAAAAATGTTTATTTACAGTACTACATAAATAAATTTACAAAAGCAATGCACTTCTCCCGAGCCTTTGTCTCTTCGAGCTTTAAAATTGCCCCTTTGAATGATGTTTATAATCGATGAGCTTGATTATGGGGCAGAGAGGCAGCTCTTGTTCCTGAAAAGATTTTTTTTTAAATAATACCTACATGCAAAGCAAGCGTATTTTGTTCTCACCTCTATGATAAGTGACGAAGACTACTCATTTTATCTCCGTGAAATTAATTTCAGAGCAAGGACGCACAGGTCACCTGAAGGCACATATTGAATATTTAGTGTCCCCAAAATGGGAAAAAAGCAAAAAAGAAAAACTTACCGTCGCTATCTGCAATGAGGAGTAGTTCCAGCCTCCGTGCCGTTTTCCTGTACGATCATCAAAAGATCTTCAAATCCCTGCTGCGCTTGTGCGACGAGTTCGCGTTGGACGGAACAATATTCTGAACTCAATCAGCAGCTATACACAAAAAGATGAGAAGCTGTCAGTTTCGATAAACGGCAAAAAGAACGACAAGAAATAGTTAGCAGCTTCTGATACACAACATCAAAATACGTGCATACACAGTAATATTTATCAAAACGAACACAACTATCTATCTTTTACTTGGAATTTGGCGGTTTCAAATTGCTCTGCATTTTCCCGCACAGAACGTCGCTGCCAATATTCCGCCAACGAAATCCGATATATATCGATATATCATCTTCTAATCCATCCACATATACGCTAAATGCAAACAGTAAACGCAAAACGGGCTCGTATGTCATATAATAACAAACGTAAACGCAAAAAATTACATACGCACGAAGGAAGAAGGTACAGGCGACAGGATTACGTTCGCTTGTCTTCTCGCAAGGCGCAATCTTGTCGTCTGTTCCTTTGTGCGTATGAGTCACTTGCTGCGTTTATGTTTGAAATTACTCTAACACACTCTAAAACACTCTTACATGCGGGTCGATTGAACGATAATTGGGGCGAAAGAAATAGAAGGTCGACGAGAACGGCAAAAGAACTTATGTCAGGTTCGTCTAGTACTGCACAAACACGTGAGCACATCATACCTTTGTGTGCACAGACTCCGGCCTCTACATTATGAAGTTTATCCACCAGCAAGCCTGCACCTACGCCATTTTGTCAGGTCACAACTGTTACACAAACTATCAATACTATTAACCTAGAGGCGTTCAGCTCTCCTTAACCAAAATAATAAGGCAAGTTCTCTTACCAAGATGTTGCAAGCATTGCAGTCTAAAAAGTCAACAAACTTTCGATGAGGTTTCCATGCGTTGGCCCTTGGAGGCGAAGAATCACCATGCAAAACATCCGCATAACTTGGTTGTATGCTTGACCTGCACAGTCTGCACTGGCGCTCGCTCGTGGAAGGCCAGCTCTGGCAGACTCTGGCACGAATACCCCATTGATAACAAGAAGTCCATGAGAAGCGAGGCCCATTCTCCTCTCTTACTTTTCTGGGTCGGTATTCAAGAATCTAAAAGGGCACTACAGTTAAGATAGCCGTTATTGTGTGTGGGCAGAGGGAGATCTCGTATCCGACTTCGAGTCGTGTTTGTGACGTTGTGTGCCCCGTGTGTGCCCTTCATCGCCCCCTGTCTCGGGGTTTTGCCATTATGATCCTCCCAGAAAATGTTTCAATGTTGCAAGGTTGACGTTAATAGAGGCCATCACGTTGTTCACCTTTAAAACGCGACGCTTGTTTGCCCTTCTGACATTTATATAAATTAAATAATACGCCAAGACTCAAAACCCCGTGTAGCATGCTTTTCATACATCCGCCCTTCTTTCTCCAACATGCATAGAACAGAGGAAAGGGTAATAAAACCACATGACCACAACAGTAATAGTACCCGCAATCTCTTTCGATACGATTGATACCAACACGCGTATAGCTCTGAAGCTGGAAGTATAATGTCGAGGACAGCGAAAAAAAAAAAAAAGGCACACACACGAATGGAGTGCTACTGGAAATTCAAAATCAGCCCCACTAAGGTCATTTTCAAATTACTTCCTTTATTTCATTTTTTCATTTGTTACCATTGTCCCCTTAATTGACAACAACTACATGAATGACGATGGGATGAGGTGATTCACGGCAAACAAGTGCGGTAATTAAAAAAATTACTCCCCATTATTTATTCCATAGACACCTCTGGGTTGCTGTCATTTCGGGTATCCAAAAATGAGAAAAAAAAAACAGTCATAGATAGGTCAGTATTTCTTGCAGCCGACCACAGCAAACAATTCCATCATCACCACCCTCATAGTTCATAACAACAAATGCCACACGGTAACGAGTAGGGAGATTGCCCATAAGAGAAATATATCAAGCCGAGGATAATTCAGGTTGACTTTATAAGTTTGATTTTAAATAAGATGATGTGTACAAGTACATAGAAGGCTGTGCTATTGCAACAATAATATTTTACGTTAACGGAAAGGTAATATGGATAGTAATAAACGAAAGCAGAATCATATGAAATAGTGTTGCACATAAAAGCGAAAGGAGAAATGTAACATGAAATTCACGAGTGCTTTCCTACACGCCGAACTGCAAATTCCTGGATACGTAAATGCGCACTTTTTCTCTTTCTTACTTTTATTTTCGTGCTATTTTCGTATTAATTTTACGTGCCATAAAGTTTGTCACCCACGCTGTTTATCCTTCAGATGGACAAACGTTAACGTACTCGTGACCAGTGACTTTGCTCAGAATCGTGCACCCTTTGTTATCTCAACGTCAAGTTAGGTTAGGTTAGGCCAGGTAAGTTTTTGCTAGGTTAGGTTACGGTAGTCCAGTGTAGGTTGCGAGTAATTATCCGCCTTTGGCGTTTCTGATGGTGAACAATTGTACGAGTGGCCGGAAGGGACAGCACCAGTATGTACTACTGTAAATAAATGTTATCTGACTGTAAAATGCACAGTTGCGTGCGTGAAACTAATACCCCTGTCACACGACAAACCGAACGGCATTCCCATCGAATGACAATCGCGCCGAATGTCATTCGTTTGTCTTACATCGAGTTACACGAAGAAACAGAATGTCATTCGCAAGTGATGTCACGATAGCGGTTCCGAACGCGCTTGCCAATAATGATAAGCCTTTTGGCCAGTTTCTTCGAAGCGAAGGGGAATCACATTGCTAGGCTTGAATTTGATAACTTCCTTTGTCGTGTCATCATCGTAGAGTTCATCCAATGTACTTAAACTCGCTATTTTTATGTGTCGGGGTACCGGTGTATCGTATCGTGCAGCATCTCGCATATGACTGACACTCATGGGAACAGGAGTATAGCTTCGAAATGTTAAAAACAGGGAAGGGATGAACCATCTATTTATTATTTCCTATGATACAAGCTTTCGCCAGAGCCCTGCTTGAGAATAAAGACTAGTGGACGGAGGAAAAGCGGGAACAAAAGGTAAATGGTCGAAGAATGTTCCAAGCGCTCAGCGTATTTGGGTCAGGTAAGCTATGGATGTTGAGTTCGAAACTGGTTAAGTGTATATGCCTGTCTGTCTTGCATGGGAAGACCTTGAGTTTTGGGAAACAATGCTGACCAGTGGTTGTTAGGGAATTTTGCGATTTCGAATGATTCCAGATTTTCGTCTTTTGTTGCTATCCGTAACGTTTGACTGTCTGATGAAAATTTTTTGTGTGTAGTAAAATCATGTTCCAGCAGTAGAAATTTGCAGTACTGCAATGTGTGGAAACCTGAAGTTTTTTTGAAGGCTGTAAATTACTTATAGTATATTTTCTCTATCATTCTACACATCCCATGCATACTGTGCAAAGTCAACAGATGCACTTAGAACATTTATTCTGTGTCTGTGAAACTGCGAAGGGGTTTACGCCGAAACATTCAAAAATGCACTCTTAAAAAATCCCCGTGAAAAATCCCCGCCGCAAATAAACAATGCGAAAATAAATCGTAGTTAGGCTTAAAGAGGGAATGTCCCGAATGCTAATTCAAAGCGATACATATGTTTGCCATGCAACGCACAATTCGAACGTTTCTTAATGACATTTCTAGCGTTATTTATGCTGTGTCATCTAAGAGGAGCTGGAAAATCTATCCAGCTTCACATTGCAGAAGACGACGCTCGTATGAATACAGGAATAACAATGAATTCGAACACCAACATGCAGTCCGACACGATTCGCAAGCTTCAAACACTGACGTATTCCGCGCTTCCACTTCCGAATACAGGAGGCGATCTCACGAAGAGAACCAATGGTGAACGAACAGATGGATATGGACTTTCACATTGGGTGAATTCAGAGCCGCGGTGTGCCTGTCACGAGTACAATCGACGCCAGGTGGAGACGGAATCTCCTATCGAGCCATCCGAAACCTTAGCGACGGCTGTGTTTCCTGTGTGGAGCCATGCCTTCAATACATCATGGAGAAGCGGGTGAAGTGCCGCAGTCTTGGAAAGATGCCGTAGTAGTCCCGCTGTAAAGCCTGGAAAGCACCCATCTGACCTGTCATCCTTTCGTCCAGTAGCCTGACGAGCTGTCTTGGTAAAGTCTTGAAGCGAATGGTCTTGCATAGACTGGAGTGGTGGCTTGAGGGTCATCGTACCTTCCCCGAGAGATGGCAGGCTTCCGTCGGAATCGTAGCTCCATAGACTCTGTTCTCGATCTCGTCACCACCGTCGAGGAAGCGAGGAGCCAGAAGAAAATAGTCATGGGCAGTGTTCCTGGACGTCAAGAGAGCCTACGACAACCGTCAGTCATGCCAACGTTCTGCATCTTTTGTTGCAAGCAGGCGTTCCCGACAGAATGCTCTTGTGGCTGGCTGATTTTTTTGCGCCATAGAACACTCTCTGTTCGCACAAAAGAAGGAGTCACTTCGAAAGTTGTCTTGACTCAGGGCGTACCACAAGGCAGCGTTTTAAGTCCTATCCTTTTCAACCTTGTAATGGCAGGCCTACAAGTCCTGTATCGCCCCTAAAGTCAATATATCTATCTATGCTGATGACGTCTGCATTTGGACTGTTGGGAAATCGAGGCCTGCAAATCCTACGCCGTCTCCAGCATTCCCTGGATAACATCTTGCGGTACCTAACGGAGGCAGGCATGGATATATCAACTGAGAAAACAGCAGTCATGGCTTTTACTCGGAAGCATATGCATCGGTATCAGCTCTTCCTTGGCGATACGCCTCTTAGGCTGGTAGCACACCATAGATTCCTGGGTGTCATCCTAGACTCCAACTTGTCCTGGAAGAAACACATCGATCACCTGGACACAAAGGCACACCGGTGGATTTCCGTCATTCGCCACTTTGCTGGCCGAAGTGGGGAATGAATGAGAAGTCTCTTCTGGCCATCCACAAAGCCCTAGTCCGAGGGACTCTGCTATATAGCCTACCAGTCTTGCACGGAATTTCACAGACGCAAGAACAACGACTGCGGTGTATTTTTAGCACGGAGCTTAAGGGTATGTCTTGGCGTTCCCGAGAGCCGCGGAAACGCGGATGGTGATAGCAGAAGCCCGCGAATACCCATTGAAGTCTTACGGCAGAGGGAGGACCATTCGCCAATACTTGCGCCTCAGAGCACACCACCGCCGCCATCCACTAATAGCAAAAGTTTGTCGCCGGAAGCAATGTAACGCATACAACTGTTTCATGGAAGTGAAACCTAAGGTTCCCCCCCGTTTTTCTGCAAGATCAGTGTGCCTACGACGCCTCCGTGGTCGCTTCCAGTACCATCGATCGCATTGTCAGTTCCTGGTCTTATGTCAAACGAAACCAAGTGCCTACATCAGTTCTGAAACAGCTTGCAGCGGATATGATGCACAATCGCTATTCTGATCACACTGCAGTTTTCACTGACGGATCCTCCAGTCATGAATGTTCATCGTCTGCATTTGTTATTCCAACTGACGGTGTGTCACATGGATACCGTCTCTCACACCGCACATCAACAACGTCGGCTGAGTTATATGCTATCCTGTTGTTTCTACGTAAGACGCCCTGTGACGATCCGCGGGCCTGGGTCATCTACTCAGATTCAAAGGCTGCTCTTCAATGTATAGCCAACATGGGAATACGTGGATCGCTCGCCCCAGTTGTCACTGATATCCTCCATCAGGTTCAGCTTCTACGGCAATCACGGTCATCATATATCCCTGCAGTGGGTCCCGGGTCACTGTGGTTTGAGCGGAAACGAAGAAGCCGACAGAGCGGCAACGGCTGCCAACAGTCTCGGACTGTTGTACCAACGGTGTTATCAAGAGGAGACAGGAGATCACTTGTGAATGAGCTCATTCAGCCACTAGCTCGCCAGCAGTGGAGTCGGGACTCACTGACAGTCTCTCATGTATTCGGTGGATCCACTATGTCCTTCTCAGTTTCCTGACCGTTTACCACGCTATTTTACGTCCCTTCTGCACAGGCTTCGTCTCAACGTTGCCTTCACTCCCCAATTCAAGTGCCGAATCGGATACTGTGACAGCTGCCTATGCTCCAAATGTGGCGTTGAAGCGAACATTGAGCACGTCCTAATAGAATGTAAGCTCTACGAAACGGAGAGGCGGCAACTCTGTGCTCAGCTGAGTGGTGCTAGCCGACAGACGTTCAACCTGGCTGCAAGTCTTGGCCCATGTCAGAGCTATGTCCAACACCGTCGAGGACTTCTGATGTTCTTGGAGTTCCTCTGGCTACCGGCTTGCTCCAGACGCTGTAGGGTCCACCCCTGCATCTCAAGGACCATTGGCTTCTTTCATGTGCATCTTCCTTTTGTGCGACGTATAGCGTTGCGCAACCAGACGACGGGAGTTCGAGTTGTACTTGCACATAACTTCATTTTCATATTTCACATCTCATGCTTCTCGTGTAATGGGGTAGGGTACTGCTCTCAAGCGGTGAATCACCCCAGGCCATAGTCATGATTTAGTTGTTGTTGTTGTTCCGACACGTCCACCCTGCTAAGCATAACGGCCGCTAAAATGTGAATTTCATTCGCTAAAAGGACATACATTTTATAGTGCACTGGAAATAAATATATCGTTTTGTGTTGGAAAATTCTAACAACAACTCATAGTGTTTGGACATCGTAGTTCAAAACAACACTTCTACGACAACACTGCCGCATTTTGTATGAAAACGGCGCAGATGACAAACCAACTCCAATTTGTGAATATAGCCGCTAATGCACGAAGACGCATGATATATTCCACTTATAACTTGCATCCGCCACATGGCATCACTGAAGCACATCACTGAATCACAGTATTCTTGTGTTTTATCGACGCAAGCTACAGCAAAACAGCGCAAGCGGCCATCCTAGGCAATCACAACAAGTAATACCATTATAATGCAGTATACCTTCCCTGGCGGAGCAGGTTGCCAACGAGGTCTCGCGGAATGCAGAGGTATAAAAAAATAACCCTGAAGGTATAAACGTGGAACATAATACTGCTTTTATACCTACTGACAGCGCGCAAGGTATATCGTTGCAACATGACACTTATTTATACCATTTGGAAGGTATACATATAGCCCTTATGGTCTAAACGACGTGACAAGACCCTCCTTTGCACCCGTTTATCCCCTTTTATAGCACCATTTGGCTGACAGTGTAGAGTCTCCACCCCAGCATCGACGCAAGGCGGCGCTGGCATGCAAGCAGGCCACGCGACCCTGCGCTACGGTTAAGCGTGGCGACGCCTGTACATAACATGACCTAAGCCATGTTTAAAATTTTGTTTTGGTGGACATGTTTGACCCGGTTTAAATTGGTTCTAACCTCTATAATTTCTGCTCTAGACCCGAATCTGAACCTAACCGATATGCTGAAACCGTTCTCGAATCGAGCCCCCAAAATAACTGTTCCAATCCCTGGTGGCTGTCGGTGCGTTCGCAAACGACACTGACATCAAGCGCCGGCAAGAATACCACAAGGACCATGATAATCCAGCACTGAAAGGATAATCCAGACACTAGTTCGGCAGCAATGGAGTCCGGACATCACTGACAGGTCTGTCAAGCATTCAGTGGACTCAAATTTGTCCTGTTTACCACGCAACTTTTACGTCCCTCATGCACAGACTTCGTCTCAATGTAGCTTTCACTGCATAATTCAAATACCGGATCGGATCCTGTGACAATAGCCTATGCTCCAAATGCGGTGTCGTGACGAACGTTGAGCGTGTCCTTATAGAATGTGAGCGCTACGAAATGGAGAGGCGGCTACTCTGTGCTCAGTTGAATGCTGCTAGCAAGGCAGACATTAAACCCGGCTGCCATTATTGGTCCATGCCAGAACTTTGTACTGCACCGTCGAGGTCTTCTAATGTTCACGAGTTTTAGATGTCTACCAGTTTGTTCCAGACGCTGATTATGATCGTATGGTACTCTGTATCCGAATGCCCATCGGTACTTCTTTCTTCCTATTCTTCCTTGTGTTCGGTGTTAGCACATACCAGTAGAGGACAGCTCAAACGGACTTGTACATAGCTCATTTAACTCACTCTTCATTTGCGTGTAATAGGGCAGTGTACTCCTCTCAACCGGGGAATCACCCAATCTCTCGCGATTTATTTTGTTGTTGTTGTGAGTACTGGAAAGACACTGACGGAAGAAAGGAAAGACGGGACAAAGTGCTAGACTTCGCGTACAGAAGTATGCTGTGTGATATACGTGTATTGGAATAAACCACTCTAATCGGGTGACACACAGGACACACCCAAGTCCTGTACGTCTTTCCTTCCTCTCGTTCGTGTCTTTCAATGCTACCTGATAACGTTAGACTAATACCAACTCGCAGATTTGTACTTAATACATCAGGATCATTTAATGTGCCTAATCCTGATCTTTCATATGTAGAACGTAAAGCATCGAGAGAGGAACAGAACTGTTGAGGTCTTCTCGAAACGGACCGTTCAAGATGTTCCCGACGGCATTACCAATGTGTCTCTTCAGTTCCCCGTCAAAGTTAGCTTTGCGCCCACTGTTGAGGTTGAGGCCCCTAGAGTAATGCAGAGTTATGTCCAAGGGGACCACTCTCCAGGACTTCATAACGGGGGCGCCAGCTGAAAGTAAAGTAAAGAGGCTTTCACGTAACGAACGCTTTTGAATAAATGAAAAAAAAAAAAAAAAACAGATGTGGATAGGATTGCAGTATAGGTTGTACTCAGACTTGTTACATATTTGGAGTATTGTATTTAAAATACTGTATTTTAAATACAATTTGCGGTATTTTGGTACTCTAATCAATATTTTTTGTTTTGTATTGTACTCTATTTAAAATACATTTTATGGTATTTTCTACTCAATACTCTAATTACATATTTTGGATCTCCCTCTCCAACTTTCTGGTGTCTCGTCTTTCCATTATCTTGCTTGTTCAGTGGAAATTTCCTGAGTCCCTCGGACATGACCCGGATAGTGATTCTAGACCCGGACATTGGCCCTTCATGGAAGTCACAATTTAGAGATATTGCCCCGTGTGTACTAATCCTTGACCAGTGAAGGATCTATTATGTGTGCCCTGACGCGGTGACGCCGAATTTTGACCTCGCCGAGCAGGGACCTGCTAGAAGTTTGCTTTGGTCTGGGTCACATATACTTCGTGAGGTTCTGTGGCATCTCTTCGTCATTGTTTTGGGACTTGTGTTTAGATGACTCCTATCACACAGCGGCGACTAGCGTAGTGGGCGGGGTTTAGGTGATTCATATGTGACATAGCGGCGACGTCCCGCATTGACCAGTGACCGGTGACTTTTTGCGTTCAAGGATAAATAGTATCTTAACTGTATTTCAATACTTTTTGAAGCATTTCGTACTCTATCTCAATTACTTTAATTTTCATGTATTTATACCCTATCTTAATTACATTCTAACGTTAGTATTTATTATCTTATCTTAAATACATTTTTGAGTAACTTGTACATGTCTGGTTGTACTGAAGGTGTGCGGGAAAGAAAAACCGCGCCGTTGTTCTGTGCATGCTCACCATGATGAACTCATCAACAGGAAGAAGAAAAAAGAGCGTAAGCTATCAGAGCACGCATAGCAATTTCGGGAACTCACATACAGTATCTCTAGTACAGCGTTCGCACTGCACGCCGAGGCCCGGTTTCACCAACGCCGATTAACATTTGAACCGAGATCAACGGTCCCTTAAAGGTACTGTAAAGCAGCACCGATCAAATGTCATTTAGTGTGGCTATTTGATAGTTCAAGCCACCAGGACAAAAAACTGTGCAAGTTTCATTCCTATCGACGGTGCAGTTAATTAGAAAATTACAATTAAAGATTACGGGCAACACTGTACTAGGTATCGAAATGAACCCGTACTTCTGATACATACGGCGGCAACCACACTGCATGCGTATAACACTGGGCCGACATAACAATCCACCACAAAATCCGCCCCTGCAATCCACACAACGATCCACATCTGAGGATAAATGGATAAGCGAACTGAAATGAAATTCTGAGTCGTTGAAAAAAATGTGTCAGGCGTTCAAGAAGCCAGACAGCGTCGGGACTTGTTTGTTCACAGAGGTTCACAGAGAGAGATTGTTCGTTCGAAAGAGGCCGCGAACAAAAGGAGCGCGCAGGCGCAGCAGAGAAGTAGGGAGAGCCCCCATCGAACAGCGGCCAGCACTGGGTTACTTCGCAAAAACGGGGGTTAACAGGTTAAACTGTTAACAGGGGTTTCAGAATGCATAGATAAACAGGAAAACTAATAATATGGTTACTAAAATAACGAAGTTCCGATGTCATGGTGTGTAATACCAATTTTCAGTGTTGCCCGCTGTACAGGGGTTTGTTTGACACCAGGCGTCGCACCGCTCCACTACGCCGCACCTTTCATGCAAATTAAAAATATTTATAGCGCGTTGTAGGTCGTATGGTTCCGCATATGGTATTTAGAAGCAATAAAGTCTCTAGTCACATCACCGGCATATCATGCTTGTCTACTGCTTTACAGTACCTTTAACTTAAATTTGACGCTTAACTCTGCTTCACTAAAGGAGCTATTGTCACTGAAACATTCACCACGTCACCAACTAACGTTTGCAAACAAGAATTGAGTGTTAACTGCAAGTTTTAGCAACTTGATATCGGTTCAAAGTTAACCGGTGTTGGCGAAGCCGGGCCCTAATCTGGATCGGCACTCAATCATGATCGCGGCTACGCGGTTCGACATACCTACGCCGTCCACACCTGTCATTGAGGACCCAAATTGATCCAGGTTTTCATTTGACGCTATTTCGGGGAAGCTGAGAACGGTAGCCGCTGAACTTATGAATTTAAAGGATTTTTTTTTTAATTCCGTGTTAACGCCGCGAAGCAACTGTGCTATGAGCGGCGTACAGACGTGAACAGACGTAGTGAGGACGGCAGGAACGAGTGGGGGACAGGGGGGTTAGTATGCGTCCTGGGCCGACTTGATGGGGAACTGTGCCGACATTCGTCTGGAAAGTCTCCGGAAAACCGAGGGAAAACCTCAGACAGCGCAGCCGGTGACAGGATTCGAATCCATGCCACCTCCCAGTCTCGGCGTGGAGAGCGATCATCCTAACCACTATGCCACGGGAGCTGGTAAAAGGGAAATTGGAGGGAAAAGGGAAAATTGTGATTGCGTTTCGAGTGGCTCGGGTTGGAAAGCGCCTGTCCAGCACGCATTTATTTCATTTTATTTTTATCTTTTCAGGCGGGTCGTCATACTGCAAGAACAGCCCCGGCAGGGTGAGGGAGAAAGAAAGCTACTGCACCTGCGTCAATCGTCATCGATATGTGTAATCCCATTCGCGAACGGGGAAGAAATGTCCGCTGTGTTCATCTAGGTCACGTAGGCGCACTTCGTCTGCACGTTAGGGTGATCACTATAGCGCGAATATTCATGAAGATGTATGTGTTTGTTTGTTTGTTTGTTTTTCGACATGATTTCGTACCTAGACGGCGAGAAAACAATTTTGGTCGTGGTTTGGGACCCATTAGGAGGTTCTTTGGTATAGACGCATGCTTTGCACGTTATGACTAGAGAGCGGACTTTAACGTACTAAATGCGCATGAGAAGGCAATAAAAAGGCCGAAAAATCCATGAATTTTCTCGGAATAGGCACGATCAATATTGCTCTACCGGTACTACGAGCGATGCGGCCAGCATTGGTTGCTTTGCGGTAATATACCACTCTATCGCGTGCACTTCGGTGGTAATTGCTGCTCAGCAAAAGTATGCTTATATTATAAATTTTGATGTCATTCTTCGGTTGCACGGCAGAGATTCCGCAGAGCCAACGAGAGAAATAGGAAGAAAAATATTACGGAGATTTCGGCGTCCAGAAAACCGCTCTGATCGCATGGCAATCTTTATTTTGGAATTGAACTCAAGGCGCACCGTGCACGCATATTGATGGCTTGAAGACAGTAGAAAAGAAGTAAAATTCCCGTGTTCCGCGATGAAATTCTGTCTCTTGTCACTACGAATTACATGCTGAAAACGACCTCACGACGTCGACCGATTTGACGATGCATGCCGGTACCAACACGGGTGCTCGCGAGGGACATCGTCGGGAACAGAAGGAGCGTTACCACCAGAGCTGTAAAGTAACTCATTAAGGGCAATTGAGTTACTGTAAGTAATTACTTTTTGTGTAACTAATTACTGTAACCAACTACTTGATGAAAAGCGAATCCGTAACTGAAATTTAAATACTTTTTCGAGTAACTTGCGCTCTGAGGAAAGTCCTGGTGTTAAGAACAAGTCTATCAGCACTGTTAGCTTGACTGCCGAGCACATTGTGGGTTGTTTCAGAAGTCTGTTTTCGACAAGTATTACGTATGATACACTGTGTCAAAATTTTCCATATGGTCACCTTGAAAATGAGTAACGATAAGTAACTCAATAACATTCCACGAGTAACTGTCTATGTAACATTTCCTTTAACCTTGTTACTTTTAGAGTCATGTAGCTGTAAGTTAATTACACTTTGTGAGTAGCTTATACAGACCTCGTCACCACTAAGCACAGCTGCAAGAGCAGACGTGGTGTTGCACCGGGTACAAGGAATACAGGCGAAAAATATTCTATACTTTCTGCCACAGGGGGAGACACTTACATTCTATGATGTTGCGCAGCGAAGGGTGTCCTCGTTTTTTTCGTTGCAAAAACTATGAAATAAAACGATCCAGCAAGTAAATGACTCATTTAGGCACTTATCGGCGCCTATTTTAAAAAAGGGCAGTAATCGCAAAAAAAAAGGCATTAACATTAGGGTACTATAATGGGTCCCCTTCGACGATTCGTGCTTAGAACATCAAAAGGCATCATCTGTACGACTCCCTACGAAAAGGCATATGCTTGGAAATCCGCTCTCTAAGGTTGACATGTATTCTGCATGAAAATGCACACATTGTGCATATTTTGCCATATTTCGCCGACCTCATCATCACCCAATGTATATACAGGGTGTTTCTTCTCATCTGCAACAAATTTTCATCTAAAAACGGGAGTTGCCTTAGGACGCTTTTACTTTTGTCACTGGATTACTCGACGGGGCTGCTACTAGGAAGACGTATTTTTTCTCAGTCCGGGGACTAATTAACAGAGATATCTTAATCAACTTCTTTATTATTGACCTTAGGGAGGACATTGAAATTGCGATATTAAAGCGTGATGTGAACATGATGTGTTCGAGGCACAGATGAAGCACAAAAGTAACCACAGCACGCGCTATGGACCTAAGTATTTGATCGCTGTCGTCTACTGTAAACCGCAAGTCGTCGGCAAAAGGGCGTCAGCGACGTTGAAATCTCCACCCTCACTTAACGTCACTGATAAACGTCATACGCGATGTGGGGAACCATTATCGCGGTATGTGTGGTGGTGGTGGTGTGATGTTATAAGGAAGAGGAGTGAGGCCTGCCTGCTCAGACAAGGCGGCAAGTTCCACTCCTTTGTGAAAGGGGAAGGGGAGAAGGGGGTAAAAGAGAAAGTATAGAGGGCAGAAATGAAAAGAAATAAGAAATTAGAAACATAGAGATAAAGAAATTAGTAAGCAGAAAGGGTAAGAAAAAAGGAGGGAGGGAGGGAGGAAGGGAGAGAGAAGGAAAGCGTTCATGACAGTCCCACAGAGGAAGCGAAAGCTAGGAGCGCGTCTCGCACTTTTCTACGGATGTGGGTGGGACCCTGCGGGTACAATATCTCGTCTAGAGAGCCACAAGGAAGTGATAAGGCACTGAAACTCGAGATCAAAGTGTCTCTGGCTGCTTGAGACTTTGCACAGTCCATGATGATGTGTGCCAGGTCACCAAAACAGAAACAAGTCTCACAGCGTGGCGATGCCGCGAAGCCCAGTTTGTAACGAAAGGCGGGTGTCATAACGGACTTGCATCGGAGTCTGTGGAGAAAGGTAGATCGCTTCCGGTTGAGATCCTTCACGGGGCATGGTTGGGAGAAGTGCCGCACTTCCGGATAAGCAGTGAGACGGGTTTCTCGGACGTACACAGAGAACTGCTTCTTATTATGTCGTGGGTCCAGAGGTTCAGGGACCTCAGGAGGCAGCTGTTTCGTTGCCGGATATTCCTGCATGGGAAGGAACCCACTGAAAACCCGTTGTTCTTGAGCTGTTTCCATATCTCCAGTATGGTATGTCCTATGGGGTCGTCGATGCGGGGGTTACATATTCGCTGAAGAAAGCACTTGGAGTCTGTAAGCACAATACCACTTTTCTCTGCGACGTTGAGTAAAAATTCCAAGGCCTGTTTGGTGGCTACGAGCTTGGCTAAGGTGGAAGACACTTGAGTGTCGATGCGACCGCCCCACGAGAGTAGTAGAGGATGGACTCTCATAGTGCACAACGCTCAACTGGCCTGAACACGATTTAATTAGCAATTAGAGCTAATTGGTAGAGCTAAAGCAAACAAAGCGGGGGGCAAAGTTGGCGAAAGCATTAGTTACACAACATATCAGCTCACTGCAACAGGAGCGTGGACCGATGCGACTGCTCCATCTGACAGCCAGTCAGAACCTGAGCGAGCGCGGGGACTGCGGAGTAACGGAGCGCACGTCTGCTCTCTGCGACAGCCAGCGAGCAACTGACTGGGACGCCGAGCCGCGGCAGCTACGCACACGCGCGCGCGCTTAGCGCCCTCTGCGGCGACCACCTGCGAGAGGCTAAGAGAGAAGACCATTCCTGCGCCCTCCTCTTTCATTGGTCGTGACGTCGTCCCATTGTCCGAAGGCTACACACCGTGGTTTGGTTTAAAAATGATGAGAGCTACAGTGTGTAGCGAATGATGTTCACATTTACCCGTTCTGCTCTATAATATTCTTGCAAAACATATGGGTACAAGGAAATGAAAGGAAAACGAAGTGAATTCACTCCTGTATAATGATCGCTGCGCAGAAGCTCGTCACCGTTTTCTTTGTGAATGTATAGCGAACATGCATTCCTGCGATGCTGTGTTTCTTTTTTGCTTTGTGACGGTCGACTGGTGATATCTTATTACATCCGGAACGAAGGCCTATTGTTTTGCGTTCGTGCATATGTGCGTTCCCCCGGTTTTGAGGCTGGTTGGATAATTATTGACGTGACGAATAATATGAATTTATGTGGCTGTGAATAGACTTTGTCTTTGTGAGTGTGAAAATGTGAGTGTGTGTCTGTGTGTGCGCACGCGCTGGGACCCCACTTGACAAGTAATTGTTTGGCTTTTCGTGTGACACGAGTGATACATTTATGTACTATTCCGTAAAATAGTGGTTTAAAAAATTAGGGTATTAGTCGCGTTTGCATTGCTATCTGTAGGATAGGGCAAGCATTTTAATGGAATTGCTTCGCGAACCTGGTGAAGTCTTTGCTTTGGGCAGGGTATTTTATGAGTGCCCGACGCCGGCCCTGTTGTTGTTTGTTTGTTAGTATGTATCTGTCGCGTTCGTAGCGCTCTTCAAGCTTTGTTTTCTTTGCAAAAATTCATACTTTATGGTATTAAGCTGTCCAAGTAGAAGCGGCTTTCCCTGCTCGCTTAAGATAAATTGTGTGTCCTTTTTCTGTGCTTTCTTCACGCAGAGACAATGCAAATGAGTATTTAGCATTATGCAATAATTATCCAATAGCAGAAATGGGTGTCTTTGTCACAGTTTATTAGCGTTTGCCTCGTTATTTTACTCTCTACATTTACGCAGAAGAAAGCCTCCTGGTAAAAGCTGAATAGTGTTCAATCAGTGGAAGTGGGGTTGTTTGTTTGATTTTGTTGGGTGTTCGATATCTTGATGAAGTGAGCAGTGCTTAATTTTGCAGGTTTTTGAGCAGAAATGCTGGTATCTGAGCACGGAGTAGAAATTCCGATATTTCTCGGCTCCCTAAGAAAATTTGTGCGTCGTTTTCCAAGCAGACCACGTTTAGTTTACGCAAAATAAGTTGTGTGTGCTCTATGATTTTCTGTCGCAGGCTTAGGCCTTTTCCCCGATGAGCATTATTTTGTATGCGATGTCGCATGTGTGGACTTGTTCAGTAGTGTTGCCATTTTTACCCTTCGCTAATACCTTCTTGCTGTCATGTTGTGATAGCCGCGTAGCGATAGGCGGTGATTCTGTGATTATTCCTGAGCGGTACGACTTAAGCCTTTTCCCTGCTTACTTAAGGAAATTTGTGTATCCCTGTCCTGTGCTTTCTTTACGCAAGGGCAATGCGACTGTGTATGTGGCATTATGCAAGGATTATCAGGTGGCAGAAATGGGTGTCTTTGGCTCAGTTTATTAGCGTGCGCTACGGTTTCTTGCAGTTACAGCTATTGGGACAAAAGCGTGTAATTTTTCGCGGTTCCTTTCTTCTTTCACTGCTCTTACTCAGAATGTAGGTGAGGGGGAAAAGTCAGCATTCAGGTAGAGCAGGAGAAAGCCGCTCGGCAGAGGAGAGTTCATGAGAATGAATTTTTTTTTATATGTTGAGTGTTAGTATTCACTTTGCTTGATATATTGATGGAGTAAGCTGGATGCAGTTATAAGTATTTGCGCAGAAATGCTGGTATGCGAGCGTGGAGGAGAAATTACAATATAGCACCTCTCCTTGTGCATTCCTGAGCTGATGACTGTGTGTGCGTGCTTTTTTTTCTGGTTTGTGACGTCATCATGGCATGTTGGGGCTTGTTTAGCACTGTTGCAATTTCACCCGCCCTATTATCTTGTTGTTCTCTTGTGTTAGCCGCGTAGCGATGCTCGGTGACTCTGCGATTATTCCTGAGGTCTTAAGCCTTTTCCCTTCTCGCTTAAAGGAATTTGTGCGCCCTTGTCCTGTGCTCTCTTTATGCAAGGGCAATGCGGCTGTGCATGTATCATTATCTGATACCAGAAATGGGTGTCTTTTTCTTGGTTTATTAGCATATGCTTCAGTTTTTAAAGTCAAGCACAAGTACGCACAATTTTTGCTGCTCTTTCCTCAAATCACTGCTTTTGTGCAGAAGAAAGTTGCATGGTAAAGCTGAGAAGTGGGTTTCTCTGCTTATTTGTTAGATGTTGTTAGGAGCTCGGTATGTTGAAGAAGTAAGCTGTTATAGGTATCCGTGCAGAAATGCTTGCATCTGAGCGCAGGATAGGAATTCCTGAAGCACGGCACCCTCAGTGTAAATTAATTATTTTGGATGTGAGTATGCTTCACTGCATGACAAGGCTGAAATGGGAAGAGAGAAAAAAATTGGAGCGCTTCATTAATAGCGATCCAAGTAATACGGCAATTATACTTTCCATAGAAAGTAGAATTTTAATAGACTTCTAAAATTATAGTTTTGTAGTAGTAGTTTTTCTAAACTGCAATGCATGATAGAAAATCATTAATATGATGGGAATGCCATCATGTTCCCGTAAAGGCGTTCTGTCTTGTGCTTTGTCGTGCGCGAATGGAACTTTGCCCCCCGGCTTTCGCGCCTTTTTGCTCGCAGGTGTAGCCTCAGACAATGAGTATGCGACCATAGAAAGGGTCATGTATTACATAAACCTGGTGATGATGTTGGGTGGTCTCACTTATTATTTTAAAAGAGCAGTGGTAGTTTACTGGTGTTGTGATTCTAATGACCATGATGAGCCTTTGGGGTATGGACGGTGCTTTTTTTGTTGAATTATATTGTAAAAGTGAATGTCATTTAGAATCGGACAAAGGAAATAATCTTGCGATTCAATAAATAATAGGAGTCTTTGTCTTTGCCGCTGTCTTCTTCAGACAGGATGTGATGACGTCACGCAGTCTGCAGCAATGCATTGACCGTTACTGGAAAAAAGTGTAGCAATAGAAAAAATGGTGTGTATTGTTCTGGACGGATTTATGATGAGCACTGTTTTTGAATAAGAGGAGTGCGTGTGCTTAGAAATAGTTTGATGTTGGTTTTCTGCTTTGTTCAAATGTTTCTCATTGCTTTTTTCCCCCTTGTTGTCTGACAAACATGCGCTGACATGTCCAGACCCCTACCCCTGTTCTGTCATGTTTTCCTTCTACATGTAGTTTTTTTCTTTTTGGCAAGGAGCATTCTTGACGATGTCGATAGTACTGCCTTGAATGGGAGTAGTGCTATTCTTAATAATTTTGCGATTCATTTAGTTCAGAGAGTGCATGGCTTTATCCAGTTGAGGAACAAAGCGACATGATTCAGTTTTCTGCCTGGCTCTCGGAAGGGATGGACATGTCTCGATTAGCTCGTTGATGTAGGCATTAAAGGTGTTAGGATATTAGTAGGACTAGTATGAGTAGGATTAGTAGGATTAGTGTTAGATACTAGTAGGACAGCGAGTAGTATTTCAGCTGCACTCTTCCTGAATAAGTGACGAACAATGACGAAAAGTTCAGAATAACAATTTTGTATTGAAACCCACCAGCATGAGGCACGCTTCTTACTTGCGAATGTGAGCGCTCATAGGTTCGTGCTGCCCTCGAAGTTCTAAATATGCTATTTTAAGGGCAGCTCCTTGCAGCATTAGCACTCGACTTCTTTCGGCATTATTATGCAGGAACCACTCCGGCACCTTAAAAAGACGGCGCCGTGAAACACGAAATTTACACAAACTGTTCATGTGCTTCATCATGATGAATGCTGAAAGCTCATCTAGCAGTCTGTTGTTGGAACTTCTCTTCATGCTGAAGTCGATCCGCGGCTCAACATTTCAAAAGCAAGGCTTCCAAACTCTGCTGCACGTAGCAGAACTTCCCTCTCAATTGCTGAAAGGTAGCTGAAAAGCTGACTTGTTGACTCTGCTGTGCTTCCTCCTTCGACGTCCATGCGACGTCCGCAGAGACGAAACGTTTCAAGTGTAACTTGGAGACACCATGTAGTTTCGTGATCCATAAAAAGAAAGACATTTACCAGGTTCTGGTCAGAGACCCTTCAAACAATAAGTAGTGAATATTTTCCCACTCTACCTCATCCTTCTTTCATCCTTTGTTAGTTTATCCTTTATTTCCTAATTCTTTATTTCTTAATTTTATTTATTTATTGTTCCTTCTTATTTCTTTCCTTTAATTCTTTTCTTTTTATTTCTTTCTTATTTCTTTCTTTCCGGAATAGCAAGCCGACGTCCCGTTTGGCTGACGTTTCCCCCGTTATTTTTTCCTTTTCGTCTAATAAATACATCCCCACACCACCACCGCCACCACACCACTTGCTTGTGTGCTGTCGTTCGTTCGTCGCCTGCACCACGAAACTTGACAGACCACAGTATGGAATGGCTAGAATGGTGGGTGGTTTCGTTTTTGCCATTTCCGGTTCCCGTTGCTTTGCAGAGCAGCATGAAGATGACGGTTAACTGTGTGTATTCATCTTTGGATTATGTTGCCTTCGGCAATACATGTCAACATTCGTTACGATGGGACACGATTTACTGATTTCGCTCGCAAAGCATACAAACGCCACTTCAACACGTCATAGGCGGTAAACATGTTCATCCGTGTCGGTGGAAAGCAAAGGGTTGGCGGTGTCGCAGGCAATCTCGCAGATAAAATAGATTCACGTTTGATATGACAACGTTTACCGTGTGATACCAATCAATTCTGCACGCATCCAAAGGGTTCGAACGTACTCAACGCAATTACACAGCTTGCCTCGCTTCCTTCGCTGGGCGTCGTTCCCTCGGTTCCCTCCATCGGCCCGTTTCCCCATTTGTTATCCCCCGTGACTGCACAGGGTTGGCAGTTGGCAACAAACGGAGTAGCTCCGCTGTTATTGGGGGTCCAAAATTCGTCCACTAGCACTGTCCATGACCAACGGTTGGCTGCGCCCGGGCGGTCACGCGGGGATAGGAAAATCCCATTGACGGAGCGCCAAGTCCGTTCTCTAGAGTTTTCCTATATTAACTCTATGCTTGGAAACGTCGGTTTTCGTGTTGGATGTTGACGTCCAAGACGCAGCCTCGTACCTGTCTTTCACCTCCGCCGACCATATAAAAATGTGAACGCATGTGAACCCATGAACACACCCGTAGCCTGTTGCTACGTCCCCCAAGGTTGGGGCATATTCGCGTTTTTCACGACCTGTAGCCTGTAGGTGGCGCATCTCAACTCCAACATGGCGGACGTATCCTGGTTGTTGCTTAGTTTTGATTTTGAGATTTCTGAACTGCAATGTTAATTCTCGATGCGTTGAAGGCGAACGAGCATTAAACGCTGCTCATATACTTCTGGCAGGCGTAACCGGGTTGTCCAAAGAGAAGGCTATAGTTGTCGCGTATTATTTGTGAAGTTCCGGCGTGTTTGATCAACCACATTTCGTGAAGGTGAATTTCACGTCTACCGGTTGCGAGGTCGAAATAGCAAGCAGCGAGTGTCCTGCGCTGCAGGAATGTGACAGACATGCAAGCACACGACATCTGTGCTGCAGTTCTCTTACAGCTAACATCTTCTAAGTGTGTAGCGCGTGTACGAATGTAGTTTACAAGTAACACGGTAATGTTGCGACATCCGTGTGTCACTGGTGCGCATGTTTTTGGGAAACCTTAACGAAAAGTCGCATTCTTTCTGCATTCTTTCCCAAGTGATTTGACGAGCTGATTCAAATGCAGAGTTACAAAACTGACTTGGTATACGTTTTCATGCTATCTCTTGCGCTTTCTTACACATGATGGCTATTCAAGTTTGAAACAAACTGGTTCTGTTTTGTCTAGACACGTTTTTGCTTCCCTTCCTGACGTGAGCTGCACAGAAGTGTGCTTCAGAAAAGAAAAAAAAAGAGAAAGAACGTTCATCAGATATGTAAGCAGTACCGCTCCAAGAGCTCTGCCAGACACACACAAGCATTGCTGATGTAACAGGTTTGCTGATTTTGAGTCGCTCAATCCATTCCTTCTGAGGATGCGTCGAAGTAGGCGGTATTCTATGTGTGGAACGAAGAAAACGCGGAAGGACAAACTGCTATCCCCTCAGCGCGCAGAGTCGCATTGTGACACAGAACAAAACTAGTTTGGTTTAGTTCGCTGGTCGTTGTCTGCAATGTTTACTTCATCCATGATTTCAACAGCAAAATACGGGTGCAGCTGAGCGATTCCTGCGAAAAGCAACAACTTCTCCGCAAATGTACGCGGTGTCGGCCGGGTGTACCTGGTTTGGCTAGTCCCAAATTTCACCGCTGTGCAGCGTCGGTTTTGCGAAAAACGCGAATTGAAACAATCTGCCTCCTGTTGCATATGAAACGTTTTTGGCCATATTGTCATGAAATATTCGCGTCATTTTTACTCCACAGTTTCCAGAGGGACCAACAGTGCAGCTAGTACCTACACCCCCAAGTACGTTCCAAATTAGGACGGCGAGTTTTCTAAAAAAAGAATTTCAACTTGCCCCCCCCCCCCTTCAATATGGCGTATATTGCTCATCTTGCTCATCCGGGCGCCGCCAAACACTGCCACTCCATGTGACAGCGGTCGCCGCTGCCGCCGCCGAAAAAATTCTGCCTGGCTCTTAGGTCTAGTCCATCCTACTACGCCCACAGGGGTGACATAAATCCACCATTTTTGTAACTACCCTCAAGCTGGTGCTTCTTGCAAAACCGCCACCTTGTCCTGGTCAGATGTCATAGAAAACGTCTATTTGTGGTCATGTGACATTGTTAACATGTCGTGTTACCTTTTGCCGGTATACGTATTCCCGTCGGCATAAAGCCAAGAGATGAACGTATTTTGCAAGCGTAAACTATGCGGTGCTTCTTCCACGACATGGTAGCCCATTCCTCCTTGGTTTAAGTATATCGCACCGGCTCAGTATGTCTTAACGCGCGGTCGTCATCACATCCTTGGAAGTCGTGAACAGTACGAGGCCTTATGTACAAAACTGAACGTTTTACTGCGAGATTATCGGATGAAAATAATTACCGTAGTCGAAAGACGTCCAAAACGTCGCGTAGGAACAACAAACGCGTTATTTACAAACGGTTTGGCCGCCAATCACGGGCGCGACCATCTTTAAGGTCACGTGTGCGTTGACGTTTGCTGTGACGTGCGACCAGGACCTGTCCAGGATGCATTGCATTCGCCCGGCACGCTTTCGTCTATGGAGTAATACATTCGATGCCTCCCCTGTGACTACGCCGATTCCCCGAACCTCATACCGTCGACAGGACGCCCGCTCGTGTACACCCATGGCCCTACACTGTCAGCCAAATTTATACCTTTAAAGGTATAAATGGCTTGTCCTGTGGCGCATCCCCCAAAAGGGATCAAAAATTATACCACCAGGTGAGGTATAATAATTTATCCCTCCAGCAAGGTATGAAAATTCAGACCTTGGGGTGAAAAGCATACACCATACATGGGGTATAACTTCAATACTGCAGGGTATAAATTTAATCCCAGGAACAGGGTATAGCAAAGGTATCAAAATGTAGACCCGTGGGTGCAAAATGAATACCATTCACAAGGCATAACTTAAATACCTCAAGGTATAAACTGAATCCCAGGAACAGGGTATAGCAAAGGTATAACAAAGTAACCCTTGGGGAGTAAAATATGTAACATTGAGAGGTTCAAATTATATACCCCGAGGTATCTATTTAGTCAATAGAACAAGGTATAGTAACGGTATAGAAATCCACGCCTTTGGGTGCAGAATAAATACCGTTTAGAAGGTTTCTATCAGGTAATTTGAAGGTATAAATTTAATCTAATCTAAGCAGCAAGGTACTACAGAGGTACAGAAATCTAGACCACTGGGTGCAGAACAGTATCTTTCTTTGCACCAAAAGCACGCAAGGAATAAAGTGCGTCGTGTCTGTACCTAAAATAACTTCAGAGACAATGCGAAGTTTTGTGAACCAAACGCAAAAATGTTTATTTACAGTACTACATAAATAAATTTACAAAAGCAATGCACTTCTCCCGAGCCTTTGTCTCTTCGAGCTTTAAAATTGCCCTTTGAATGATGTTTATATCGATGAGCTTGATTATGGGGCAGAGAGGCAGCTCTTGTTCCTGAAAAGATTTTTTTTAAAATAATACCTACATGCAAAGCAAGCGTATTTTGTTCTCACCTCTATGATAAGTGACGAAGACTACTCATTTTATCTCCGTGAAATTAATTTCAGAGCAAGGACGCACAGGTCACCTGGGCACATATTGAATATTTAGTGTCCCCAAAATGGGAAAAAACAAAAAAAGAAAAACTTACCGTCGCTATCTGCAATGAGGAGTAGTTCAGCCTCCGTGCCGTTTTCCTGTACGATCATCAAAAGATCTTCAAATCCCTGCTGCGCTTGTGCGACGAGTTCGCGTTGGACGGAACAATATTCTGAACTCAATCAGCAGCTATACACAAAAAGATGAGAAGCTGTCAGTTTCGATAAACGGCAAAAAGAACGACAAGAAATACTTATGATACACTACATCAAAATACGTGCATACACAGTCATATTTATCAAAACGAACACAACTATCTATCTTTTACTTGGAATTTGGCGGTTTCAAATTGCTCTGCATTTTCCCGCACAGAACGTCGCTGCCAATATTCCGCCAACGAAATCCGATATATATCGATATATCATCTTCTAATCCATCCACATATACGCTAAATGCAAACAGTAAACGCAAAACGGGCTGGTATGTCATATAATAACAAACGTAAACGCAAAAAATGACATACGCACGAAGGAAGAAGGTACAGGCGACAGGATTGCGTTCGCTTGTCTTCTCGCAAGGCGCAATCTTGTCGTCTGTTCCTTTGTCCGTATGAGTCACTTGCTGCGTTTATGTTTGAAATTACTCCAACACACTCTAAAACACTCTTACATGCGGGGCGATTGAACGATAATTGGGGCGAAAGAAATAGAAGGTCGACGAGAACGGCAAAATAACTTATGTCAGGTTCGTGTAGTACTGCACAAACACGTGAGCACATCATACCTTTGTGTGCACAGACTCCGGCCTCTACATTATAAAGTTTATCCACCAGCAAGCCTGCACCTACGCCATTTTGTCAGATCACAACTGTTACACAAACTATCAATACTATTAACCTAGAGGCGTTCAGCTCTCCTTAACCAAAAATAAATAAGGCAAGTTCTCTTACCAAGATGTTGGAAGCATTGCAGTCTAAAAAAGTCAACAAACTTTCGATGCGGTTTCCATGCGTTGGCCCTTGGAGGCGAAGGATCACCATGCAAAACATCCGCATAACTTGGTTGTATGCTTGACCTGCACAGTCTGCACTGGCGCTCGCTCGTGGAAGGCCAGCTCTGGCAGACTCTGGCACGAATACCCCATTGATAACAAGAAGTCCCATGAGAAGCGAGGCCCATTCTCCTCTCTTACTTTTCTGGGTCGGTATTCAAGAACTCTAAAAGGGCACTACAGTTAAGATAGCCGTTATTGTGTGTGGGCAGAGGGAGATCTCGTATCCGACTTCGAGTCGTGTTTGTGACGTTGTGTGCCGCGTGTGTGCCCTTCGTCGCCCTCTGTCTCGGGGTTTTGCCATTATGATCCTCTCAGAAAATGTTTCAATGTTGCAAGGTTGACGTTAATAGAGGCCATCACGTTGTTCACCTTTAAAACGCGACGCTTGTTGGCCCTTCTGACATTTATATGAATTAAATAATACGCCAAGATTCAAAACCCCGTGTAGCATGCTTTTTATACGTCCGCCCTTCTTTCTCCAACATGCATAGAACAGAGGAAAGGGTAATAAAACCACATGACCACAACAGTAATAGTACCCGTAATCTCTTTCGATACGATTGATACCAACACGCGTATAGCTCTGAAGCTGGAAGTATAATGTCGCGGACAGCGAAAAAAAATAAAAAAAAATAAAGGCACACACACGAATGGAGTGCTACTGGAAATTCAAAATCAGCCCCACTAGGGTTCATTTTCAAATTACCTTCCTTTATTTCATTTTTTCATTTGTTACCATTGTCCCCTTAATTGACAACAACTACATGAATGGCGATGGGATGAGGTGATTCACGGCAACACGTGCGGTAATTAAAAAAATTACTGCCCATTACTTATTTCTTGCATTATTCCATAGACACCTCTGGGGTTGCTGTCATTTCGGGTATCAAAAAAAGAAAAAAAAAACAGTCATAGATAGGCCAGTATTTCTTGCAGCCGACCACAGCAAACAATTCTATCATCACCACCCTCAGTTCATAACAACAAATGCCACACGGTAACGAGTAGGGAGATTGCCCATAAGAGAAATATATCAAAGCCGAGGATAATTCAGGTTGATTTTATAAGTTTGATTTTAGATTAAGATGCTGTGTACAAGTACATAGAAGGCTGTGCTATTGCAACAATAATATTTTACGTTAACGGAAAGGTAATATGGATAGTAATAAACGAAAGCAGAATCATATGAAACAGTGTTGCACATAAAAGCGAAAGGAGAAATGTAACATGAAATTCACGAGTGCATTCCTACACGCGAATTGCAAATTCCTGGATACGTAAATGCGCACTTTTTCTCTTTCTTACTTTTATTTTTCGTGCTAATTTCGTATTAATTTTATGTGCCATAAAGTTCGTCACCCACGCTGTTTATCCTTCAGATGGACAAACGTTAACGTACTCGTGACCAGTGACTTTGCTCAGAATCGTGCACCCTTTGTTATCTCAACGTCAAGTTAGGTTAGGTTAGGCCAGGTAAGTTTTTGCTAGGTTAGGTTACGGTAGTCCAGTGTAGGTTGCGAGTAATTATCCGCCTTTGGCGTTTCTGATGGTGAACAATTGTACGAGTGGCCGGAAGGGACAGCACCAGTATGTACTACTGTAAATAAATGTTATCTGACTGTAAAATGCACAGTTGCGTGCGTGAAACTAATACCCCTGTCACACGACAAACCGAACGGCATTCCCATCGAATGACAATCGCGCCGAATGTCATTCGTTTGTCTTACATCGAGTTACACGAAGAAACAGAATGTCATTCGCAAGTGATGTCACGATAGCGGTTCCGAACGCGCTTGCCAATAATGATAAGCCTTTTGGCCAGTTTCTTCGAAGCGAAGGGGAATCACATTGCTAGGCTTGAATTTGATAACTTCCTTTGTCGTGTCATCTTCGTAGAGTTCATCCAATGTACTTAAACTCGCTATTTTTATGTGTCGGGTACCGTGTATCGTATCGTGCAGCATCTCGCATATGACTGACACTCAATGGGAACAGAGTATAGCTTCGAAATGTTAAAAACAGGAAGGGATGAACCATCTATTTATTATTTCCTATGATACAAGCTTTCGCCCAGAGCCCTGCTTGAGAATAAAGACTAGTGGGACGGGGAAAAGCGGGAACAAAAAGGTAAATGGTCGAAGAATGTTCCAAGCGCTCAGCGTATTTGGGTCAGGTAGCTATGGATGTTGAGTTCGAAAACTGGTTAAGTGTATATGCCTGTCTGTCTTGCATGGGAAGACCTTGAGTTTTGGGAAACAATGCTGACCAGTGGTTGTTAGTGGAATTTTGCGATTTCGAATGATTCCAGATTTTCGTCTTTTGTTGCTATCCGTAACGTTTGACTGTCTGATGAAAATTTTATGTGTGTAGTAAAATCATGTTCCAGCAGTAGAAATTTGCAGTACCTGCAATGTGTGGAAACCTGAAGTTTTTTTGAAGGCTGTAAATTACTTATAGTATTATTTTCTCTATCATTCTACACATCCCATGCATACTGTGCAAAGTCAACAGATGCACTTAGAACATTTATTCTGTGTCTGTGAAACTGCGAAGGGGTTTACGCCGAAACATTCAAAAATGCACTCTTAAAAAATCCCCGTGAAAAATCCACGCCGCAAATAAACAATGCGAAAATAAATCGTAGTTAGGCTTAAAGAGGGAATGTCCCGAATGCTAATTCAAAGCGATACATATGTTTGCCATGCAACGCACAATTCGAACGTTTCTTAATGACATTTCTAGCGTTATTAATGCTGTGTCATCTAAGAGGAGCTGGAAAATCTATCCAGCTTCACATTGCAGAAGACGACGCTCGTATGAATACAGGAATAACAATGAATTCGAACACCAACATGCTGTTCCGACACGATTCGCAAGCTTCAAACACTGACGTATTCCGCGCTTCCACTTCCGAGATACAGGAGGCGATCTCACGAAGAGAACCAATGGTGAACGAACAGATGGATATGGACTTCACATTGGGTGAATTCAGAGCCGCGGTGTGCCTGTCACGAGTACAATCGACGCCAGGTGGAGACGGAATCTCCTATCGAGCCATCCGAAACCTTAGCGACGGCTGTGTTTCCTGTGTGATCCATGCCTTCAATACATCATGGAGAAGCGGTGAAGTGCCGCAGTCTTGGAAAGATGCCGTAGTAGTCCCGCTGTTAAAGCCTGGAAAGCACCCATCTGACCTGTCATCCTTTCGTCCAGTTAGCCTGACGAGCTGTCTTGGTAAAGTCTTGAAGCGAATGGTCTTGCATAGACTGGAGTGGTGGCTTGAGGGTCATCGTACCTTCCCCGAAGAGATGGCAGGCTTCCGTCGGAATCGTAGCTCCATAGACTCTGTTCTCGATCTCGTCACCACCGTCGAGGAAGCGAGGAGCCAGAAGAAAATAGTCATGGCAGTGTTCCTGGACGTCAAGAGAGCCTACGACACCGTCAGTCATGCCAACGTTCTGCATCTTTTGTTGCAAGCAGGCGTTCCCGACAGAATGCTCTTGTGGCTGGCTGATTTTTTGCGCCATAGAACACTCTCTGTTCGCACAAAAGAAGGAGTCACTTCGAAAGTTGTCTTGACTCAGGGCGTACCACAAGGCAGCGTTTTAAGTCCTATCCTTTTCAACCTTGTAATGGCAGGCCTAAAGTCCTGTATCGCCCCTAAAGTCAATATATCTATCTATGCTGATGACGTCTGCATTTGGACTGTTGGGAAATCGAGGCCTGCAATCCTACGCCGTCTCCAGCATTCCCTGGATAACATCTTGCGGTACCTAACGGAGGCAGGCATGGATATATCAACTGAGAAAACAGCAGTCATGGCTTTTACTCGGAAGCATATGCATCGGTATCAGCTCTTCCTTGGCGATACGCCTCTTAGGCTGGTAGCACACCATAGATTCCTGGGTGTCATCCTAGACTCCAACTTGTCCTGGAAGAAACACATCGATCACCTGGACACAAAGGCACACCGGTGGATTTCCGTCATTCGCCACTTTGCTGGGCCGAAGTGGGGAATGAATGAGAAGTCTCTTCTGGCCATCCACAAAGCCCTAGTCCGAGGGACTCTGCTATATAGCCTACCAGTCTTGCACGGAATTTCACAGACGCAAGAACAACGACTGCGGTGTATTTTAGCACGGAGCTTAAGGGTATGTCTTGGCGTCCCGAGAGCCGCGGAAACGCGGATGGTGATAGCAGAAGCCCGCGAAATACCCATTGAAGTCTTACGGCAGAGGGAGACCATTCGCCATTACTTGCGCCTCAGAGCACACCACCGCCGCCATCCACTAATAGCAAAAGTTTGTCGCCGGAAGCAATGTAACGCATACAACTGTTTCATGGAAGTGAAACCTAAGGTTCCCCCGTTTTCTGCAAGATCAGTGGTGCCCACGACGCCTCCGTGGTCGCTTCCAGTACCATCGATCGCATTGTCAGTTCCTGGTCTTAATGTCAAACGAAACCAAGTGCCTACATCAGTTCTGAAACAGCTTGCAGCGGATATGATGCACAATCGCTATTCTGATCACACTGCAGTTTTCACTGACGGATCCTCCAGTCATGAATGTTCATCGTCTGCATTTGTTATTCCAACTGACGGTGTGTCACATGGATACCGTCTCTCACACCGCACATCATCAACGTCGGCTGAGTTATATGCTATCCTGTTGTTTCTACGTAAGACGCCCTGTGACGATCCGCGGGCCTGGGTCATCTACTCAGATTCAAAGGCTGCTCTTCAATGTATAGCCAACATGGGAATACGTGGATCGCTCGCCCCAGTTGTCACTGATATCCTCCATCAGGTTCAGCTTCTACGCAATCACGGTCATCATATATCCCTGCAGTGGGTCCCGGGTCACTGTGGTTTGAGCGGAAACGAAGAAGCCGACAGAGCGGCAACGGCTGCCCAACAGTCTCGGACTGTTGTACCAACGGTGTTATCAAGAGGAGACAGGAGATCACTTGTGAATGAGCTCATTCAGCCACTAGCTCGCCAGCAGTGGAGTCGGGACATCACTGACAGGTCTCTCATGTATTCGGTGGATCCCACTATGTCCTTCTCAGTTCCTGACCGTTTACCACGCTATTTTACGTCCCTTCTGCACAGGCTTCGTCTCAACGTTGCCTTCACTCCCCAATTCAAGTGCCGAATCGGATACTGTGACAGCTGCCTATGCTCCAAATGTGGCGTTGAAGCGAACATTGAGCACGTCCTAATAGAATGTAAGCTCTACGAAACGGAGAGGCGGCAACTCTGTGCTCAGCTGAGTGGTGCTAGCCGACAGACGTTCAACCTGGCTGCAATTCTTGGCCCATGTCAGAGCCATGTCCAACACCGTCGAGGACTTCTGATGTTCTTGGAGTTCCTCTTGGCTACCGGCTTGCTCCAGACGCTGTAGGGTCCACCCCTGCATCTCAAGGACCATTGGCTTCTTTCATGTGCATCTTCCTTTTGTGCGACGTATAGCGTTGCGCAACCAGACGACGGGAGTTCGAGTTGTACTTGCACATAACTTCATTTTCATATTTCACATCTCATGCTTCTCGTGTAATGGGGTAGGGTACTGCTCTCAAGCGGTGAATCACCCCAGGCCATAGTCATGATTTAGTTGTTGTTGTTGTTCCGACACGTCCACCCTGCTAAGCATAACGGCCGCTAAAATGTGAATTTCATTCGCTAAAAGGACATACATTTTATAGTGCACTGGAAATAAATATATCGTTTTGTGTAGGAAAATTCTAACAACAACTCATAGTGTTTGGACATCGTAGTTCACAACAACACTTCTACGACAACACTGCCGCATTTTGTATGAAAACGGCGCAGATGACAAACCAACTCCAATTTGTGAATATAGCCGCTAATGCACGAAGACGCATGATATATTCCACTTATAACTTGCATCCGCCACATGGCATCACTGAAGCACATCACTGAATCACAGTATTCTTGTGTTTTATCGACGCAAAGCTACAGCAAAACAGCGCAAGCGGCCATCCTAGGCAATCACAAACAAGTTATACCATTATAATGCAGTATACCTTCCCTGGCGGAGCAGGTTGCCAACGAGGTCTCGCGGAATGCAGAGGTATAAAAAAATAACCCTGAAGGTATAAACGTGGAACATAATACTGCTTTTATACCTACTGACAGCGCGCAAGGTATATCGTTGCAACATGACACTTATTTATACCATTTGGAAGGTATACATATAGCCCTTATGGTCTAAACGACGTGACAAGACCCTCCTTTGCACCCCGTTTATCCCTTTTTAGCACCATTTTGGCTGACAGTGTAGAGTCTCCACCCCAGCATCGACGCAAGGCGGCGCTGGCATGCAAGCAGGCCACGCGACCCCGCGCTACGGTTAAGCGTGGCTACGCCTGTACATAACATGACCTAAGCCATGTTTAAAAATTTTGTTTTGGTGGACATGTTTGACCCGGTTTAAATTGGTTCTAACCTCTATAATTTCTGCTCTAGACCCGAATCTGAACCTAACCGATATGCTTGAAACCGTTCTCGAATCGAGCCCCCAAAATAACTGTTCCAATCCCTGGTGGCTGTCGGTGCGTTCGCAACGACACTGACATCAAGCGCCGGCAAGAATACCACAAGGACCATGATAATCCAGCACTGAAAGGATAATCCAGACACTAGTTCGGCAGCAATGGAGTCCGGACATCACTGACAGGTCTGTCAAGCATTCAGTGGACTCAAATTTGTCCTGTTTACCACGCAACTTTTACGTCCCTCATGCACAGACTTCGTCTCAATGTAGCTTTCACTGCATAATTCAAATACCGGATCGGATCCTGTGACAATAGCCTATGCTCCAAATGCGGTGTCGTGACGAACGTTGAGCGTGTCCTTATAGAATGTGAGCGCTACGAAATGGAGAGGCGGCTACTCTGTGCTCAGTTGAATGCTGCTAGCAAGGCAGACATTAAACCCGGCTGCCATTATTGGTCCATGCCAGAACTTTGTACTGCACCGTCGAGGTCTTCTAATGTTCACGGAGTTTTAGATGTCTACCAGTTTGTTCCAGACGCTGATTATGATCGTATGGTACTCTGTATCCGAATGCCCATCGGTACTTCTTTCTTCCTATTCTTCCTTGTGTTCGGTGTTAGCACATACCAGTAGAGGACAGCTCAAACGACTTGTACATAGCTCATTTAACTTCACTCTTCATTTGCGTGTAATAGGGCAGTGTACTCCTCTCAACCGGGGAATCACCCAATCTCTCGCGATTTATTTTGTTGTTGTTGTGAGTACTGAAAGACACTGACGGAAGAAAGGAAAGACGGGACAAAGTGCTAGACTTCGCGTACAGAAGTATGCTGTGTGATATACGTGTATTGGAATAAACCACTCTAATCGGGTGACACACAGGACACACCCAAGTCCTGTACGTCTTTCCTTCCTCTCGTTCGTGTCTTTCAATGCTACCTGATAACGTTAGACTAATACCAACTCGCATATTTTGTACTTAATACATCAGGATCATTTAATGTGCCTAATCCTGATCTTTCATATGTAGAACGTAAAGCATCGAGAGAGGAACAGAACTGTTGAGGTCTTCTCGAAACGGACCGTTCAAGATGTTCCCGACGGCATTACCAATGTGTCTCTTCAGTTCCCCGTCAAAGTTAGCTTTGCGCCCACTGTTGAGGTTGAGGCCCCTAGAGTAATGCAGAGTTATGTCCAAGGGGACCACTCTCCAGGACTTCATAACGGGGGCGCCAGCTGAAAGTAAAGTAAAGAGGCTTTCACGTAACGAACGCTTTTGAATAAATGAAAAAAAAAAAAAAAACAGATGTGGATAGGATTGCAGTATAGGTTGTACTCAGACTTGTACATATTTGGAGTATTGTATTTAAAATACTGTATTTTAAATACAATTTGCGGTATTTTGGTACTCTAATCAATATTTTTTGTTTTGTATTTGTACTCTATTTAAAATACATTTTATGGTATTTTCTACTCAATACTCTAATTACATATTTTGGATCTCCCTCTCCAACTTTCTGTGTCTCGTCTTTCCATTATCTTGCTTGTTCAGTGGAAATTTCCTGAGTCCCTCGGACATGACCCGGATAGTGATTCTAGACCCGGACATTGGCCCTTCATGGAAGTCACAATTTAGAGATATTGCCCCGTGTGTACTAATCCTTGACCAGTGAAGGATCTATTATGTGTGCCCTGACGCGGTGACGCCGAATTTTGACCTCGCCGAGCAGGGACCTGCTAGAAGTTTGCTTTGGTCTGGGTCACATATACTTCGTGAGGTTCTGTGGCATCTCTTCGTCATTGTTTTGGGACTTGTGTTTAGATGACTCCTATCACACAGCGGCGACTAGCGTAGTGGGCGGGGTTTAGGTGATTCATATGTGACATAGCGGCGACGTCCCGCATTGACCAGTGACCGGTGACTTTTTGCGTTCAAGGATAAATAGTATCTTAACTGTATTTCAAATACTTTTTGAAGCATTTCGTACTCTATCTCAATTACTTTAATTTTCATGTATTTATACCCTATCTTAATTACATTCTAACGTTAGTATTTATTATCTTATCTTAAATACATTTTTGAGTAACTTGTACATGTCTGGTTGTACTGAAGGTGTGCGGGAAAGAAAAACCGCGCCGTTGTTCTGTGCATGCTCACCATGATGAACTCATCAACAGGAAGAAGAAAAAAGAGCGTAAGCTATCAGAGCACGCATAGCAATTTCGGGAACTCACATACAGTATCTCTAGTACAGCGTTCGCACTGCCACGCCGAGGCCCGGTTTCACCAACGCCGATTAACATTTGAACCGAGATCAACGGTCCCTTAACTTAAATTTGACGCTTAACTCTGCTTCACTAAAGGAGCTATTGTCACTGAAACATTCACCACGTCACCAACTAACGTTTGCAAACAAGAATTGAGTGTTAACTGCAAGTTTTAGCAACTTGATATCGGTTCAAAGTTAACCGGTGTTGGCGAAGCCGGGCCCTAATCTGGATCGGCACTCAATCATGATCGCGGCTACGCGGTTCGACATACCTACGCCGTCCACACCTGTCATTGAGGACCCAAATTGATCCAGGTTTTCATTTGACGCTATTTCGGGGAAGCTGAGAACGGTAGCCGCTGAACTTATGAATTTAAAGGATTTTTTTTTTAATTCCGTGTTAACGCCGCGAAGCAACTGTGGCTATGAGCGGCGTACAGACGTGAACAGACGTAGTGAGGACGGCAGGAACGAGTGGGGGACAGGGGGGTTAGTATGCGTCCTGGGCCGACTTGATGGGGAACTGTGCCGACATTCGTCTGGAAAGTCTCCGGAAAACCGAGGGAAAACCTCAGACAGCGCAGCCGGTGACAGGATTCGAATCCATGCCACCTCCCAGTCTCGGCGTGGAGAGCGATCATCCTAACCACTATGCCACGGGAGCTGGTAAAAGGGAAATTGGAGGGAAAAGGGAAAATTGTGATTGCGTTTCGAGTGGCTCGGGTTGGAAAGCGCCTGTCCAGCACGCATTTATTTCATTTTATTTTTATCTTTTCAGGCGGGTCGTCATACTGCAAGAACAGCCCCGGCAGGGTGAGGGAGAAAGAAAGCTACTGCACCTGCGTCAATCGTCATCGATATGTGTAATCCCATTCGCGAACGGGGAAGAAATGTCCGCTGTGTTCATCTAGGTCACGTAGGCGCACTTCGTCTGCACGTTAGGGTGATCACTATAGCGCGAATATTCATGAAGATGTATGTGTTTGTTTGTTTGTTTGTTTTTCGACATGATTTCGTACCTAGACGGCGAGAAAACAATTTTGGTCGTGGTTTGGGACCCATTAGGAGGTTCTTTGGTATAGACGCATGCTTTGCACGTTATGACTAGAGAGCGGACTTTAACGTACTAAATGCGCATGAGAAGGCAATAAAAAGGCCGAAAAATCCATGAATTTTCTCGGAATAGGCACGATCAATATTGCTCTACCGGTACTACGAGCGATGCGGCCAGCATTGGTTGCTTTGCGGTAATATACCACTCTATCGCGTGCACTTCGGTGGTAATTGCTGCTCAGCAAAAGTATGCTTATATTATAAATTTTGATGTCATTCTTCGGTTGCACGGCAGAGATTCCGCAGAGCCAACGAGAGAAATAGGAAGAAAAATATTACGGAGATTTCGGCGTCCAGAAAACCGCTCTGATCGCATGGCAATCTTTATTTTGGAATTGAACTCAAGGCGCACCGTGCACGCATATTGATGGCTTGAAGACAGTAGAAAAGAAGTAAAATTCCCGTGTTCCGCGATTAAATTCTGTCTCTTGTCACTACGAATTACATGCTGAAAACGACCTCACGACGTCGACCGATTTGACGATGCATGCCGGTACCAACACGGGTGCTCGCGAGGGACATCGTCGGGAACAGAAGGAGCGTTACCACCAGAGCTGTAAAGTAACTCATTAAGGGCAATTGAGTTACTGTAAGTAATTACTTTTTGTGTAACTAATTACTGTAACCAACTACTTGATGAAAAGCGAATCCGTAACTGAAATTTAAATACTTTTTCGAGTAACTTGCGCTCTGAGGAAAGTCCTGGTGTTAAGAACAAGTCTATCAGCACTATTAGCTTGACTGCCGAGCACATTGTGGGTTGTTTCAGAAGTCTGTTTTCGACAAGTATTACGTATGATACACTGTGTCAAAATTTTCCATATGGTCACCTTGAAAATGAGTAACGATAAGTAACTCAATAACATTCCACGAGTAACTGTCTATGTAACATTTCCTTTAACCTTGTTACTTTTAGAGTCATGTAGCTGTAAGTTAATTACACTTTGTGAGTAGCTTATACAGACCTCGTCACCACTAAGCACAGCTGCAAGAGCAGACGTGGTGTTGCACCGGGTACAAGGAATACAGGCGAAAAATATTCTATACTTTCTGCCACAGGGGGAGACACTTACATTCTATGATGTTGCGCGGCGAAGGGTGTCCTCGTTTTTTTCGTTGCAAAAACTATGAAATAAAACGATCCAGCAAGTAAATGACTCATTTAGGCACTTATCGGCGCCTATTTTAAAAAAGGGCAGTAATCGCAAAAAAAAGGCATTAACATTAGGGTACTATAATGGGTCCCCTTCGACGATTCGTGCTTAGAACATCAAAAGGCATCATCTGTACGACTCCCTACGAAAAGGCATATGCTTGGAAATCCGCTCTCTAAGGTTGACATGTATTCTGCATGAAAATGCACACATTGTGCATATTTTGCCATATTTCGCCGACCTCATCATCACCCAATGTATATACAGGGTGTTTCTTCTCATCTGCAACAAATTTTCATCTAAAAACGGGAGTTGCCTTAGGACGCTTTTACTTTTGTCACTGGATTACTCGACGGGGCTGCTACTAGGAAGACGTATTTTTTCTCAGTCCGGGGACTAATTAACAGAGATATCTTAATCAACTTCTTTATTATTGACCTTAGGGAGGACATTGAAATTGCGATATTAAAGCGTGATGTGAACATGATGTGTTCGAGGCACAGATGAAGCACAAAAGTAACCACAGCACGCGCTATGGACCTAAGTATTTGATCGCTGTCGTCTACTGTAAACCGCAAGTCGTCGGCAAAAGGGCGTCAGCGACGTTGAAATCTCCACCCTCACTTAACGTCACTGATAAACGTCATACGCGATGTGGGGAACCATTATCGCGGTATGTGTGGTGGTGGTGGTGTGATGTTATAAGGAAGAGGAGTGAGGCCTGCCTGCTCAGACAAGGCGGCAAGTTCCACTCCTTTGTGAAAGGGGAAGGGGAGAAGGGGGTAAAAGAGAAAGTATAGAGGGCAGAAATGAAAAGAAATAAGAAATTAGAAACATAGAGATAAAGAAATTAGTAAGCAGAAAGGGTAAGAAAAAAGGAGGGAGGGAGGAAGGGAGAGAGAAGGAAAGCGTTCATGACAGTCCCACAGAGGAAGCGAAAGCTAGGAGCGCGTCTCGCACTTTTCTACGGATGTGGGTGGGACCCTGCGGGTACAATATCTCGTCTAGAGAGCCACAAGGAAGTGATAAGGCACTGAAACTCGAGATCAAAGTGTCTCTGGCTGCTTGAGACTTTGCACAGTCCATGATGATGTGTGCCAGGTCACCAAAACAGAAACAAGTCTCACAGCGTGGCGATGCCGCGAAGCCCAGTTTGTAACGAAAGGCGGGTGTCATAACGGACTTGCATCGGAGTCTGTGGAGAAAGGTAGATCGCTTCCGGTTGAGATCCTTCACGGGGCATGGTTGGGAGAAGTGCCGCACTTCCGGATAAGCAGTGAGACGGGTTTCTCGGACGTACACAGAGAACTGCTTCTTATTATGTCGTGGGTCCAGAGGTTCAGGGACCTCAGGAGGCAGCTGTTTCGTTGCCGGATATTCCTGCATGGGAAGGAACCCACTGAAAACCCGTTGTTCTTGAGCTGTTTCCATATCTCCAGTATGGTATGTCCTATGGGGTCGTCGATGCGGGGGTTACATATTCGCTGAAGAAAGCACTTGGAGTCTGTAAGCACAATACCACTTTTCTCTGCGACGTTGAGTAAAAATTCCAAGGCCTGTTTGGTGGCTACGAGCTTGGCTAAGGTGGAAGACACTTGAGTGTCGATGCGACCGCCCCACGAGAGTAGTAGAGGATGGACTCTCATAGTGCACAACGCTCAACTGGCCTGAACACGATTTAATTAGCAATTAGAGCTAATTGGTACCCCCACATTAATCAGCATCCTCCAGGGAGCCACCACACTAACTGGGGAGCATCTAACTCGTGTCCAGACCAGCTGAGCGTTATGCACTACGAGAGTCCACAAAAAAGAAAAATAGAGATAGAGTGGAGAGAAGAAGTTTAATTGAAGATCAACAATGCCATCTTGAAGAAAGCAGTCCAGAACGGCCGCTGACCATCGCCGGGCGACGGAGCACAGAGGAAGGCTGCAAAGCATCGCAGCTATGACCACAAGTTCCGGACATTCTGTGACGCCATCATGACATGTCTGGGCAGGTTAGGACAGCTCTGGACGTGCGAAGAGAAAAACACTCGTAATACAGAGGCTGCGAATGCAAGGGTATGCTAACCATCAATAGCAATCAACAAAAAGAATTAGTTACACAACAAATCATCCCACCACAACAGGAGCGCAGAACGATGCAACTGCTCCATCCGACAGTAAGGCAGGGAACTGACTCATAATGGTTTTTTCTCCTGTATAAACTCCCGCAGCTGCAGCCCCTAGCGGTTACTTTCTCAACTAATCTCACGACAAAATTGTTAAGAATCACGCCTGCGCTACTCTCATTCCCAAGGCAGAAGAAGATAGAAAATGGCGGGAATGCCCGGACAACAGCAACCAGCGCCCGACGTGCACGGGCATGAAAATTGCAAACAAAGTGGGGACAAAGTTGGCGAAAGCATTAGTTACACAACAAATCAGCTCACCACAACAGGAGCGCGGATCGATGCTACTGCTCCATCTGACAGCCAGTCAGAAACTGAGCGAGCGCGGGGATTTCCGAGTGCACGTCTGCTCTCTGCGACAGCCAGCGAGCGACTGACTGGGACGCCGCACCGCGGCAGCTACGCATACGCATAGAAGAGCATTCCTGCACCCTCCTCTTTCATTGCTTATTGGTCGTGACGTCATCCCATTGTCCGAAGGTTACACCGATTTTTTCTTTTTTCACACGGTCGGTCGACACAACTGGACCAGGTCAATCTGCAATGAGGCCATGGCATGACGTCATCATGCACCTGCGTGGCTCAAGGACGCGTACACTCTAGACAGGGGACCTATTATTTATTGAATCACTATCCCAAGATTATTTCCTTTATTCTTCTATAACGATTGCATAGGAAACTATTGCGAATTCCAAAGTCTTACTAAATGAGACTTGCAAAAGCACAAAATATCCTAACACGTAACTCCATCAATGGCTAATAAGAGGACTAGGCACTCAACATATCAACACAGAGTACGGGTAACAAGGAGCGCAGAACGATGCGTCTACTCCATCCGACAGCCAGGCACGGAACTACACAGGGGACTTGTTATTTATTGAATGACTATCCCAAGATTATTTCCTTTTTTCTACTATAACGATTGCATAAGAAACTATTGCAGAAAAACAGCATACATGAGAGGTGATTGTAGGATTTAAGCATTTCATTCCCAAGGTCTTACTAAATTAGACTTGCAAAAGAACAAAATATCCTAACACCTTTAATGCCTACATACAACGAGCTAATCGAGACATGTCCATCCCTTCCGAGAACCTGGCAGCAAACTGAATAGGTAATATGCAAAATTACTTTCACGTCGGGCAACACTGGTTAGGACTTTTTGGTCGGCCATCTTGGTGGAGTCAGGATTTGGGAGTTGCGTATGGGACGCCGGCCGGTTCAGCTGGCGGCCGAAATGACTGAACTGCGACGTTTCCCTATGTATGATGACAACATGTGGAGAAACGACTTAGGTGCTCTGCCACACCTGTCAGAGGATACGTTACAGAGTTTTTGTGCTCTTTCGGCACCGCCGTGACGGTAGCAAAAGAAGTCCTACGCCTTCACCGTGGAAGCGTACACACTGCCTTCTTCACTACTCACGAACAACTGTGACTCGAGATACGTGAACTGCTGTTTTGTAGTGGAGCACCTTGTCCACAATATTGACTAGCACGCGCAATCGAGCTCGAGCAACCGCACGGTATTCGGTGTTTAGTGCATGCGCCATTCACGTGTGTTCGAAGTGACGGCTGTTTTCCTTCTTCACCACTATACGGTAAAATGTGCGTCCGCCGAAGTTTCTCGACACACTTTTGTGTATCGTACGCTATATGTAAGCGCTCTTTCTATGACGTTCTGAGTTAAAAAAGAAGAGAAAAGCAAAATAAACAGACTGTGCTATCAGCGCAAGGATGTGAAGAGTGTGTTGGTTGAAATTACACATAGCTATTAACGAGAAAGACAGAGGTGGGCATGGATAGCCCGTGTCCGTCTGTCTTTTTCTGTCATCGTGTGCTATGAACTTCGTGTGACTAAGTTACGTCTCGCTTGATGGCAATAATCTACTAGTGTCTCACCATTTGGAAAACGGTGAAAGGACACCTACAGAAGACAGAACACTGTTAGCATGTAACATGTTTTGCGTGCCAGCAAGGCTCGAGGAGAACAACAATAGTATTTATTATTTCATTCTGAATAAGCTGCCCTTGTGGAAGCCCTGTTTGCGCGATCCATCCACAACGAGGTCCGCACATGAATGCCTTAGTTAACACAGCATTGCGCGATTGCAAACGTCCCCTCCTATTCAACACCTATCTTTTCATTCGCGTGCGTCACGCGATACGTGACCGTTATGCGCGATCGCTCGATCATAGCCTCCTATATACTCAATATAAAGGAGACTATGGCTCGATGAGAGCAGCAGACGTCCTGGGGAGAAGCTCAAGTACAGTTGGAAGACAAAGGCACAAGCTAACTGACACACGAGACAGCACGTAACACAAGTACTAGCTGTTTTTCTTGCTAGTCCTGTTTCCTTATGTTCGGTATTATCAACGTACACCACCCTCATCACTTAAAAAAAAACATGGTATACTGCGTGCGTACCATTCACTGCATTTCACGGCCGCTTCTAGGGTTACTGCCAGGCACACTGAACATAAGTGAGTGATACCAACCCAGTTCCCGTTGCAGTCTTTGGTTCCACGCTTAGACAACGAAACGCAGCAGTGCGTGGGCATTCTTGTGTAAAAAAAATAAATAAATAAATAAAATAACTAAAAAAGGTACGATCCCGCAGTGTATGTGCACGTACAGGACGATACATGCATTACAGCAGCAGCCTAACGCGCGCGTTTCTTGACTCTACCAATATGGCCGCCCTAGTTACAACTGTTACCATGAGATGGCGCGTCGCATTTTGCATATCTCCTATAATGTCGCTTTATTCCTCGACTGGATAAAGCACCTGTCCCCCTTGTGGTTCCTCTCTGAACTACATGAATCACAACATTATTAAGAATAGCACTACTCCCATTCAAGGCAGCACTATGGACATCTTCAAAAATGTTCCTTGTCACCTTGTCACCTTGCCTCCTTGTCCTGACCTTGTCAGCACAGGTCAGGACATGTCAGCGCATGTTTGTCAGACAACAAGGGGGAAAAAAGCAAAGAGAAACACTTGAAAACCAACATCAAACTATTTCTAAGCACACGCACTCCTCTTGTTCAAAAACAGTGCTCATCATAAATCCATCCAGAACAATACACACCATTTTTTCTATTGCTACACTTTTTTCCAGTAACGGTCAATGCATTGCTACAGACTGTGTAACGTCATCACATCCTGTCTGAAGAAGACAGCGGCAAAGACAAAGCCTCCCATTATTTATTGAATCGCAAGATTATTTCCTTTGTCCGATTCTTAATGACGTTCACATTTACAATAAAATTCAACAAAAAAGCACCGTCCATACCCCAAAGGCTCATCATGGTCATTAGAATCACAACACCAGTAAACTACCACTGCTCTTTTAAAATAATAAGTGAGACCACCCAACATCATCACCAGGCTTATGTAATACATGACCCTTTCTATGCTCACATACTCATTGTCTGAGGTTACACCTGCGAGCAAAAAGGCGCGAAAGCCGGGGGGCAAAGTTCGATTCGCGCACGACAAAGCACAAGACAATAACGCCTTTACGGGAACACGATGGCATTCCCACCATATTAATGATTTTCTATCTTGCATTGCAGTTTAGAAAAACTACTACCACAAAACTATAATTTTAGGAGTCTATTAAAACTCTACTTTCTATGGAAACTATAATTGCCCTATTACTTGGATCGCTATTAATGAAGCGCTCCAATTTTTTCTCTCTTCCCATTTCAGCCTTGTCATGCAGTAAAGCAGGCTCACATCCAAAATGATTAATTTACACTGAGGGTGCTGTGCTTCAGGAATTCCTATCCTGCGCTCAGATGCAAGCATTTCTTCATGGATACCTTTAACAGCTGACTTCCTCAACATACCGAGCTCCTAACAACATCTAACAAACAATCAGAGAAACCCTCTTCTCAGCTGTACCATGCGACTTTCTTCTGCGTAAAATTGGTGATTTGAGGAAGAGAGCAGCGAAAAATTGCGCGCACTTGTGCTTGACTTAAAAAACCTGAAGCATATGCTAATAAACTACGAAAAAGACACTCATGTCTGGTATCTGATAGTGCCACATACACAGACGCATTGCCCTTGTGTAAAGAAAGCACAGGACAGGGATACACAATTTTCCTTACGTGAGCAGGGAAAAGGCTTGAGACCTCAGGTCACCACACATCGCCACGCGGCTAGCACAACATGACACCAACAAGATACTAGCAGCGGGAAGAACTGCAACACTGCTAAACAAGTCCAGACATGCCATGATGACATCACAAATCAGGAGAAAAGCACACGCATGCACGCACAGGGGACAACGCATTAAACACACGGAGCACTCAGGAATAATCGTAGCGTTACCGCACATCGCTGCGAAGCTCAACGTCTAACACAAGACGACAGCAACAAGATATTAGTGAAGGGTAAAAATTGCAACACTACTGAACAAGTCCAGACATGCCACATTGCATACAGAACACTGCTCATCGGGGAAAAGGCCTAAGCCTGCGGCGGATCATCATAGAGCATACACAACTTCATTTTTCTATTTCGCGTAAACTAAACGCGGTCTGCTTGGAAAACGATGTACAAATTTTCTTAGGGAGCAGAGAAATATAGAAATATCTACTCCGTGCTCAGATACCAGCATTTCTGCTCAAAAACCTGCAAAATTAAGCACTGCTTACTTCATCAAGATATCGAACACCCAACAAAATCAAACAAACAACCCCACTTCCACTGATAGAACACTATTAAGCTTTTACGCAGGAGGCTTTCTTCTACATAAAAGTAGAGAAAATAAGAAAAGAGCAGCGAAAAATTACACACACTTTTGCTCGCATAGCGATAAGAGACAAAAAATAAAAATAAAAGTAAAATAACGACGTACTCGCTAATAAACTGTGACAAAGACACCCATTTCTGCTATCAGATAATTATTGCATAATGCTAAATACTCATTTGCATTGTCCCTGCGTGAAAAAAGCACAGGACAGGGATACACGATTTATCTTAAGTGAGCAGGGAAACTCACTTCTACTCGAACAGCTTAATACCATAAAGTCTGAATTTTTGCAAAGAAAATAAAGCTTGAACAGCGCTACGAACGTGACAGACACATACTAACAAACAAACAAACAAGCACTTCTATTCATTTCTATTGATAAAGGCGTAAACCACACTACAAGAACAAAGCACACTGCTTCAGGAAAGATTATCAAATGCAACACAACAGGACCGGCTCTCATAAAATAGCCTGCCCAAAACAAAGACTTCACCAGGTTCGCGAGGCAATTCCATTAAAAACGCTCTCAGTCTATCCTACAGATAGCAATGCAAGCGCTGCTACCCTTATTTTTTAAACCACTATTCCACGCAACAGTACATAAATGTATCACTCGTGTCACATGAAAAGGCACACACAAAGAACTCACTTGTCAAGTGGGATCCCTGGTTGAGAAAAGCACGCGTGCCCGCGCGCACACACAGACACACACTCACATTTTCACACTCACAAACACAAGGTCTATTCTCACAACCACATAAATCCATATTATTCCTCAGGTCAATAATTATCCTACCATTGTCAAAAGATGGCTCACTCTTGTATGCGATCGCAAAGCGATAGGTCCTCGTTCCGGATGTAATAGGATATCGCTACTCGACCGACGCGAACCAAAAAAGAAAGCAAGGAATGCACGTTTGCTATACCTCCACGAAGAAAACGGTGCCGTGCTTCTATGCAGCGATCATCATACAGGAGTGAATTCTCTTCTTAGTTTTCCTTTTATTTTCTTGCACCCATATATTTTGCAAGAATACTATAGAGACCCAACAGAGCAGTGCGCTCCCATCAACATGCCTTGGGCTGACCTTACACACCCGAAGCCTTTTCAGAATACACTCTGCTGGCGCTGGAATAAAAGATTTATCGCCAGGCTACTACAATGTCAGCTCTGGTTTATACAGGAGAAAAAACCATTACGAGTCAGTTCTCTGCCTTACTGTCGGATGGAGCAGTTGCATCGTTCTGCGCTCCTGTTGTGGTGGGATGATTTGTTGTGTAACTAATTCTTTTTGTTGATTGCTATTGATGGTTAGCATACCCTTGTTTTTGCAGCCTCTGTATTACGAGTGTTTTTCTCTTCGCATGTCCAGAGCTGTCCTAACCTGCCCAGACATGTCATGATGGCATCACAGCTGACGTCACAGGGTGTCCGGAACTTGTGGTCATAGCTGAGATGCTTTGCAACCTGCCTCTGTGCTCTGTCACCCGGGGATAATCAGCGGTCGTTCTGGACCACTTTCTTCAAGATGGCGTCGTTGACCTTCAATTAAACTTCTTCCTCCACTCTATCTCTTTCTATTTTTTTCTTTTTTATGGACTCTCATAGTGCACAACGCTCAGCTGGTCTGGACACGAGTTAGATGCTCCCCAATTAGTGTGGTGGCTCCCTGGAGGATGCTGATTAATGTGGGGGGTCCCAATTAGCTCTAATTGCTAATTAAATCGTGTTCAGGCCAGTTGAGCGTTGTGCACTATGAGAGTCCGTCCCCTACTACTCACGAGTGCTCGAGTGCAGGGCACCAGAACGCTGCCGTACTACTCCCGGTAACGGGATTGGTGGACCCGTCGGTGTAGATTTCCAGTGCACCCTTGTTTTTTTCCAGGATGGCTTCTTGTACAAGCGCCTTGGCCACAATGCTTTTGACATGTGACTTCTTTCTGAGACCCCAAAGAGAGCAAGAGCGTTGCGGTCCCTTTCGAAGAAACGATGGCTCTTCCTCTCTCGAGCTCGGCCTAAGGCCAAGGAGCATCTTGTAGGTGTACCTCCCCAGTTTCCTGAAGCGAGATCCGCGATGGCGGCGTATTCTGCGGATAATCTTCTTCCCAGCCTGTGACCTGTGTAGTCTGTCATACTGTTGCAACAAACGTTCAGTAGCAAAAAGACGAACGGGCATTGATCCCGCTTCACCGTAGACAAGTTCGCTGGATGATTGCTGCGGGAGACCCAGAGCGTTTCTTAGGCCCATACGGTGAGCTGCCATGAGCTGAACTAGCCGTGTTGGTGGCGGACTCAGACCCTTTCTAAATGCTGTCATGCAGCTTGGTAACAAGTGGTTTGATTCGAGGAACCACTGTAACCGAGATTGTACGAGCCGTTCCATAAGCTTTGCGAGGCACGAGGTGAGCGATACCGGACGGTACGAGGACAACTGGAATTTAGGCTTCCCACATTTAAGGATGGGAACCACGACTGAGTGCTTCCACGAGGTCGGAATATCACCGGATTGCATTTAAGTAGCTAAGAAGCCGGTTCCTAGCATCTTCACCCATGTTTTCCAGAGCCTGGTAAGAGATCCCGTCCTTTCCGGGTGCGCTACGTCGACGGCACGATTGCAGTGCCCGCGTGAGTTCCGCCATAGTGAAGGGCTCGTCTAGGATGTGTGGGTCATCGGCGAATGGAGCAGTAGCATGCACCGGGTCTGGCCCCGGGTGGGGCGCGGCTGTAGTGATGAGGAAGTCGGCCAGAGCTTCAGCTGTGTCATCCAACGACAATCCAAGTCGCGCTGCTAGGGTTGGAAAGAGTAGGGTTTCCTTGGCTTTTCCTGTCATCGCGTTTATGGTATTCCACACAGGGACCTCGGAGTGCGTGGGTCAAGTGAGCTGCAGAAGGAAGCCCACTGTCGGCGGCGAAGACCGATGCAGTGTCGCCTGGCGACGGCTGATATACGCCTGTACTGAACGAGATCGGTGCGAGTGCCAGATTTTCTTAGCCGGCGTTGTGCCCTGCGGCGTGCGGCGACTAAATTAAGAAACTTGAGGTCAGGAGAAGGATCACTTCGTTTGCATGAGATGTACTTGGTTGCACTGAGTGCGCAGGCAGGAATAGCATCGGTCACGATGTGTCACGATCTTTGTTTTGTATTTATTTTTTGCTTTCTTTTCTTCCTTTATGTGTTCGGAGTCATTCGGGGTACCTCCTCTCACTCTGCTGGGCACGGCTCTACCCCCCTCCCCGGTACGATAAGCGCTGATATGTGACGCACAAAGCTCCTTGCAAGCAAAAAATAAAACAAGAAAACAAAGATCGTGGAACATACCGCGAAAAGGGTTTGCCTGGATTGCGTGTCACGTCTTTCTGTGACGTTAAGTGAGGGCGGAGACATCGACGCCACTGTCGCTCCTTTGCCGATTACTTGCTGTTCACAGCAGACGAGGGAAGTAAAATACTTGGGTCTGTAGCGCGCGCTGTGATTACTTCTGCGCTTCACCAGTGGTTCGAGCGCATCATGTGGACATCAGGCTTTAATATCGCAATTGCAATGTGCTCCCTTAAGTCATAAATTAAAAAGTTAATGAAAATATCTCTGTTAATTAGTCCCGTGATTGAGAATAAAATACGGTTTCCTAGTAGCAGCCCCGTCGACTAATCCAATGACAAAAGTAAAAGCGTCCTAAGACAACTCCCCTTTTTATGAAAATTTGTTGCAGATAAAAAGAAACACCCTTACGCGCGCGCGCGCGCTTGTGTGTGTGTGTGTGTGCGCGCTTGTGTGTGTGTGTGTGTGTGTGTGTGCGTGTGCGTGTGCGTGTGCGTGGTGTGCGTGTGTGTGTGTGTGTGTGTGTGTGTCATATTTACAGATGTCCAGGTGTGATGGCTTTCTTCTTCTTAATTTTCATTACGGTCTTGCCGTCTTAAGGTAGGTTTTGGGTCATCTCCCGCGAGAATTTCCGTCAGAGTAGAATATTTTTGTCCAGTTTGAATTTTGTCCCGTCCTTATTTTCTTCTGTCCTGAAAAGTTGTCCTCTTTTTTAAGGGAGGTGACGATAATTATCTGGGAAATTATCGTACTATTTCGATCTTGCCTATTTTCTTCAAATGTCTTGAAAAGATCATTCATTCTAGGTTGTACTCATTTCACAATAAATACAATTTGCTGAAAGTCTTTCAACATTCGTTGTGGACGCTCTTAAGCGAACAGAACTTATCGTTCAAAACTTTGACTCTAAGTTGTTTACTCTAGGTATTTCCCTTGACCTTAGAAAGCTAGCACCATCAAAGAGTTAGTGTATCTTAATTCTCCTTTGAACGTAGTTAAGTCCGTTAAATGTTTGGGTGTTATTTATCGAACATTTGACTTGAGCACATTCAGTATACTGAAAGAACCTATGTAGAGCATTCGGAATGACAACTAGACATATAGTTACCTGTTCCTGTTCCGAGTTGTATTATTACTTTACAGCTCACTTCTTATGTCACATATGAACTATTTTTTTATTTAGTTTGGGGAACTGCGTGAAAAAACATAAATCGACTCATAGGTGTACAAAAAACGATGATACGTCATATCGCCAATATCGGTTACCGAAGCTCGACAAAGAAGCACTATGAACAATATAATATTTTAAGCGTACTCAATCTGTATGATTATCGCCTTGTTTGTTTTTATAGAACTGTGTGTAAGTTATCGTACCTTGCAAATTGAAATCGCAAAACTGCGTTTCGTGGCACTCGTAACAAAAATCCATGGCGCCTACCGCGGTTACGAACAAATTATGGCACGCAATCAATTTCTTGCAGTCTCCTTTCTCTCTTTTAAATAAATTCCATGGCAATCGCATTACAACCGATGTCAATAATTTTTGAGGCGTTGCAATCTGAGTTGAGGCTTTGAGTGTGACATATGCGTACATGTACTTTTTGTGTATAGTTACGATATACATATTTCATGTACGCTTGCTTCTGGCCAGGTGGTGGGAGCGTGTCAAGCTGCCTTTACATCTTTTTTCTCCCATTTCCCACATCTATGCAATAGATGAAGTAAATGCAAATTCAAATTTTCGATGTTTCGGTGGGATGTGGTGTTCTGCCCCCACCCTGGCTGCTCCACTGCGCGACATACTACGCAGGCAAAGGTAACGGGATCTTTCTAGTTTCAGTTTCCGTTATCGGTACCGCACCCCCCCCCCCCCAGGTTTGTTTTTGTTTTCTTTCTTTCTTTTTTTTGCCAGCCTTGAGACCGCCATAAATTCATGTACGTATATATTCTGGAATTTACTGTGAGGACGTTAGGGATAAGTGCACACGACAGACAACATTTACTCAAAAATATCGTACTTGGTCTCTTTGAATATGGTTTTGACGAATGTTACTCACGCTTGCAAATGGCAAGTCACCATTAGCGTATAAGAACCATGTTTCTTCTGTTTCCTATATACTATTTACTCATATGCTCCAGTTTGATAGTCCATGTTAGCTTTACTTCCTCAGCTAATTTTAGTTGGCTTCATTCGACTTTATATCATAAATCTATCTAAATGATATCGTAAAGGATCGTAGTAATTCGGGTCTTGCAGTACCCGAATTATTACCGTAAGCTATTTTCGTTTCCGGTTCTGCTGCTTGTAATCTGAGTGTGCGATATCCGTTTCTGTTTCCGTTATCTGTTATATTTCCGGTATAATACCGTTTCCGTTTCTGTTACCTTTCGCTGATACTACCCACAAATGTTCGAGATCTTTTCTTACAGCGGCGCCCATGGCATTCGCATATGGCGTCGGAGTACGTTCGCTACGCGTGCATGGCCAGCGGGCCTTCGCCACTTTCTTTGCCGTTACGAAGAGGAGCGCGTTGTCATTTCAATCTGCACCGTGGTGCGGTGCCGAATGCAAAGCCTCCAGCTCCATGATTTATACCTGTGGCGCGAGCCTTCTTTATTGTGTGCTCCTGAACGAAAGCAGCTTTATTTTACCGCGTGATCCTTAGTACAATGCTGAAATTTTGTCAAATATGCATTGATGCATTGCTTTCATCCCAAGAACGATAAAAAACATTGCACATGTTCAAGGTCTTTTCTGAATATTTCGAATATTTTGCTGCATAGTTGGATGCATATTTCGGGTGTTTTTAGTGCATATATTTATCCGCGCTCTACCGATCACGATTGAGCGCGAACATTGTATAAGTCAGCTAGGCTTTCGCCTTTTTGACAAAATTACGATGTACATCGGTAAAATTCAGCTCACCAACACTCTGCCCTAAAAGTACAACTAACATAATACTTCGATCCTTACTGTGCTCATAGCCACAGTTGCTTCGCGGCGATAACACGGAATGTGAAGCTCATCATTATATTTTCATCGAATTACTGCAAGTAAACAGTTATTGCAGTGTTCGCCTACTAGCCCCAAGGTTGTGGATTGGAACCCGGCTGGGGACGCCAGCAACTTGGTGGTAGGGTACAAGTTGCTCGAGGGACGTTAAACACGGTGTGCCGCGTGTTCAGATTTCAGCGCACGTTAAACAAGCCTCAGGTGTGCAAAATTAATTCAAAGACCCAACCACTGTAGCGTCGCTCATGATCGTAGTTCGCGCGACGTAAAGCCACAAATTACGAATTATCAACTGCAGGTAAACCTCTGGCAAAAAAAAAAAAAAAGAAAAAAAAACACCTCAGTCGTCATCTTAAAAATAAAGTTTTGTTTGCTGGGAGGATAACAATTAATATTAAGTGGTTGGAAAAAAAGGAAAAGAAGGACAAAATGAATCATGAGATGTGCGCCCGGGGAAAACGAAATGACATCATACTTGAAGGCAAGAACAGCAGGTAGCAAACGCAATTGAATTTTTGCAAATAAAGGGAAAAAGAAACTGCACCTCTTTATTTTCTGCATACCACCAGCTCCCGTGGCATAGTGGTTAGGAGGGTCGCTTTCCGCGCCGAGAATGGGAGGTGACACAGGTTCGAATCCAGTCACCGGCTGTGCTGTCTGAGGTTTTCCCCGGGTTTTCCGAGGACTTTCCAGACGAATGTCGGCACAGTTCCCCCTGAAGTCGGCCCAGGACGCATACTAAGCCCCCTGTCCCCCATTCCTTCCTGTTGTCCTCTTTCAATCTGTCCACGTCTGTACGCTGCTCATAGCCACAGTTGCTTCGCGGCGCTAACACGGAATTTAAAAAAATTCTGCATATCACATCACGAAACAAATAACGTCTTTCGATGTGCAATAAAAGTAGATAATATAGAAAATACAAGCAGTTCCAGGTACGGATTGTGGTAGGATGCTTCACTGAGCTACCTAGCGACGTTCAATTGCCTCGTGTAATGCTCATCCATAAGCTCAAATGCATTGCATAAGCTCAAGCTAATTGCAGTTGCCGGAGAGGAAGCACAAGCAGGGCTGTCACCTCCCCCACTCTCCTGTTGCATTATTCCCCACCCCTCTTCCTCCCCCACCTGAAGAACACTCCCCCCACGCCTCTTCGCCCTCTGAGTATTCACCATAAACGGGTATAAATCATTTCTGTGGTACACTATTGCTCTTGTGCTGTGTATCAGTTATCTCATGATGCGTGTCCAGAAGCCAACGGGGCAGAGGTTAATCCTGCTGGCGGACACCCTTACCACACCATCATCTCTGCGTACATATGTGGGTATGTCGTGAGAAATGCAACTGAAAGTGTGTGTTCTTTTTATAATAATAGCATAAACAAAATACAGAAGCCGACACTGAAGATTTTTGTTTAAGTTTAATTTGTACAAGCTTTCGCGTGGAGGTCCACGCTTCCTCAGGTACAAAGTGAAGTGGTGACACACATAAGTATATATAGTATAGACATATACACGACTAAACACACTGCTGTACAAAGAAAGGGAAGGGGAAAGGACAGCAGTGTGTTTAGTCATGTATATGTCTATACTATATATACTTTTGTGTGTCACCACTTCACTTTGTACCTGAGGAAGCGTGGACCTTCACGCGAAAGCTTGTACAAATTAAACTTAAACAAAAATCTTCAGTGTCGGCTTCTGTATTTTGTTTATGTGATCTACAGGACTTGACTCCCCTCTTCGTATACGCTTCTATAATAATAGCAGTGAGAGAAGGATACTTACTCTGAAAGAACGTTATCTCAGCGTAACCTTTGGGATGAACCAAGTCCGCTTCAACTGACAAATTGCTGCCACTACCAAAGAAGGACTCTCCATCAACAAAGCCATCGTATGTAACTTTCAAGTTGCCGAACGCCAAAGCGCAGTCCATGGTGAAGTTGTCGCCTTCGTTAACACGGCTGCAGTTATCAGCCTTGACGGTAGGGTTAATTGCTGTGAGCCCTGTCAGCAATCCATGGTGGAACTGAGCGTTCACCTTGCGGTTCGTTATCCAGTTCCTTGGCACCACGAAATCGAAGTCGACGAGATCCCATTCTGCAGGTCGCTTTTGAAGGTAGAGCGGAAGGATGGTGTCAGAGAGGGCGTCGTAATATCTGCTTAAAAAGGAATCGCTCTGCGATGGGATTCCTGCAAAACCGAAAGCCGTGAGTGAGCATTGGCTACGGAGTTCAGACTCGAAACACATTGATGAAAAATCGCGCTACAACAACAACAACAAGCCATCGATACTATCAATCAGTCACTCTTCTTTGTTGCTTAAAATCGTTCCTTGATGGTAGCATCACTGTCCTGCGGAATGTGGTATACAAAATTTTCAATCTGGTGCCCGAAAAGATGACAAGTACGTATGAGACTGTGTAAGACAGAGTAGGGAGCACACGCTGAGGTACAATACGTGTTTGCCTATTTAGTTTTTTCTTGTAAAAAATGTCGACCTCGGCCCAATTGCAGAGCTATAGCTCACGACCAATAATTTCTGGGCATAAATATTCGTGCCAATGTTGAGAATCAACCGGCTGTTTTTCTCGCCATTTTCTGCGGCAAACAGTTGCACGTTTGTGTCCAGAACACGGCCACCACGTGATTCACGCTGCTACAGAAACGGGGACCCACCGAAAGAAATACAAACCGTTTGCAAAACAGATTGCAGAAATCCGAAACTCATTTCCCAAATCAATGCGCGCAGCTGAGCTCTTTTATTACCGGACCCCTTATCGTATCCATCATCATCTCTCATCACGTACACGTGTGTGTGTGTGTGTGTGCGTGCGTGCGTGTGTGTGTGTGTGTGAGAGAGCTCTTCACTACATAACCGAGTTTAATTGAGATTGTTCGCGATTTTTCGTTGTCCATTAACAGGCGTCAACCAGGTTCTTGTTCTTGACTTAGAAAAGGCCTTCGACAAGCTGTCACATACAAAGCTGTGACATAAAATGCACTTTCTATCTAAAACGTTAATGGTCAGCTATGCCGATATCCCAAATAGTCGAAACGGTTGTGATATTCTGAAAGCCCACATCCAGCTCTCCCCAAAATACACGTTCATTCTCTCAGTTCGGTACAGTACCATGTCAAAAAAATAGGTAATTCATTCCGAAACACACATGGGCGCAGCCATTTTTATGACGTAGATGCACCCGAACGGGCATTGTGACGTTTACGCGCCTTCGTACTTGTCAGTGGATTTCAGCTACGGCTTCTCGCGGCTTCACGTATCTGTGCTTGAAGATGGCGGACAGCTGGGATAACTACCGATCCACCGTTCCGCGATAAGTAAACAGTGCAGCAGCTGCGAACTCATCCGCGAACCAACCTGTGTGCGATGTTGTGACTGGAATTCGTCGTTTGTGTTTCGTGAGCACGTACAATTTGTATCAAGTCGCGTCTGCGTTAGCCCCTTTACAGCACTTGCCCATTGTAGAGGCTGACGTTTCGACAGCCGTGTCAGCAAGAAAATGCCGACAGCGTTTTATTACTGCAGGAAAATTGTATGTATTTGAGAAACCGCATACTGCTATGGGACAAGTTTTACGTACGATTTATCAATGTGCAACAGCGTCGACGATGGTATGTAACGACGAAAGACGTAAAACGAAATACAAATCACATTTTAAACTTTTTGTGGGATTCTGTGCATTTTCCAGAAGCTTTCTTTGAATCACACACTCCCACGTCACGCTGCGTTGTGTGGTACGCTACAAACTACTGCATTTTATGTCTAACATCTGGATATTGTTTGTAATGAACACCGTCGCACAAAAACATGTACACGAAAGCTCCAGTAGCCATGTGGTTGCACACTATGCAGACGCAAAAGAAGTACCAGAGCACATATTGCCACTTAGAAATGTGGTGTCTGAAGAGTTAGGGCATAGCATAGATCCTAGAAATCAGGTGCACCTTATCCTTCTGTAGAGTGCTCTTTCAATTCACAACTCAGCCCATGGGGTGTAAAAGTGTTAAAGGCAATTATGTGACTTGTCGTCCTGGGTGACATCACTGGCCAGCCTCGGGATTAATTCCGTGCTCAGGAATTATTGTACAAATCACTTTCTATGTAGGACGTGATAAGCAATATGTAAGTTGCAACCTTGTCTGCAGCATTCTCGATTGCCTCTTACCTTTACAGTTCGAGACACGTTACCAAGCCATTTGCAAAGGGCACTCTTACAGGGGCCGTGTAACTCGAGTTTTTAGTTTATAAAATTTATAAAAATATAAGTATACAATATGCAATATGAAATCTATATAAAATCAAAAATAACATTTATAAAAAAAATTACAAAAATAAATAAAAAGGCTTCATGGAAGCAATCCGTTAGCATACCCATTGCACATGAAGCACAATTATATATGCTTGGACATCATCTAATTAATCTTCTGAACCATATGTGTGACTGCATACGAATTTTTTTTATGCGCATCCTCTACCTTCCTATTCCTACATGTGCACACGAATAACAGTGCATATATGTGAAGTGACAAAAAGCAACGCTACACTCCACCATCATTGTGCCCCTTTAACTTTTCCACATTTATGTCTGGTGAACAGGGAATATCTCACTAGAAAAGAAGACATTTGTGCATTGTTTGGCAAGCAAATAAATATATTTATTTACATTTTCCATAAATCAACAATGTTGTGACCTGGTGCAAATATTAATGTCAACAAGTGAAGTACTTACAAAAGAAAAATCTGAATAATCGGTTGCCGTTGTGATATGTACTACTATGCACAGTTCATGAATGGAACATGTTACCTCATTGCATTGCCTCCATGTGAGCACTAGAACAGGCAGCTTTTTAGGTCGCTCTTTCCGTGTTTTTCTATTGTCTTTTTTTGTTTTCTGTTTTTGCAATAGCAAGCATGGCCATAGTGAATCACAAGCAACCAAGGACAGGATGAGACATCTACAATGCGACTGCTAGCTCTAAACTGATATATTTATTAGCAGACTCTGGAATATACATACACATGCTGCTAAGAAAATGACAATTTAACCAATAGAATAACAGACAAGAAAAAGGGTTACATATCTTCCCCTCTCCTCATTCTATTTCACAGGCAGCTCTAGTATCATTCTGAGTGTGTCCGTGCGTTCCCTTTGAGATAACGTATCTCTGACAGAAGCAAATCCAACAGCGGACTGCTTACGGATGCAACTATCTTGGATTTCTCTAACCACTTGTTATTTAACCGCTGCCTTGAGCTGTGTGTTCTGGAAATTTAGGCAGCATCCAGGGTCCCTGCAATGTGTTGCCATGTTTCTCGAGGGCCTGTGTTTCGCTATGGCTCTCAGATACAAACTACCCCATTTCAACACAGTAGAAAACAGATTTGTAAATAGCATCTGTTGATTGCACTGTACATACCCCCCACATAAAGGATCATAGTGGATACTACATCTTGTGCAATAATGTCAGGAACACAAAAAAGCTAGATTTGAAACCACTCTTACGTCGTAGTAGTAGTATTTGTGTGAAGCTGCGCAATTCCTGTCCTGCAAATAATTTAAACCATATGTTTCATCTGCCAGCGTGATGATCCCCTGAAAAGCAATTCACACTTGGCGGGAACTACCAGTTCTGAAACCTATCCCTGACATGTGTAGCCATCAGGGAGGAAACCCAAGGGCTGCGGTGGAAAAGACAAACACACACGGGCTATGTTCTCTCTGTGTATCAACTGCTCTGGCTACTAAGAAGAACATGTTCCAAATTAATATAACATGGCTTGACATGATACGCCAGCGAAAGCTAACCAATAAAATTAGTAGTTAAATGTACAATACGTAAACACTTGCCATAACATGACAGTTTCCTTTCTGCACTCATGCGCTACCATTCAACCCACACAAACAGTGTACTGAATTTTTTTATAGCATTACAGGTTGTTTGACAGAACTTGAACAAGGTTATATAGCACACGATAAAAGTAGAGTGAACATAATGTGCAGAAAAAAATGGCTGCAAGCAAGCGAGCTGGTGAAGATGATGCATATGTAAAACCCCGAGACTAGGGAACACAAAGGGACATGTTTGTGTCTGTCCCTTCGTGTTCCCTAGTCTTGGGGTTTTGCATCATGGATAATGTGCAGGTTTCTATTCACGCTTAATGGCCGTAGCAGTAATGCATGAAGACCACTGCTAAGTTGTGTTGAGAAACACCACTTTATGTTTGCCATGTCTAAATGAAACGTACCTGACCTGATCCAAATTAACCGTTCTGAGCCTGGAACACACAAAGAGAAAAACGCAACACACGCCACAACATTAACAGATAGCAAATGAGCTGTAGCGAGCTCCACCTTGGGACAAAGTCAACAAGTAATTCACCAAAAGTCAATGAGCGCCTGAAATGTAACATCTCCAGTGGCGTAGCCAGACCTCAAAGGTAGGGGGGGCTCGATACGAAAACTCGCCCCCCCCCCCCCGCTGATCCTGTGTCGACAACACACACATACTTGTGCACACTGCACACTGCGGATTAAAAAAGGGAACGAAAATAGTTGATTTAGACGTACACAGTACGATTACATGTATAGGCTGTCATGACCAATGAAGTGGTGTCACAAGATTGGAAATATTTTGAAAAGATCATACTTTGAAAACCATTCAAGAGTGCTTCTTAGATAGACGCCATGAACTGCAAGAACTTTCGCGATAGTCACACTGGTCCCCCCCATATATTATGTTCTCGGATTTGCACGATTTGTGTGGGTCGGTCCGTGGCAGGTGGGGGGGGGGGGGGGCCCATCCACAGGAACCAGTGTCCAGAAACAAAAGTGCTTGAACTGGGAGATAGCAGCTAATCGGAATGGCGACCTTTGTTTTCCACCCTGAAAGCACAGGTTGTAACTCTGAGGGCAGATTTAAAAGTGGTGTCAAGATGTCTGCATGCGAGTGCACATGAAACGTTGAACATAGATGAATACTCAAATTATAACATCACATTGTCATACCTGTTGGTGGAGGTGGACTGCAACTAACGTCTCAGCAATTTCTTCATGACCAGATGCAAGCCAGATCATGCTTCATTTCCGCCTTCAGCGTGCACCTGTGATAATTCAGAAGTTAGATTATCAATAGTACTATTGTGTTGTTAATCGTGGTTATGTCAGAGTAAGCGCAGTAGGACAGCTGCACAATCGATTCATGAAGCTTGCTATTTTTATATCTGAACCTCGACTTACCTTTTTGCTCCCGTTTTTTGCCTTGATCGTCAGTGGCACGTTCAAAATTTGTGTGTTGAAGATCTCAGATTTTCATCAGACGATTTCGTGCCGAGATTCCAAATTGCCTCTGGAGTCGCGCGTAACCAGTGGCGTAGCCAGAACTCCAAGGTAGGGGGGGCTCGATACGAAAACTCGCCCCCCCCCCCCCCGCTGGTCCTGTGTGCGACAACACACACATACTTGTGCACACTGCAAACTGAGGATGAAAACAAAGGAACGAAAATAGTTGATTTGGACGTTCACAATACGATTACATGTACAGGCTCTCATGACCAATGAGGTGGTGTCACGAGATTGGAAGTATTTTGAAAAGCTCATACTTTGAAAACCATTCAAGATTGCTTCTTAGATAGACGCCATGAACTGCAAGAACTTTCGCGATCGTCACACTGGGCCCCCCATATATTATGTTCTCCTCGGATTTGCACGATTTGTCTGGGTCAGTCCGTGGCAGGTAGGGGGGGCTCGAGCCCCCCCTAGCCCCCCCCCCCCCCCCCCCCGTGGCTACGCCACTGCGCGTAACCTATGATAACAACGACGAAATCCTTGCAGTGGAAATTAGCAGGCACCACTGTCAGCCAAGAGCTTCGCAGTGCTTGGTCTTTTGGCAGCTTATAATAGGTAACACTTGAATGCTCAGATGCATTGTTCTAACAGCGTAGCACTGTCGCATCTTTGACAACTTCGCCGTGGCATATTCACGAATCATATCGCTGCAGCCCATAAAAGGCAAGGTCAGAACAAGGAAGTGCACTTTCCAAACGACGCTGTGCCAAAAAAAAACATTCACATGCTTTGTTTCCGGCTTAGCAACAACATAACAGCTGTCCGCTTATGTACGATGCACAGAGGAGGAAACGAAAGAAGCCAAGCAGCCAAGCCAATAAGAGTCCATGCCAAGCCAAAGACAGATAAACCGAGAGCAGTGACGTCGGTGCGCCCGTGCGCAGGGTTTGCCGACGGTCTGACGGCCGGGCGTGGGAACTAAAAAAACTGTTTTCTAACTACGAACTGTTGGAGCAAGATATTTCGCACACATATTCAGTGTTCGGTAATGAACACACAGCGCGAGTATCGCTCAGTTCTGCGGCACTTAAAAATCGGCATATCTGACCTTTAAACTTATAGGGTGCTTATCGTCATATTTAAATCGTCGCCTCCAGTTTGTTGAATACAACAAAACCTGGTCTACTTTATTGCCTGCGTATTCTGGGGCCCTTGTTGTCTTTGATATACATGAACGATATTGTTGATAGCGTAAATGTTAACATAAAGCTCTTTGCAGATGACTATTTTACATATAGGGAACTAAGCTCAAGAGATGATCATGTTTGTCTGCAGAATTCTTCAGACGTGGTCACAAAATGGTACAAGAAATGGCGGATGGACATCAACGTACACAAATGTGTAAAGATGACCACCGCCCGGAAAAAGAAAAATGTGCTCGATTACAATTACACGAGGGTACCTGCAAAAGCAAACTCCAGACTATACTTCATGCGCAGAACGCATAAAGATGCTAATACCGATACCAAATTAGTTGCTTATAAGATGACGGTGATGTGATAACGAAAAAATTTGGGATGTGAATCGCGACGAAGTCGAACTAGCTACCCCATGACGCTTACACGCAGAGAATACAACAGATAACACTTATAAGACTCTAGTACGGTGTTAGATTATGGTTTTGTGATTTGGTTTCCGGCAGCTATTACAAAAATTATTATTAAGAGCAAATTCAAAGAAAAGAAATTCACTTTGTCTTTGGCAATTTTTCTTGCTATGACTCACCTTCACAACTGCTGGAATTAGCTGGCACTCCCGCCTACATTATCAAACAGAGTCAAAGTTCAAAGCTTAAGGAACTTTGGTTAATTCTGAATCATCACACTTGCATCAATCCATCATTGTTCATTAATCTAGCGAGTAGAGGAAGCTCCCGCACCGAACACTCAAAACAGATATAGCAATATAATTTTATGTCCAACTGTTTAAAAGATTCGTTCTTTTCAGCTGCGCATTGCCAATCGGAATAGTTTACCACAACAGGTTGTCGAATGTAACACATTGTTCTCTTCTACTGATTTGGTTGAAGGTTACTTGAGTTGAACTTCTATCATCTTGTGCATTTTTGTGATGTTGTATTGTGCTGTGCACTGGCCCTCGTTCTACGGCTTATTATTAAACCAGAAGTGTCCTAAATAAATAAACAATTTTGGTAAAATAGCGTAAATACAGGTTAGCTGGTGGGTGAACTGTGTCAGAACGGCAATTGCGCAGGTGAGCTGGTACATGATTAGAACCGTGAAGTTCGAAACACGGAGGGAAAGACAGGACGACAGGATCTCGTGTCGTCCTGTATTTTCCTCCGTGTCCCGGGTTTCACTGTTATAAGGTGAACTGTGTGTTTGAGCTCTCGTGTTCGGCAGTTATCTTGTGTGCCCATGCTCAGGTTCGTTTACGATGGAAATAATATAGGTACTGAAATCGAAGCTTGATGTATCCAACCCTTTTCTTTTTCTTTCCAATGTAATCAACTAAATCACTCTGCGGATAGAGTGGATAGCGAATAGCGGATGAACGCTCCACGTGCGCAGGGCGGGTCTTTGCGCACAGCACGTGCGCAGTGTGAACACGCTACTCCATTGCGTACGCTGCAACTAAAACTCTCTGTTGTTGGTTGTGTCATAAAAACAAACGTGTACATGCGTCAGGGCTCGATAAAAGCTTACGGAACGCGCGAACGTCTACATTTTCTTCGGCGCAAGACCCTAGCGGCGGGCGGAGGTGGGCTTGTTCACTCCTTCAGAGGGGTGGACGAATGCGGCGCTTGTAGCGGCACACCATGGCAGGTTTCATTCAACCGATCATGCAGTGCTGAAAACCGTGTGTCGTTGTTGTAGGAAAATTTAATACGACGTGGAACGGTCAGTACATGGACAGCGCCTCAAAACAATATTTACAATTTATGAGCTATGAGGCTATGAGGGGCGATATATACATTGTGTGTCGTTATCAGCGTACTCGCTCGTCCACCCCTCTGAATGAGTGAACGAGCCCGTTTCCTCTCGCCGCTGGGCAGAGGCGGATCTAGAGGAGGGGTCAGGATGTCCTGACCCCCTCCTCAATTTCTGTCTTCACATAGTGTTCAATTGACCTAGATCGTGTATCTACCATGCTGGTCAAGGCTGGACCCCCTCTCATAAAAATCCTGGGTCCGCCCCTGCCACTGGGGTGCCGCGCTGAAGATGAAGAACAACGCTCGCGGGTAGGGCCGACGGGGCACTTGCCCCGGGGCCCACACCACAAAGGTGCCCCGACCAGTAAAGGTTTTGCCCAAGGGAAATCTGTTTTGCATGCCTGAAACGCATCCCTGAAAAGGAAACTTGGTAAAAATCTGTCCTCCGTCCACCCATATCGACCCCGAATAACACATTGGATAGACATAGAATACACGAGGGAGCCCCAAAAGCACAGTGCCCAGGGGCCCCCACCACCGTAAATCCGGCACTGCTCGGGCGTTCCATAAATTTTTGTCGGGACCTTTACCACGACCTACTGTATCGCTATGTATAGCAGTAAGGTCGTGCCTGTTACCTACGCCACGCTCTCTCGCGTCAGAAGTGATAACGTTATCCTTTTGCGCTGTGGTTGACCCCGAGCGTGTTATCTGGTAAAGTTCTCTTCTTAGAGTGCACGACTCTGCAATCGCTGCCATGGCGATATTCGAATTAACAGGAAAGATAATTAGCGTAAAATTCTGACTGAACAGTTAATCAGAATTTCTGGTGTCTTCTCATCTTTTGTCTTTGCATCAGTGCCTCTTTTAGTGCAAATGCTGCGAATTTCAAAAAATTTATACAGCGTTCCGATGTACTTGTTCCGATGTGTATGTGAGTTTCACACATGCAATTACATGAATTTTGCGACTATATAGGCCAAAAAGGTCCAAATGGCGCTTTTAGAGATATAATTTTTAGGCTAACTCCTCCAATTTGGTTTTCTACCTGACCTCAATATTTGCTAATGTTGTTACGCCAGGAGGGTACAGGATGTGTACGAACCCTAAAACGTTTAACGTCATAACTCACCGACTGCAGTACAGACAAACGCAAATATTAACATAGCCTTCATTGCAGCAGATCCCGGGTTTTGCTGTGGAAGAGCAAAATCGAAGCAACAATTATATTCAAGGTTATGACTTATATTGTAGCGTACAGTGAGCTACGATTAGAGCAAGAACAGAACAGGCAATATTGTGCATTCATTCCCATCAGCGTTATCACTTTGGTACTGCATTGTGGTACATTTATCCAAGGCGACGTCGTAAAGGAAATAGCAATGCATATTTTCTTTTTTAATCGTAGTGGCTACAGGTTTCTTTTAAAAATCGCACAACAAAAAGAATTATTTGTCGACTGCAAATGCGCTTGTCATGAAGACGAGGGAACGTAAATTCGCCTTTTTATGTTGACTACATAACAATAAAGACACTGCCAGAACGCGTACCTTCAAGAGCAGCGCGAGGTCTGAGAAACTTTTCAAATAACTGCGCAGAAAAAGTACGTATATAAATTTAATGCACGGCTGCTATGATTTATGAATCGTGTACTGCGTTGAAACGCAGCAGACCCAGGTGACGGGGTTCGCGAAATAGGTTTGCATGCAAGCTACATGTGCCGTATCATTCCATCTGATAGTGAAGAGCGAACTTGTAGGTTTACTTACTTCTACTCCGTGTGCGTGGTTTAGCTGGGAGCACACCGCAAAAATAGCTTTCTCGCAAGAACGGCGACAAAATGAAAGTGTCGCTCTCACATTGCAGTGGTACAGGATGTTGCGCACTCAGGTTGCAGATAAGTGGGGAACTCTTTATCTTCCGTATTGACATTCAGCCTACTTCGAGTCACCAGTGAAGTTTCTCAAAACGGTGTACAGGATCACTGGGATCACACACGATTGTGTCCGGGGTACCTTCTTGTTTTGTCTTTTCGTCTCACCTGCCTTTGCGATACAAGCTACAAAGATTCGTCGAAAGTAGTGTTCCTCGTTTTTGGGTTTAAACTGAAGAATGCCAATTAACTTGCGCCAACAAATTTTCGCTCATTCGGATTTAACCGGCAACCAACTGCACGAGACAATGCAATGCAAAACGCACGTATGTAAAGCATGTAAGGTTCTTGCCGAGTTCCCAAATAGCCGAGAGAGAGCAAAGCGCACCCTTGTTCTATTTCTGGTCGCACTGGTGTTGTCGTGCTTGTGACCGGTAATTACGTACATCTATTGCTTAACTAATTCGCACCAGCGGCATGGCCGAGTGGGCTAAGGCGTCCGCGCGTTGGTCGTAACCAAGGTCGTGCTGAAGACTGGGCGGTGGTGGGTTCGAATCCTACCGCCGGCAGTGCTGTCTCAGGTTTTCCTTGGGTTTTCCGAAGACTTTCCAGACGAATGTCGGCACAGTTGCCCCCGAAGTCGGCCCAGGACGCATACTAATCCCCCTGTCCCCCCACTCCTTCCTGCTGCCCTCTCTCCATCTGTCCACATCTGTACGCCGCTCATAGCCACAGTTGCTTCGCGGCGCTAACACGCAATAAAAAAAAATTATCTAATTCGCAGGTTAATTCTCTTGAGAGAGAGAGAGAGTGGAAAGACCGCAATCGTTGCAGTAAAGAGGAATGACAGCAAGGAGTTCTAAGTGTTAGAACGGTGTGATCCACTATTGATGAACGGCGTCTGTGCCCAAACAAAACGTCATTGCAGCAGTGGTGGACGTGGTCAGGCTAGCGACTGTCAGGGTTGAAATCTTCCCCATAACTATTGATGTGAACTAAAATTTTGATACGCTGCGGTAGGCTCCTTTGGGAAGTCGCTGCGTCAGTTGCTCCACTGTACGAGTTGCTGCTGAAGAACCTAAGATGAACTGTTACTGGGGGGGGGGGGGCAGCAAGCACTTTTTGAAGTGATCAGACGGACGGACGGACGGACGCGCGCGCACACACGCACACACACACCTTGCATCTGGTGTGCAGGGTTCGACCACGGTCCGAGAATCTTCGCCTGGTTGAACGGCCGTTTGTCAATACGTTACATAGCAACTTCCATGAGTGCACGATCTTGGTGATAATGCTCACAAGCCAGGATGACGTGCCGAAGTCGACGTACACTCCACAAGTGAGGCGTAAGGAAGACGAGGTGGAGCAGAGACGGTGTTTAAAGGCAGCTGTAATGGCAACCTTCAGACTCGTGCGGTGGAAGAGTGCAGTAAAAGGGCGCGCTAGTCGCGGAGGAATTTCAAGAGAAAGCATGGGAACAGCAGAGAGAAGGGAGTGGGCTACGTCGTTTTGCCATTGACCCTGCCGGTGAGTGTCGAAAGGAGGTATCTACGGTCTCCCGGAGACATCATTATCAAGGAAAGAGCTGCGTGCTGATGGGCGCTCAAGGCGGTTCTGTCTGCTTCTTCATTACGGCTGATGCCGACATGTCCGGGAATCCACTGCAATGCGACAGTGTGTCCTGCAACGGTCGCCTTCTTATAAACTTGCAGAATGTCAAAGACAACAGGACTGGGGGAGCCGCGTATCCCCAAGTTGGCCACACACTGAAGCGCGGGTCTTGAGTCAGTAAAGACGACCCAGGAGTGAGCATGGCTGGCCGATATTTTTTTTTTCACAACAAAGAGGGGTAGAGCTCGGTACACGCAGATGATGTTCTGTGCGAAAGATGGTAACCACAGGAGATCGACTGAGTGAGATGGAATGACAAACGCTGAGGACCAGCCGTCCCGAGAAGATGACCCGTCAGTGAAATCTGACGTTGACGTCGTGTATCCATCATTCATCATGCCCAGGGTAAGCTGCTTTGCGACAGACGGGGCTGTGTCCATTTTCCTTCCATGCACGTCAGGAAACGTTAGGCAGACGACTTGGCTTGGCAGAGATCATGGAGGGGAGGGCCACTGTGTTCACCACGAAAAGCGGAACGCTAGGCTTCAGCTGAGCAATCACCGGGCGGACTTTGCAGTGAGTCTCAAAATCGTCCATACGAGCGGGTGCTGCCGATGATGGGATAAAAGGCGGAGGGAAGGTCGGCAGGTCCCACCGTAGCGAAGCACGTCCAGCGGGGTCTCCTTCGCTTCACCAGTAACTGCTCGGGTCTCGGCTGCTTGCTGGACTCCGAGGCCCAAACGGAGTGCCGCGAGCGTCTATGAACGAGCTTGCGGTGCGAGAAATTGCGTTCAAACGCTATTTTTCTGGTTTCATAATTTTTACAAAAATATTGCCGTCATTAGTTTTCCAAATCTAGCTCTTGTTCTTGTGCAGCGACGGCTTATGATGTTGATGCTGAAATGTCCAATGATGAGTTTGGAACCGATGTCGGATTTTTTTTTATTCCGTGTTAGCGCCGGGAAGCAACTGTGGCTATGAGCGCCGTACAGTTATGCAGAGATGGAGAGAGGACAGAAAGAAGCAGTGGAGGACAGGGGGGCTGGTATGCGTCCTGGGCCGACTTCAGGGGGACCTGTGCCGACATTCGTCTCGAAATTCTTCGGAAAACCCAGGGAAGGCCTCAGACAGCACAGCGGGCGAACGTTAAATAACACTGTTCGAAATTATCCGCAGCCCTACCCGACGGCACGTGAAGCATACCCCCCCCCCCCACCCGCACACACACTCCCATAACGCGTAAATATACACCAATTTGGCACTGCTATTTCTCCCATGCAGTTCCCACTTGGTGAAGGTTCCAGTGCCAACTGACGCACGGCCTCCATGCCGGTGTCGGAATGGAAGCTCTGACAGGACTTCAGTACCGAGGGACAAGGTGCTGCCGCGTTGCTCCCCAGACGACTACTGACGCGTCAGTGTTAGTCAGACTTGTACGTAACGGGTAACTGCGTTACTATGTAGTAATCAATTACTTTTTGAGTAATTTGTAACGTAATCGATTACTTTTCTGACCAAGTAATTTTTGAGTAATTCAATTAAAATTGCAGTAAGCAATTACAAAGTAATCGATTACTTTCAGACTAAAGATTCCACATTGTTCGGGAACACAAAAAGCCTGTGTTCTGCAAATTCCAAGACAGCCGTCTTATAGCTATGATTTTTTTTCTGCAACAATTTCTTACCTGATGTCAATTGCCACAGTGTTCCGCACGTGTAGTGTATTTTTGAGTGCACTGTCCTCTCCCCATTCATGCGAACTATCTTTCCGTAATCCGGCCTGCATACAGTAGGTTGGACTGTAGGTTTTACCACTGTCCTTTGATAATATTTATAACTGTGATACTCTTTGATACTCTTATCAAGAGACCGTGGTTGTACCACGATCCTGATTAATCATTTGTGGGAGTCCCAGTTGGAACTCTGTCTTCTCTCACTATGCGGAATGCACAGAGAACACTGAATTCTCGACCCCGATAACCTATTGCGACCTTTGTAGATTAATTAGCTCCTGTTAGTCTTGTGCGAATACCGTCGATATCACAACGATGCCGACAATTTGCAATGACTTGTCGCCGTGGCCAAGCTATCTGGCATGTTCAGAGCGGTGGAGAGAAAGGTCAGAAAAAAAATCGTGTTCAAACGCCTGCTGTGCTTCCTTCAAGAAACATTTCTGTCAGCTTTGAGCTTTAACTCATGCAATTTCTCGGTGCTCGCGGTGCAGCTTGCGGTGCTCGCGGTTACGCGCGGCGGCATTCAGACACTTCTGTTTGTACTTTTTCGCTTAGATGTCGAAAGTAATTGGGAACGTAACGCGATACTTTTCTAGACGTTACCTCATTACTTTTTCCGGCGAGTAATTTGTAACAGTAAAAAAATCACTTTTTCGTACAGGGTAACGGTAACGGTAATCAATTACTTCTTTTTAGTAACGTGTACAAGTCTGGTGTTAGTCCTACTTATAGTATTGCGTTAGGAAATGTCTCAGATGTCTATGGTACCAAGAGTATACCACATCCACTAGCTCAAAGAAAACGTGTGCTCCAGTACAAGCAGACTTAGGTAGTCGTAACCTACTTAGTCACTGTCGACGCGACAATTGCGGACACAAATCAGGCACCGTTCATCGCTTCAGCAGCAACAGTGGCACTTTTGAGATCACCGTTTTCGCTTTTGGTATTCCTGTAGCCCGTGATCATCATTAATGGAATGGGCGTTATTAAAAAAAACACGAACACGAACGAATTTAACACTAAAAATAGCATAGCTCATATTACAAGCGCTCTTTGCGATGATGCAGCAAACAAGAATTCCTGTGTGCATGCTATCGTTGTTCATCTGTATATATGTGTTCATGTGTGTTCCCACATGTGTGTGTGCCTCTGGGGGTGTATGCGTGTGCGTTGCAGAGCTTATTGCGTCGAATAAATATTCCCTTTACAACAAGAAGATGGAAGGAATGGTCGCCCGAGCGCAGCAGATGGAACTGGAAGGGGGTGTCATTTAAATATAAGTCGTCTTTCACGATTTCGATTCCGACGGCGCGCCACTGTATACACGCAACAACTGGCCATGCATTTAGTGGTTGCAAGTTTAGGAGGAGGTGCAGGACAACAACTGAAGGTACCCGGGTTTGAATGCCGGTGCCGGCTGTGCTGTTTGGGGTTTTTCCTGTGTTTTCCTCCGACGTTTTCAGATATATGTCGGCACAGTTCCCTTTGAAGTCGGTCCAGGACGCACATCCCTCCAGGGCGTCAGTCGTGACGTTGCTTACCTCTGTGAGGCCGACTACGGCGAGCTCTTTCACCAGCACCACCACCGCAACAACAACAACTGGATCTCATTCGCCACTACTCATGTGCAGATGCCAAAAGGAATGCAGATTCACTTCCCCGGAAACATAACCTTTGGCAATGGCCTGCCGTCAATGCCTACAATGACCTGCCTTCAATCCACAATTCAATTACCGGATCGGATACCGTGACAGCACACTCCAAATGTGGCGTCGTGACGAACATTAAGCATGTTTTTATAGAATGTGGAGCTCTACGAAACGGAGAGGCGGCAACTCTGTGCTCAGTCGAATACTGCTAGCAAGGCAAACATTCAACCTGCATGGCTACCATTATTTGTTCATGTCAGAACCTTATACAGCACCGTCAAGGTCTTCTAATGTTCACGGAGTTTCTGATGTCTACCGGTTTGTTCCACACGCTGTTGTATCTGTATCCCAATTACCATCGGTCTTTCTTCCCATTATTTCTTCTTCATCTTCCTTTTGTTCGGTGTTAGCACAGCCAGAACAGGACAGCTCAATTGTTTCTAAAACGACTTGTGCATCGCTCATTTAACATCATTCTGATATCTCGCATCTTATGTCCTCGCGTGTAGTGGGGTAGTGTACCCGTCTCAACCGGTGAATCATCCCATCTCTCACGATCTATTTTGTTGTTGTCGTTGTTGTTGTTGTCACTCAAAGGAATGAAAGACAGGACTAAGTGCTAGAGTCGTATACAGAAGTATGTGGTGGGATATACGTGTATTGGAATCAAGTACGACACGTGTGAAACACATGACACACGCAGGTCCTGTACATCTTTCCTCCCTTCCGTTCGTGTCTTCAAATGCTACTTTATAATGTTACACTTATAGCAACTCGCAGGTTTTCTATTGTAATACATCAGTATCATTTAATGTGTCTCGTCCTGATCTTTTGCATACTGAACGTAAAGCATTGAGAGAGGAACAGAACTATTGAGGTCTTCTCGAAACGGACCGTCCAAGATGTTCTGGACGGCATTACCAATGTGTCTCTTCAGTTCCACTTCAAAGTTAGCCTTGCGCCCAGGGTTGAGGTTGAGGTCCCTAGAGTAATGCAGAGTTATGTCCAAGGGGACCACTCTCCAGGACTTCATAACGGGGGGTCCAGCTGAAAGTAAAGTAAAGTAAGAGGCCTTCAAGTAATGAACGCTTTTGAATAAATGAAAGAAAAGAAAAGATGATGTGATAAAAAAATGGGGAGAAAAAACAAGGTGTGGATAGGATTGCAGTATGGTGTACTGAAAGTGTGCAGGAAAGAAAAATCGCGCCTGTGCATGCTCACCATGATAAACTCATGAACAGGTGGGAAAAAAATAAGAGCGTAAGCAATAAAAGCACGGATAGCAATTTCAGAAACACGCGTTCAGTGCTGGACAAACGTTTATGGAACTCGCTCCGGCGCATTCCTTCTTCAGAGTAGCACTCTAGCAGCGAATGGTACCGTCCGGACTTGCAAACATTCCTAGTCAAAGATTCCTTGCAAACATTCGGGTTTCCTAGGCACATGTCTGTATGTTCGTGCGGTTCGTGCTGCTATGATATCACTTCGAGGAAGGAATGCTTCGGAGCGTGTTCCGTAAACTTTTGCCCAGCACTGTACAGCATCTGTAAGTGAGCCGTTCCTACTGCCACACCTAGGCCCTGTTTCACAAACTCCGATTTAGATTTGAACCGAGATCTACGGTCCCTTCACTTGAGAATTTAACGCTTAGCTCTGCTTCACTAAAGGGAGTTACTGTCACTGAAACGTTCACCACGTCACCAACTAACGTTTGTAAAAAAGAATTGACTGTCTGCAAGTTTTAGCAACCCTTGATCTCGGTTCAAAGCTAACCGGCGTTGGCGAAGAGGGGCCCTAATCTAGATCGGCCCAGGATCATGATCGCGGCTACGCGGTTCCACATACCTACGCCGTCCGCACTTGACATTCAGGACCCAAATTGATTCAGGTTTTCATCTGCCACCATTTCGAGGGAAGCTGAGAGGGGTAGCCGCTCAGGTTGTGAATTAAATGGAAATTGGAGGAAAAAAGGAAAATTGGGATCGCGTTTCGATCGTCTCGGGTTGGGAAGATGCGCTTCCCAAACATACCAGTGCAGTTATTTCTGCGCGTGATGATTCTATTTCAGCGGAGACACGTGACTTCAAAAGACACACACACACATAAATGTGATGATGATGTGGTGGGTCATTCCCCGCCGTTATGGCGGTACACTGCCCTATTGCGCTTGTGGAAGGGTTGAGAAAGTGATGATGATGGAAAGGTGCCCTATTAGAGTTCGTTCATTAGTCCAGTGCTGGAGAGGAACTCAGCAACAACTCGTAGGTCCTGCATCAGATGTGAGGGCCGGGTCCGGCCATGGCCCGAGAATTTTGGCTAAGTCGAACTGGCGTTGATCGACGCGTTGCAGAGCAGTTTCCGTGAGGGCGCGCTCGCGATCGCACTGTCCGCAGACCAGGAGGACGTGATGGAGGTCACCGCGCACGCCACACGTGGAACAGAGGCTGGACGCGCCGACACCGAGGAGGTGTTTGGAAGCCGGTGTAAAAGCCACATTAAGCCTCATGCAGTGGAAGACTGTGGTAAAGGAACGTGGCATTCGGCGGGGGAGAGTTAGGGACAATGGTGGGGTCAACGGAGTAAAGCAGAGAGTGGGTGATGATGTCACGTTGCCATTGAGAGTGCATCTTCAAAAGAAATACTTACGGAAATTCTATATTTTAATCATCTGAAAATTCCTGACGGTATGAGAGCCGGGGGATACACTTGCTATCAATCGTATGCCTCGATCGCTTTCAGAGAAGAAATAAACTTATGTTGTTTTGCGACGCGGTGCGGTGCCCTACACAAGGTGGCAATAACTTAGCTATTATACTATACTAACGAATTGCAGATTGACATTTTTACACACTTCGGGAAGAGATGTATTTACTTAAGGTAGCAACAGCTCTAGCGCGTTTTAGATAATGCACATGAGCACCCCATGATAAGCTGTGATGTGATGTGAATAAAGAAAAAAATGAATAAGCTTCTGGAAGCTACTTGAAGTATTTCTACTGGTTTTTCAATTCGGATTGACACGCCAGCCAGTTGTAATGAGTAATGAGGTTCCAACATGATTGAAGCCTGGTTAGTAAATTAATAGAATAGAATTTGCTCCTTTCCGAAGTGTAGCCTGATAGCCAACGATAGAAATTGTCTGGCAAGATTCAACTGCCAAATCCAGCGGCGAAACTATCATTGCGTTGTAGATAGCCTCGGTATATCAGTCACATCACTTCCAGGACATTGCACAAAACTATTTAAAATGATAAGAGGAAGAGAATTAGCGGAGGCTCTTTGGCTGCACGTTGAACATATGTTTATAAGTCCCAAACGTCGCTGAACATATGTTTGGGACTTAAACAGGACGTTTGGAACTTATAAACATATTTAAAATGATGGAGTGGAGTTTTATTTAGGAGCAGCCACTGTTATCATAGCTCAGAAGGAAATTTTGGGATTGCCCATAAGCTACATTTACGAAGTGGTGGTATCTGGTGACAAATGCATAAGAACTGAAAGGAGATAGCAAAGGGGAAAGGCAGAACACTGCTTGAGTCAGACTTTCACTTGAAAGTCAGGATGAACACAAGGAGACTATATTCTTTAGCACTCTACACGCCCATGAATGAGTTGTTAGTCTTGTAGTCTATGGTCCGCAGACACTTTCGACGCATCAGAAACAAAGTGTCGAAAAAAGAAGAAAAGAAACCGATACGAGGATAAACTGCCACCTCTAGCCTGCCATGTTAGGTAGACCTGGAAGAGTTGATACACTGAAAGAGAGTTTAATTTGAGCTTACGAAGCAAAGGAAAGAGAGACAGAGAAAGCTTCAATGTAAAAAAATGTAACAATGTAATGTTAAAAAAATGAGAGTAATTGAACTCATCACCCGACGAATTCTGCTACTCACATATTTGTGGCTCATATAACGAACATCACCGAAAGGTAAAATAAAAATAAATAAGTAAAAAATGACCCCTTCTTGCCCTCGCTCCATTTCAGCAGAAACTAATGGGCATGAGCGGACTTCTTTTACGAAGCATCCCCATTTTTTTCTTTCTTTCAATCAATCAATCATCAATCATCTTTTACGAAGCCGGCATGGCATGACATCTTTCTCCGCAAGCTGTACCCCAAGACATGTTGCTGTATTGACATCATGTTGAAAGATGATATATCCTTTGAAAATGTTACGGTTTTTAGTGTTTGATGCTACAGCTGTCACACAGTGATCTACTTGGAGGAGCTCAACGAGTCATGCTTATCGTAGTACATCCCCAATAAAGGCTGTTGGCAAGTGTTTTCTGTTTATTCCCGTACACCAAGTCACACGCTGTTTTACAGACAAAGAAAAAAATACTTCATTTTTCGTCAAGTTACGGCTTCCCTTCCATGAAGAACACGGTAATCACGAAATGGTTCGTGCCCGAGCCAGGTGAAGTCTCCTTGATCTGTGTGGCTCATTCTTACGTATGAACAGATTGCTAAGATTTAAACTTCAATTATATTTAAAAAAGAATCTCTGTTTACGCACGCAAAACGCAAGCACTAAAACAGAAAAAGTGTACTCTTCCAAACACCCGCAGAAACATTCTGCAGGACGTATATACGATGAGTCACCGGCAGACACGAAAGTCTCCCCCCAAACGACCAAGGCCCCGCAACGCGTCGTCGTGGCGCCTTAAACGAACTTTTCGTCGGAGTCTCCTTACTAGAAACAGTATTGAGGGACCGTGGTTTTATATTAATAGCAGAAAGAGAAGGATACTTACTCTGAAAGAACGTTATCTCAACGTAACCTCTGGGATGAACCAAGTCCGCTTCAACTGATAAATTGCTGCCACTACCAAAGAAGGACTCTCCATCAACAAAGCCATCGTATGTAGCTTTCAAGTTGCCTAACGCCAAAGTGCAGTCCATGGTGAAGTTGTCGCCTTCGTTAACACGGCTGCAGCTATCAGCCTTGACGGTAGGGTTAATTGCTGTGAGCCCTGTCAGCAATCCATGGTGGAACTGAGCGTTCACCTTGCGGTTCGTCATCCAGTTCCTTGGCACCACGAAATCGAAGTCGACGAGATCCAAGTCTACAGGTCGACTTTGAAGGTGGACCGGAAGGATGGTGCCAGAGAGGGCGTCAAAATATCTGGTTAAAACGGAATCGCTGTACGAACGGATTCCTGCAGAACCGAAAGCCGTTTGTGAGCATTGGCTTCGGAGTTCAGGCTCGAAACACACTGATGAAAAATCATGGTACAGCAACAATAAGCCGTCGACATTATCGATCAGTCACTCTTCTTTGACTAAAACCGTTCTTTGAGATCAATTCGCAACAACAAATGAGTCTCGATCAGGACCTTGATGGCAACATCAGCGTCCTACGGAACACGGTACAAAATTTTCAATCTGATACACGTGAATACGACAAACTTGTACGTATTAGACTGTGTAAGTCAGAGCAGAGAACACACGAGCAGAAACAATACGCTTTTTGTCCACTATTTTTTCTTGTAAAAAATGCTGACGTCGGCCCAATGGCAGAGCTTTAGCTCACGGCCAATAATTTCCGAGCATACCTATTCGTGGCAATGTTGAGAATCAACCGGCGCGTTTTTCTCGATGATTTTCTGCGGGAATCAGTTGCACGCTTGTGTGCAAAACACGGCCACCACGAGATTCATGCTGCTACGGGAGCGGGTATCCACCGACAACAACAACAACATAGATGAATGGATGATGATGATGAAGATGTGGGTATCCACCGAAAGAAATACAAACCGTTTGCAAGTGTGGCTCATTTCCCAAAAAACGCGAGCAGGTGCGCTTTTCACTAGGTAATCGATTTTACTTGAGTATCTTCACGATTTGTCGTTGTCCATTGGCGTCAACGACATTCTTCTTGATTTAGAAAAATCCTCCGCGAAGCTGTCACATACAAAAAATGTTACATATAGTGCACTTTATGTTTAAAAATTCTAAACTTATAGGGTGTTTATCGTTATATTTAAATCGCCGTCTCCAGTCTGTTGAATGTAACAAAACCTGGTCTACTTTATTGTCTGTGTATTCTGGGGTCCCTTATGGGTCTGTTCCAGGGGGTCCTTTTGTGTGTATATATATATATATATATATATATATAAGTTCAAAAAAAGACGCGGAAACAGATTTTAGGGAAGCTACAAACACTACTTTATTACATAGGGAGGGAGACGTTAAAAAGTAAAATGGGCAAGAGGTCGACGTTTCGACAGTGGCACTGTCTTCGTCAGGACAAAAGATGCGTAGCTGGTTACACATTACTTAAATAGGTTTGGTATATGACGTCATAATCGGTACGGGCACGCCAAATTTTCAGCCACCGCGGGTAACCTACAGGCGCGCGCGCAACCTGCACGATAATCTAGTTAGCTCTAAGGTTAGCAAAGCAGCGCATCCAGGTAACGGCTGCCACCCATGCGATGGTCGCAGGTGTCAAATATGCAAATTAATGCAAAGCACCCAAGTACTTAAAAGTACTAATTCAAATTTTTCCATCAAAATTAATGGTGACTTCGACTGTAATTCATCTAACGTCATTTACGCCATTCAGTGCGGCATGTGCCAAGCACAATACGTTGGTCAGACTAAAACATCATTTCGGATCAGGTTCAACAACCACCGATCTGACGTTACAAAAAAGCCAAACCTCCCGGTGTCTCGCCATTTCAAGCAACCAGGTCATTCACTAAATAATGTGTCACTTTTTATTCTCCAGTCAAATATTAGCTCAGATCGGTGCAGGGAACAACGCGAATCTTATCTCATTTACAAATTCCAATCAACCATTAACGAAGATCTGGGAGTACTTTCAACGGTAAGAAATCTGGCCGCCTAGATGAGCTACACTTTCTTCCTTTTCGTCCCCTTTCTGTTTTTCTTTTCCTCTCTTTTTTTTCAGCAAAGTTTGAAGCAGCGCTCATCCTGCCTGGAATTTTCCCCAAAGCGGACAGTGACCTACGGCGAATGACATCACCACCCGGACTTGACCTTCTGGAATATTCCCGAATCTGACTCATTGACAAACGCCTGTGGCGTGCCCGTACCGATTATGACGTCATGTACCAAACCTATTTAAGTAATGTGTAACCAGCTACGCATCTTTTGTCCTGACGAAGACAGTGCCACTGTCGAAACGTCGACCCCTTGCCCATTTTACTTTTTAACGTCTCCCTCCCTATGTAATAAACTAGTGTTTGTAGCTTCCCTAAAATCTGTTTCCGCGTCTTTTTTTGAACTTCTGTAAAACTTCGTGGCCGTTTGATAATCCTTTTACCTCACCCTATATATATATTGAATACCTTTATTTTTCGTGGTCAACCGCATTCGTTTATTTCAACTTATATATATATATATTTATACACATAAACGATGCTGTTGATAGCTCTAATGTTAACATAAAGCCCCTTGCGGATGACTGTCTTTTATGTAAGGAAGCAAGCTCAAGAACAACTTTGTTTAAAGATGATGAATGTGGAGTTTCCTCGCCATTGCTGGTGGTGATGTGGGGAATGAAACAATGAGCCCCTTCACAATCAGGATCGAAGTCCTATTTTGTCCAAAAAGGTCAAAAGAGCTTTGAGCGCAGAGCGTTGGTGGGCAGGATTCGGCCAGTGACCAAGGAATTTTGATAGGGAGAAGGGGCGAGAGTCCAGCTGACTAAGAGAACCAGAGTGTGCGGTTCGGGAAGGTCGGTAGTGTGGGAAATGAAGAAGAATGTGCTCCAGATCCTCTTGGGAACCGCAGTGTCTCAAGCGGTAACGCCGCTGAGCTGTAAAAGCCACATCGAGTCGCATTCGATGAATCAATGCAGCGTCTTGACGAGAGGTATTTTGTGCCATGCGGAAAGCGAGCGTTGGATCAACTCTGCTCAGCATAGATGGGGGAGAATATTGGTTGTCCATTGGTGGGAAGCCAAGGGTGTCAGGAGGCCTCGCAGAATGGAACGACCGTCTCCTCGCAGCAGTACAATACCGGTCCGCTGCCGATGCGAGAGAGCTGCTTGTGCAGCGCTGTCCGCCACCACACCACAATGGGCTGGAACCCACTGGAGAACCAGATGCTGGACTGCTTGGTACACATGGTGGTAAGCCATTAACATATCCGTGACTAGGGGTGCGGATGAGCCTCGTATGCCAGAATTTTCAATAGCTTGGAGTGCGCCCTTAAAAAAATGAAAAGGGTGTGCTTTAGCTCCGTTTCCTTGCCACATATATCACTCCCTTTTGGAGAGTGCAATTACCCTCAAAAAGGAGTCTCCTCCCTCCCTTCAGGTCAATAAGGAGACCCTTTAACTCGCTACTGGAGAGTGATTGTACACTCCAAAGGTAGTGATATACGTGGCAAGGGTGCACTCGCCAAAAAGGAGTTACTGTACATCCGTTCTTCTTCTTTTTTTTTAAAGAGTGTGCAGATTATGAGTCAGTGAAGACTGCCTATTCCTGCGGTGTTAGAGCAACCATGTGCTGCAAAAAGAAAAGAATGGCATAGAATTCCGCAGCTGTTGATGAGGTTGGATGCGAAAGGCGTCATACTTGTACTACGGCTTCGGATGGTATGACGAATGCCGAGGCGGACTTGCCGTTTCTGGATACGCCATCTGTATATGCTGCTGTAAACGTAGAAAACTTTTCGTCTACCAGAGCGTAAAAGTGGGCTCGAGGGACTTGAGGGGGAACGTGATCTCTCCTTTCCAGAGGGTTCGGAAGGCTTACGAAGGTCGGTGGTACCGGTAGAGACCAGAGGGCTTCCGGCAGTGTTACGTTCTTAGCTACGAAGCCAGGTTGCACAGCTTTGCGCTGTGGTTGACCCCAAGCGTGCTGTCTGGTAGAGTTCTGTTTTTAGGGTGCACGACTCTGCAGAGTTTTAGTACGAATGCTGCGAATTTTTAAAATTTTATACCGCGTTCCGATGTACTGTGGCTTTCACACGTGTAGTACATGAATTTTGCGAGTAAAGGCCATAGGCCAAGTGGCGCTTTCAGAGACATAATTCTTAGGCTGACTCCTCCACTTTGGTGTTCTTCTATATTTGTTAATGTTGTTACGCAAGGAGGGTTCACGATGTGTACAAAGCCTAAAACGTTTAACGTCTCATAACTTACCAACTGCAGTAGTGACAAACGCAAGTATTAAAATAGCCTTCATTGCAGCGGATCCCCGTTTTTGCTGTGGAAGAGCAAAAATGAAGCAACAATTATATTCGAGATTATGGCTTACATTGCCTGGTGCAACGGGTGGTGAGCAACGATTTGAGCAACAGAACAGAACAGGCATAATACGCATTCATTCCCATCAGCGTTATCACTTTGGTACTGCATTGTGGTACTTTCATGCAAGGCGACGTCGTAAAACAAATAGCAATGCGTGTTTTCTTTTGAAATTGTACTGGCTAAAGGTTTCTTTTAAAAATTAACAACAAAATTAGTTCCCCGACCGCCAATGCGCTTGTCATGAAGACGAGGTAACGTAAATTTGTCTTTCTTATGTTGACACATTAGAATAAGGACACTGCGAGAACGCGTAGCTTCAAGATTATCACGAAGTCTGAGAAGCTTTTCAAATAACTGTACTGAAAAATTACGAAAATAAAGTATATGCACAGCTGTCATGATTTATGAATCGTGTACTGCGTTGAAACGAAGGAAACCCGGATGATGGGGTGTTCGCGAAACGGGTTTGCATGCATACAAAAAATTCGAAGGTACATGTGCCGTGCGGTATATCACTACATCTTAGTGAAGAGCCAACTTGTAGAATTACTTACTTCTTTTGTGTGTGCGTGGTTTAGCTGAGAACAAACCGCAATAATAGTTTTCTCGCAAGAATAGCGACAAAATGAAAGTGTCGCTCTCACATTGCAGTGGTACAGGATGTTGGACACCCAAGTTGGAGATAAGTGAGGAAGTCAAGTCTTCCGTATTGGCATTCGGCCTACTTCGAGTCACCAGTGAAGTTTCTCAAAACGATGTATAGGATCACTGGAATCACACACGATTGTATCCGAGTTACCTTCTTGCTCTGTCTTTTTGTCTCACCGTCCTTTGCGATACAAGCTACGAAGATCCGTCAAAAGTTGTGTTCCTCGTTTTTGGGTTTAAACTGAAGAATGTCAATAAACTTGCGCCGACGAATCTTCGCTCATTCGTATTTATCGGGAAACCGCCGATTGCATGAACCAATGACAACGCAGAACGCGCGTATGTAGAACACGTAAGGTTTTTCCCGTCTCCGTTGTACGAGTTGCTGCTGAAGAACCCAAGATGAACCGTTACCAGAAAGCACATTTTGAAATAATCAGGCCGTCCTGCTGCTAGTACTGTACGAGAGCAGCTGCCCAATTTTGTTTTGAGCTCACAGACTGGTACTACTGGACCTGTGATATCGACATTGCGCCCACACACACACACACACATACAGGCTGGTCCACCAACCATGATAGAACTTCATAGTAAATAACGTAGGCAACGGAGAGACATGTGGTCAAGGGATTTTTTTTTTCTGCCAAGAACATTTGCCACATATTGGTACCATTTTTGTTTCATTTCAATTAATGGAAACTGAATTTCTTGAATTGACCTCTGTAATTCCCCAAGCATTCTGCTCAATGAGCGGAAGACATCCCCATATCATCGTCATCATGTATCTCTCTCTCTCTCTCTCTCCCCCCCCCCCCCAAATCAGCCTAACGTTTTCTTTGCGGAAATGGGTTCCTCGTGTTCATTATGCTCAGTATAGCATCTGTAACCGCTGTAAGCGCAACGACAGTTGATAAAATAAATTGGCTGAAAATCCGCGGAAATGAGCCCTTGGCTCCACCTTTTATTCCTCTTCTTTTTGTCATCTCTAGTTGGAGCGCCAAAGTGCGATGAAAGGAGGTTACATTGACACTCCATACGAGGTGTAGAGGGTTAGAATCCCAACCCACAGAACAAACACGCGCGGTGAGTGCGGGAATCAGAGCTATCTTTATTTTTTGTAATTCCGTGTTAGTACCGCGAAGCAACTGTGGCTATATGACCGGCGTACAGATGTAGACAGGTGGAGAGAGGACAGCAGGAAGGAGTGGGGGACAGACGGCTTAGTACGCGTCCTAGGCAGACTTCAAGGAAAACTGCGTCGACATTTGTCTGGAAAAGAGCTATCTTTCACCCGACGTTTTGACAGACAGGGAAGGAAATAAAGAGACCCATCCGGAGACCCCCCCGGATGCGTCTCCGTCTTCCAGTCCTCTTCTGTCTTCCTCCCATTCGGAACCCACGCATATCATGTTTAAAATTGTACATCCTGTAATTTTTGTTCTCTTCAAAGGTGATGTCGTTTGTTCAATAAATGTTCTCAAAGCCCTAAGATTGCCTTTATTTCTCATAACACTGCACATTTGAGTGAGCTCCAGGTAAAAAAGAACTCTGGCCGTTGCTGCGCCCTTTATAATGAGAAGTCGCTGCATGGGCACTTTGCACATCTGAAATGTAACCTAGCCCATCTCTGAAGCTAACGTTCATTTTACTTTCGTTTTTTTTTTTTTTTTTTTGCTTTCGAGTTAGAGCCGCGAAGCGACTGTGGCTATGAGCGGCGTACAGATGAGGACAGATGGAGAGAGGACAGCAGGAAGGAGTGGGGGACAGGGGGGTTAGTATGCGTCCTGGGCCGACTTCAAGGGGAGCTGTGCCGACATTCGTCTGGAAAGTCGTCGGAAAACCCAGGGAAAACCTCAGACAGCACAGCCGGTGTTAGGATAATGCTCATTTGATGTGTTATTTTGAGTCGTCATGAACAAAGTTTATGAGAAATATGAACGACGCCACGAATGGACATATATGGGAAGTGCACTGTTGAATTTACCCATTTTAGGTAGACCACCCCTCACAAAACGGCCGTTGGGCGCGTTGGCCCAAGTCACAAAACGACGTGCTTGTTACGAGAAGAAAGGGCATTTCGAGGCGAACACAATTTTATAAATTACTTTTAGGTATCACAACTGAAAGAAGAAGAGTGAGGTGCCGAGAAAGTGCCAATTTTTTTCAAATGAGGCAACGTTGCGATTTTTTAACTGGACAAAGGCAGACCTTGGAAAGTTCAGGACCTAAGATACAATGCGGCCCACCACTGACAGTATGTGAAAAAAATTCGACTGAATAACTTGAATTGTTATGAAGACACGCGGCGTTAAACTTCATAGGTAGCGCTGTGGTCGAAACGTCCGCATCTGAACAATAATTGACTAAAAAATAACTACCAACTATTTTCGGTTACTTTCACTGCCAATATACTTCCTAGGAACTAGGCTTTGATATATGTTTGGAAGAAGAAAATTGGAGATATCGACTGAACCATCCTGCCTGACTCCATGTGAAATCACGCAAGTATATGAATGTCGATATGATTGAAATGGGTTTCATTCTAGATGCGAAAGAAGCGCAAACACCAGTTCTTTCTTTTTTCTTACAAACAACGCCTACAACTGGGTGGGAGGGGGAAGTTTAGATAGTTGGGTGGGGGGGGGCTGTTTTTGGGAGTAGCCGAAGTTGTCGTGTGACGAATTCGATCACTCCTCATTATTTTTTTCATCACATCAACATCAACGTTAACAACTGCTCTTTCTTCCAGCGTCATCTTTATGTCGTGAACGTAAGTGGGACGGGATTCCATACAGATGTGCGGAAATCTTACCTCCATCCCTCCTCACACGAGTCATAGCGACTTTATCTTTTCTTTTTTGTCGGTGGCACACTCAGTCTTGCTTTGACGATGTCGTCATACCTGGTCGTACGCGTCTTGTCTGTGTACGTGTCTTCTGAAAACAACAACTTCAAGACAACAACATGACAACACATGGTCGATGCCACACGGTCATCACGCTTATATATTATTATTATTATTATTAATACATATTATTATTACCTAATAAATATTATGTCACCTTGATACCACTTACACGCGGTATGGCCTTCATCCACGGTGATCATCGATGTGGGTCGATATCCTGTTCTGAGAGGTGCGTCGAACACACGCCAGACACTGTTTTCAGTTTTATCTAGAGATCTAGAGGTGTGTGAATATTGAAATTTTCGAATACGAATCGAATACGAATATCTGCAAACTTGTCCTTCAACTATCGAATCGAATGTCGAATATCACGTCATAGGATAAAGTGTCTAAGTCTGAATGAAGTTAAGGCTACGGTCTCACGGTAGCCATCTTGAATTTACTTACGGACTTCCTACGGCGGGGCGCCACCGTCGCGGTTTCCGTGGATGATCCCGTTAGGGAGAATCGCGCATGGGACAGCTCCCGACTGGACCCTTTGATCTTGAATCTGTTCTCTATGCCATTGTACCCGGTGTTTATACGTGTGTCGAAGGGAGGATTGTCTCGTAAAAGTCTTCTGAAACTGTCGTGCAAGACGGAGAGTTGATTTTTGTGCTTTCGTGTTTTGAGTAGCACGGGGGTAGCTGCCGCGCGCGTAGCGTGTGACGAAGACTGTACAAAATATAATATACTTGAGATACATAAAAATATATATCTCAAACGCAAAATGGTCAAACAACCGTCATAAAAAATGGACGCAAATACTAAATAATTGCAGTTAGCTGTGAAGAGTCTGTTCACGTGCCGATCGGTAGCAGTTTTATATCAATACAGCTTACAGAAACAGGATTTCTTGACATGAATTATGACATTACCACTTCTGTTGAAACTAGAAGTTCAGTTCACAGTACGCACACAAAATGATAAGAATCAAAGGAATGGCATAACCGAAGTAAAATAGGGAAGTCGACAATTATACGCTATGTAACCTGTCCGTATTCCGCATAGTAGCGGCCGTGACTAGTAGGTGAAGATATCTTTCTTTTTTTTTTTTTTTTTGCTGCGATTTGTGTTATCGCTTTGTGAGATGACGAGAAGTGTGATCTTCCGCCACGAAATGTGGTCATTTCACTAGTTTATTTCAGTCGTCTCCGTCCCATCCTGTCCAACCAACCTGCCAGGGCCTGCCGTTCGACGCCCCCGAGGGCGCCCGGGGCGGCTACCCCTCTCGTACACCTGTCGCTACGGCTCTGCCCACGATCCCCAACCTGAGTATGACTACTCTACGTTACATTCACAAACAATACACAGGGGTAAAAAGACGCATCTTGTAGCGTTCTGCCATACACAAGGTCAACCAGGGACCTGAAAGAAACTCCAGATTGTGTTTTCCGGGGTTCAACCACCGGTGGAATTTGCACTGCTCTTAGCATGCTTTGCTAATGTGTATGAGAATGAGATGAAAATAAACGAAAATTTAGCCTATAGTTCGTGTCCTAGTCTGTACGAAACTGATTACCGATTCCTGTACAAAATTGATTATTTATTCCAGGCACAACCTTGTTATGCTACAGAGGACACTCCTATTTGCTTTTCGTATTAGAAACCGATTTGACTGACCAGTAAAATAGAAATGAAGCAAGCGCCTTCTCAGGTACACGTAAATTTTGCAACTTCGCCATTCATCTTTAATAATGAAATGTTATCTCCCTGAAATTTATTATGGCAACCATCTAAGTGGCTAGACTCACGAACGCTATCGGGTTGGTTGCATCGAGACAAATTATGCGTGGATTAACTTAGAGGGTGCGGACATCGAATCGAGACATTTACGAACAAGATACAAACACAAGATAGGAACAAGAACAATTGTGATTCTGAGCTGGGCGAGCAACACGCCCTGATTACCACTCCAAAATATAAGCCGGAAAAATGTATACGGTAGGCAGACTTCTTAGTGTGAACCTTTGCTGTAATCTGCCGTTACGTATTTAATTCATCTTAATTCCAGTAAATATGCTGATAATATTGACAAGCTAATCCAACTTTCCTTTATCGAAACCAAAACTGCACGGCAGATTTTGTGGAGAGCGAAAGGCACAAAGCGCACTCTTAGCTATGTGGATTGAGCTTAGGAACTTTCAGTTCGCGAGTTTACGTGCTGTGGTATCTACCATTCGCATTTTCTAAAAATAATAATAATAAAAAACACGAGGAAGATAAATACGGTTGAAAGTTTGCAGACTGACGCTTCGGTTACAGTGACTGACGGCAAGTTCCCGAGTTCAATTCAATGAAACCAATACACTACATTAAAAAAAAAGAATGAAGAAAATGAACGGCATAATTCACAGAAAGTTCATGACAGAAAAAAAAGAAAAGAAGACAACGAAAAGTGCAGAAACAGCTGTAGCAGAAAACGTCTTCTTTTGGTATTTGCCTGCGACATCTCTCGGGGAAGGCTGGGACTTACAAACCATGGTTACCAACTTACGCGGTAAATCTCGCTTGCCACAGCCCATCAGTTTCGGTTTCGCTGGGCGGTGAGTGGGTAGCTTTTATGCATTCGGGCTTCCCTTGATACACTCCGATTACGGTGAAAATTTCAGGATTTGTTCTGTGCATAATTGTTTCTCTTCAGTGCGGATTTTGCTTTCAAACAAGCACTAGAACAATCCGAAATGACAAGTTCAAAAATCAAATTTTTCAGGGTTTCTTAGGAGTGTTTATAAATTACCTACGTCAAATATCAATAATACGGGGCTGTGGCACATTTTGTGTATCCCAGGACACAATGCCGCAAAAAACTACATAGCGCTATTTTCTTTTTTCTTCGCGTAAAACCTTGGCAAAGATGAGCAAAAAATTAGAATATGGTCATGTTCCTCGCTTTATAGTAGAACAGCTGAGCGATGTATAAACAAAAGGGCGCTGTAGCACGTTTGCATGGAAAAATTTTTTTCCTACGACATCAATACTTCCAACGTCAGACAAATAGGAGCGTCGCAGTCTCTTGGCAAACATGGCCGTTTTCACAAGAGGAGTGGGACCGAAGCCTTAAGAGTCAATGAAGTCCCGAAAACAAGCATCGTCACAGTTGTGTTCTGCTGATCCTTAGAAGATGCCCCCAAGTGCTAATAACGAATATGTATTAATGTACAGTTGCCTTAGCATAGGGCATACATGCTTATATGCACGTGACAGTAAAATTATTTTTACACTAAAACAATGTCATGTTCTCATGAGACAAGCTGAAAACCGTAACAACAACTTGCACTTCAAAAATATTATATGAACAGTGAACACCTGTATTGCCATTGTAAGTGCTGGTGAAACAGACAGAATGGAAGTAAAGGACAATGACATGTTCAGAATGTGGGATGGTTTAGTGATGAGCACATCTCAGAAGGTGGCAAGCGCCCTCTTCTTGCACTGACACCATTCCGCATTTGTCGTGGAGGCGAGAAACTGTACGGTTTCACTGTGCTCCCACGCGTGAGACAATCTTTCCTGACCGTAATGCATAGTTGAAACAGCCTCATTCATTAACGCAGTAAAACCGCGATCCTCGACGATGTTGTATGGATGCGCTCATAACGCGTGATTGTTTCGGCGCAGTTCGTGTTCAGTACTTCTTTCATTTCACATGCGCGATTTCAAATCTGTGTGCGCGCCTCAAAACCTTGTCGCGCCGACGCGCGCGAGTCGCGAGCAAAATCACTCCATGTGGGTTGAGCTTAAGGCTATATGCGTATTGCAATCATCTGTAACAACAAATGCGGGTTTGGGCTTTGCATGCAGTCGCACGAGGAACAGCGGTGTTCAGCTCAACGCCAACAAAATTTCGATATTTAACCGGAATTTCACCGAGCTGTAGGCCTCACACACAAGAATGTTGAGACTTCGTTGGCAATCCACTAAAGCTGCGACTGCGCTGACGATGCATGAAGCGTCCCGCAGTTTGGCGCTTGGCTGGGGCGGCTTTAAAATGGCGGCTGCACACGACTGTGTACTAGTTTCGGTTTCGGTTATCGAACGTGTAGCGACGCATTCGCAGATGAGCTACCTCGGAAGCGCCGCGCGTCGCTTTGCAGCTGTTCTACTATACATGCTCGTTTCTGTTACCGCAACAGCTTTGTAATAAGCTGCTATGATATTCGAGGGGGGGGGGGGGGGAGGATCCACTATTCGAACTTTAGCGAATATTCGAAAACTTCGAATATCAAATTTTCGCATACGAATCAAATATCGCAAATATTCGATTCGTATTCGAAATTTCGAGTATTCCCACACCTCTAGTTTTATCCCATATGATTGATAGCACGCAATCTCAGCTTGCCACGTTCGCTCCATATATCGTCGTCCCGGGTATAGTAAAACGAAATGTCCGGATTCTTCATTGAGGCATTTTTGCAGTCGGACACATTGCAGAGATTATCATCCGGCATCTTTGACAAAAAATGCCGCGTACAGCAATCACGGAACATTTTTCAAGCGTCGGAAAGCAGCACAGAAGCAGACGGAAACACTAGCCGTACGTCGTCTGCCCGGTCACAATTCAGGATCTCTCAAACAACCAATCAGCGGAGATTCTCTAGAATGTTGCCAGTAGACTTTTGTATTGAGAATGCAGTATGAATAATTGAAAATTAAGTTTCTGGATAACAACGCCGATTTTTTGCGGAATCATTTGCAGGCATACATTTCAAACTACGAGCAATCGAACGGTACTATTTCCGAGAGCGAGTTGCTGTACGCCACTATCCCTTTAAGTTGTGTTGTTCGTCCTAATCCTGTTAAATCAGGTTCTGCGGTTTACATTGCCGATATTTATTTTTGCTGTTAACGCAAAGCGTATAACATGGCTTCCGGAACAGATGTACTGAGGTCTTCTTTTAACGGACCGTATATAACACCTGTGACAGTGTCGCCAATACTCCTCCTTAATTGTTCCTGGAACATGCGTGTGCGTTCGTCGTTGAGATCGAGAGGCCTTGAGAAGTGGAACACCATATTTAACGAGAGCATACTCCAGGACTTCAATTTGGGAGGAACATCTAGAACAAGAAGAAGAAACAAAAGACACGTCTCCTTCAACTTGTCACATATCTAGGCTCCCCTTTTCCAACAGGGGAGCAAATGTAAGTCTTTTCTTTAGACAAATACACAGACACGCAAAAGCGCGAAAGCTCAATCCTCTTTCCAGAACTGTACCGCTGCACTCACCAGGGAGAAAGAGAACCTCGATGTATCCCCTCGGCTGTGTGAATACAGCTAGGACGTCGATGCTCTTACTGGAACCAAACAGAGACTCCCCATCGAGAGATCCGTTATAGCTGGCGCTCAGTTGGCCAAAAAGCAAGTTGCAATGCATGATGACATAGCGGCCCTCTCGCACTGTACCGCAGTCGGAAAACCGCTTCAATGCAGGCGGTGTGGTCAACCCAGTAAGTCTGCCATTGTGGAACTCGGCACTCAGCTCACGGTTCGTTATTCCTGTACTCTTGACTTTGAAGTGGATGTCGTCCAGGGGGAAGACTCGCGGTCGGTCGGCGAGGTGGCGCGGTAAGACGGTGTTGAAGATTGTGTCCGCATAATTGTTTAGAGCGGGCTGCTTGTCCAGTACAGCGCCTGAAAAGACCAAAGTGCCTGAAAAGAATCAGATTTGGCATTGGCAGTGAAGTACGCGCGTGACTGTTGCAGCCGTGGGGTGTTCGTGGATGATGGTGCCATCTTTGAAGGCTCTCTGCAGTAGAGTCATCACTCTTTTATCTCAACCTATCTCGCGCATTTGTTTCCTGTGTTCACTGCTGCTGGCTCTTTGGGTAGTTGTGTTGTTTCATTTCCGATCGATCTGTCTGCCGATCTTGTAGCACGTTGCTCAGTGTAGAAGTGAGGGGAATTGTCTCACCTGGCACAATATTGTGAACATGGTGTGCAGAAGAACATAACGTTGAGTACCTCAAGCTATGTTGGGGTAAATGTGGGTGTATATGCCATATGAGCACACCAGACAGTGACGAGCATTAAAAACTTTTTTCGCAACACTAACTGTTGCAGAGAAGTGTACGTAGTTTATCACTTGTTGCAAAAACCTTTAGTACAGGACGCTTCTAATTATTCCACTACTTCTCTCAGCAAGACGCGCACTGCCGCTGGTTGTACATTTGATATGTATAGCCATTGTATTGTTATACAGGCATATGTAGAGGGGTAGTTCCATCTCAAATCGAACAATCCGGTACACTTGATGTCTCGAATGAACGGGAAAAAAATATATGTTGAAGCCATCGGTGAGTTAGGAGAAATAAACACTTTCCGAGTTCTCTGCGCTGCGCGGTTCGGAAAATAGGAGAGGAGGAAAAAACTGCCCCTCAGAAGACGATGTCGCCGCGCGCAGGTTTGAGCCTTCCCTACAAGGCTATTTCTTGTCGCATTGTAGTAATTTCTTGATCTGCCTTTAGACCACCTAGGGCACAATAGGCACCTGGGTTAGCAGTGTTGTGTCAGTTTTTGTTTGTCTGCAAAAAAATATCAAAGTTGACTCAAAGTGCCGAAAAGCACCATATTCACTGCAACTTTTCGGGCGATGTAAAAAACTGATAAGATTGAGCTTTATGCCGTTTAAGTTGTCATTCATGGGGCTATCGAATTATATATAATTTATTACTCTACTCTGTCAGAAGCGTGAGCGATACCTCTTTAAGTAGCACCATACCACCGAAAAATGACGAATTTCGGAAGCCCTTATCTAAAAAACCCCACCAAAATCTTTCCTCGAAAATTTTATATGTTGTAGGTAGTCCCTTAGACTATGCACAGAAGAAAAATCAAATGTCGGACTTGATCGGTAGGCGCACTGTTAATTTTTTGCCACCCCTATACGCGGAGCGCATTCAAGCGGTGGCTCCGTGTCCCGCGTGTTGCAAAATCGAATTTTCCAATGGGACTTTCAACTTCTGTCTTCAAATGAAAGTAATTGCTACAGTTTGAAGCCGTTCTGAGCATTTATGTTCATAACAGTGTTGTAATCGCTGAATGTAGATTGTGGAGCAACCAGATGTGCTACACTTTTTTGCGGGATGTCACACCTGCATTGCAAGTGCTGGGAGGCCGTGAAGAACAGAATGCTTTTTCTTCACTGTAAGAGGTATATCTCTTCAGGGTGATTATAAACAAGCAGAGTTACTGTACACATTATGTCATGAGAAACGCAGTGATTTCCAGCATTCTTTAAAACATTTCCTTTCCTACGGCTCCATGACCTCGGACGGCAGAAATCGCACAGAGGAAAGTGTCGTTGTGCAGTGTCTTACGCTGCACATTCAAGGCTAAGTCATGGTGCCTTTTGTGAACCTTGCCGAAACAGCCCGACTGGCGCCGCTGTCCAATATGTTCTTCGGTTCGACATGCTGCGACCACGGGAAGGTCCTAGTCGGATTAACTCTCTGAAGACACCTTGCGCAAAGTTTCGCATCATCCTCGACTACAGAAGTGCACGGAGTGCCCTTATACAGAGTATGTGAAGACATCTGCATTACTGTACTCTGTCGTCCTCGCATCACACCTACCTTCATGGCCTCTTCGTTGTACAGCGCTGACCGTGTGTATTGCGCTGACTACCGCCTCATACACAGGAAAAAAGTGTTTCGGACGAAGAACTTTCGCTTTGCTTCGGTGATCGGCGTAGCTGCCATAAAGAATCTGGTTCCAGCGGATCAAACTGAAGGCGTAACAGAAATGGCCTAGCTGTGTAGAAGCTGCTTCAAGTACTTCACAGCAAAGGTGGCTGGACCACAGCAAGCAACCATGTCGTCCACATTTGAAGGAAGCTGAAGGAAGGTGACCCGTTTGTGCACCAGCCCGACGTGGTCCAAGAAATCGTTGAGTATATATCATCTGAAGCAATTAACGTCACACCGCTGAAGTAAAGAAGGAAATCGGTGGAGGCATATGCACAGCGCAAACACTCCCAAATACGTGAAGAAATGGGCAGAAAGACAGGCCGTAAACTGGAGACCGCTTTCGGTGTTGCCCTGCCAGGAACATCGAGGAGTAACTGCCAGGATTTCAGCGAGTTAGAATGTAACGTGAGAAGAGCCTATCAAGAAAATCTGACAAGAACCTGCCATCAAAAGTAACATTAAGGAAAGTGGCTCCTACAACAGCCTATAGCAGTTCATGACACGAGCACTCTCATCCACCCGGGATGCTCTGCATAACTCACGTTATCTTCTTACCTTGTCTTCTTCGCTGTCATGTTGTTTTTATTCTGTATACTGTAAATATGCTTCGATATGATCACCGTGAACAAATATACCTTTTATAAAGACGCAAACGCATTCTAAAGCATTCTGTTCTTCACGTGCCCCCAGCACTTGCAATGCATGTGTGACATCCGGCAAAAAATGTGAGCACTTCTGGTTGCTCCACAATCTACATTCAGCGATTACAACACTGTTATGAACATAAAATCTCACAACGGCTTCAACCTGTAGCAATTACTTTCATGTGAAGACAGAAGTTGAAAGCTCCTTTCGAAAATTCGAGTTTGCAACACGCGGGACACTGTGCCACCGCTTGAATGCGCTCCGCGTATAGGGGTGGCAAAAAATTCACAGTGCGCCTACCGATCAAGTCCGAATTTTGATTTTTCTTCTGTGCATAGTCTAAGGGACTACCTACAACATATAAAACTTTCGAGGCAAGTTTTTGGTGGGGTTTTTTAGATAAGGGCTTCGGAAATTCGTCATTTTTCGGTGGTATGGTCCTACTTAAAGAGGTATCGCTCACGTTCCTGACAGAGTAGAGTACCAAATTATATATAATTCGATAGCCCCATGAATGACAAATTAAACGGCATAAAGCTCAATCTTATCCGTATTTTACATCGCTCGCAAAGTTGCAGTGAATATGGTTCTTTTCGTCACTTTGAGTCAACTTTGATATTTTTTTGCAGACAAACAAAAACCGACACATCACTGCCAATCCAGGATCCAATTGTGCCCTAGGTGGTCTAAAGCTAGCAACAAGAAAATACTACAATGCGACAAGAAATAGCCTTGTAGGGAAGGCTCAAACCTGCGCGCGGCGACATCGTCTTCTGAGGGGCAGTTTTTTCCTCCTCTCCTGTTTCCCGAACAGCGCAGCGCAGAGAACTCGGAAAGTGTTTATTTCTCCTAACTCACCGATGGCTTCAAAATATATTTTTTTCCCGTCCATTCAAGACATCAAGTGTACCGGATTGTTCGATTTGAGATGGAACTAGCCTGAGGCGCCTGAGGCATGTATAGACATTCTGTTATGTATAGGCACTAAGATCCGAGTTCCTTAGATTTCACCATTTCCTTCAAAGGGCAATCTTATTTCAACCTCAACCTTGAAGGTCCACGACTCATTGTGGTGGTGCGCGAGAGCTCAATGTGCGTGGACCGAGAGCTTAGTGGTCAACTCACCTTACCGTTAAGTTCCCCAACGGAGGTTCACATGAATTCGACAACATTTTATACGTAAAACTCTTCTCTGTAGTGGGGGAGGGGGGATATGTTTAATAGAATGAAAGAAAAAAACGGAAATGTCAGCCAGACTATTGCCAGCTTGCTATTCCGAAAAAGGAACTGAGAATAAACAAAAGAAATAAAGGAAAGGAAAAAATGAAAGAAAAACAGGCACGCAGTGCAGTACAGTACAGGCACGAAAGAAAGTTCCAAGAATGTCCAGTCAGAGGGCAGACGCAAGGCCCGAGCCTTTAAGAAGCGGAGCAGGGCTGTGGTGATGGCCCACTGAGTAGGCCGAGGGACGGGACCGAGGAGGGTGGCCATGGACTATGAGTTGCAGCCCAGCTGTATTAGACGGCGATGGAGGGCTTGCCGTTTGGGGAATGTGCTGCTGGCAGTGCAGAAGACAATGAGGAATGTCGGCCACCTCGCCACAGCTGGAACACAAGGAAGAGCTGGATTGGCCCATTTTGTAAAGAAGCAATGGGGTGCGGGCAACGTTGAGACGGAAGCGGTGCAGCAATGATTCCTCCTGACGACTGCAGCGACACGCAATGAAAAAGGTAACCGAGGAGTCGATGGACTGCACGTGACTGTTGTAGGCGACGGCCTGAGATCTAAATGCTTGGGCACGGGCTGAACACCGGCGGCGAATAGCTAAATGGCAAGCTGAAAGTGTAAGTGGTGGACGTGCAGTGGCAGGAGTAGCAGCTGCGGCGGCTCGTCTTGCAGCCGCGTCTGCGCGTGTGTTACCGGTCAGGCCCACATGACCGGGCACTCATTGAAGGGACAAAGCATGACCATTGGCACGGGCATGCTACAAGCCCAGAGCATAACCCCTCCAGAGAAGGAAGACTATGTGACGGTATGTTAAGAACCACGCCTCAGGACGGCAGCCTATATATTTCGGCTGGGCACCGTGCTCATCACGGGGATGGACGTTCTTGACATGAGAACTTGTTCGGTTTGAACGGTCGCCTGGAAGGTTCGCTACGCAAAGTGCAGAAAACTATGCGAGTTTCAATTGTGTGTAAACTGCTTTATCTCTGTGAGGTGTGGGATACAAGGCGGCTCCACTAAAACATGGCGATAAATTACCCCGTTAGTTAAACGGCTGTAGAGTACACTGCTATCAAGACTCCCTTCAGTTGTTTTCAGAACCTAATTTAGTACCGGCAGAATATTGTGCACGTGTTAAAGTTAACGCTGAGAAGATATCCCGCCTAGCCGTCATATTGATGGGGAAAAAGGAACAGTGAAGAAGGCACTATTAAATACAAGCGACCAACTTACCTCCAACGGAGCATATGAACATGAGGATCAATACAGCACTCATTTTGCACTTTATAGTCGAACCTATGGGAAACAAAGACGCAGGTTTATCATGTACTGTAGTGTGCTTCCGAGTAGAATATGGCAGAGTGTGTGGCAAAGACCACCCTTAGTCCCTTTCCTGCTTCGGCTTTTTTCATTGGAAGGCACGCTGTTAGTCGTTTGTTTCGTTCACGGTCGCTCTTTGTATTGCGTTACAAGGCCACTCTGATCATGGGTTACGAGATAGTAGTCAATTTCTGACTGCGCCTAGCGGAAAAATCCTCTCCTCCTGCAGCATACTGAACTTATCATCTAGCGTCCATTCAACATGTATACAAGGTCAAGGGTCAGCGCATCCATCGGGATTCGTCCTTTCCCTATTTGTAAAAGTCGTGACCACATTGGTTGGGCTTCAAGCAAGGGGGCATATAAGTTTAAGGTGGACCAGTGACAAAGCTATGCACCCAAACAACGACCACGCGGTGCCCCCCTTACTTGACCACTCACGTGACTTCTCTTGCATTCTCGTGTGCAGAGACGCACGTCCATCAAATTTATGGCGCCTTCAACCGGGTTTCGAGGTGCAGCCTTGCGATTAACAAATCGGCTTCCCCACTGTTTTGGTATGGCTACGTCACTGCACCAGGGTGCGTTGTTCACGCCTCTCCCGTGTCGTCTTTCGTCTTGGTCGTCATGAAAACGGAGCTGTCACGCGGCACGCATCGTCTCCCGTGCCCACAGTTGGGTTGTCCGTGACTTTACGACAGTCTAACCTTATGGTCGTCGCGAAGGAGAGACGAAACAATTCCCGTCTTTAGGCTCCCGCTTGTTTACTGCGAGCACGGTGCTGCGGGCAAACATGGCAGATATCCATGATCTCTTTGCTGTCGTATAGGAATAAGCGAGCGCGTAGCATCCAGTGAATTCCATAGACCTGCCCGCTGTAAAATGTCCTGAAACTCAGAAGTACTGCCGGGCAAACAAGCAAGTTTTTTTTTGTTAAACTTTTCGCACGCCTTGGCGGCCGAAGTACGCCTTTATGCAAAAACATGCAACATCACTCCAAACATGCACTAACCTTACGTTACGTGTAAATGTACTCGCAATTATTATGCACTAACCTGCAAAATACGAAATTTCGTGCACTTTAAAACTGGTACTTTGACATTCATACCCATGCAGACCTATATCCTCTGTTGATAGTCGGATATACTCCCAGGAAAGAAACACGCAAATGTTTTGCATGTTTTGGTCATGTCATCGCGGTCTGGTCATCACAGATAATTTTCCAGCACCTCCCTAATAACCCCTCCCCCCAAAAAGTACCACGCATTTACCATGATGGCCAACAATGAGCGTTATCGTAGGTTATCGTGCCAGCGGTGACACCACGTGCGCCCGAGCAAAACAAAAACTTCGAAAGTAATGTAAGAGATCATGACAGAGACCCTACGAAATGGCGGCCTGGTTGTGCCCTCACTACAAGCTTATTAGCGTGATGGAGTTTCCTTACCGGTTGTATATCCAAGTGATATCATCCAGACACGTTTTTCGGTATTGCGAACCAAAATAAAGCCAAGCTAAGGCGGCAACCGCATGGAGCACTTTTGCCAACTGAATGGCAGCAGAACTTGAAAGGAACGGTGACCTACTAAGCGAACAATAGACGACGGACCGATGAGCCGGTTTCTGCCAAGGGTAGATATTTAGTCTGAGGAGAGGAAGTGACACCACCCGACGGAACCGTGTGCGCCAATGAAAACACGCTTCACAGGAAATGCCACAAGCACGTGACAAAGTCACCTGTAATCATGCCTGTGACCGCTTTTTTGGGGGGAGTGGGGGGGGGGGGGGGCGCTTTGCCCGCTTCGCCCTGCCTCCTAGAAGGACACGCGCGGACTTCGACGTGGATATCGCAGGTTCCAAAGAGGCCATCAACTTAAAATATATCCTTTGCCAGGAGGTGGCAAGGTGTGTGCAAAGCGAAGGTGACTAAATGAAACATCAAAATGTTATTTGTGGCACATGCCAAATCGGAAATGTGTGAGGAGATAACGGTAATAAAAATGCAGTCTGATATTTCTTTAGTGAGCATTGCTAGAAGCACTCGTAAGCCAACATTCTCTTCGTATCTCAGAATTTCTTGTAAACACTGATTTCTAGGTGGTGGTGGTGGTGGTGATGGCGAAAGGGCTTGCCGTTGTCGGCCTCACGTATGTGGGCAACTAGATGTTATTAGCACCGTACTTTTTCAATAACCGCTAAAATATCATTTATGTTACTAAACAATGCGTACAGCAGTTTACTACAATAAGCATTGCTACATCGCGTGCAACAAGCGGTGGTAAACGCTAGGCGGACGCTTCACCATGACAACCTCAACGTGGACATTCTGCTCCATGCGGTTGCAAACTTCGATACCGTTCCGTTCACGCTGAGTTGGCGCTCCGTTGGCCCGATTCAGTTGGCAAAAGTTGCTTCATGCGGTTGCCGCCTAAGGTGAAGCACCGATATGTTCAACCGCCGTGACTCCGGTCGTCGGAGCACATAGATGCTTCGTGATTCACGTTAGGGAGCACAGATAAGAGAAAATATTTTTCCGGTTACGGTGCCCGCTTCCCGCCTGATAAAACAAGACACGATGCACCTTGCGGTGCATACGCTTCGATGCTCTTTCTGTGTGTTGTAGAAAGCTTCTTCTACAGTATACAGGGTGTCCCAGAAAACGTGTCATTAAATTATAATTTAAAAAAATACACCACCTAGAATCATGGGGTCAAGGGCATTTGTTCTTACTAGGTCTTTGCCACCTCCTGATGTCAATATCATGTAACGTAAGTTTAATCATGTCGGTTTTTGCAAAGTGAACTCGGAAATTTGCCACGTCAAGGTTACTTTTTCTTTCCGCCAATGTGAAGAGTGTGCCGAATTTACTCAAATTCACGATAATTGACAGGGATATTGAGGAGATATCCCACTTGAAAAAAATAGCCGAACATCACGCTTTTCGGGGCACAAAGAGCATAGCGCATGATGACTTTTTGAGCGCAACCGTTGTCAGTCCCACGAAAGGAGGTCGCAAACCCAGCCCACAAAGTGATAGTAAAAAAAGCCACAGTTCCTGAAATTGGGAAAGGGAAGTCATGATCCCAGCTAATGCCGGATGCGATAAGCCACGGCTGTGTTATCTCTTTCTACTATCACTCGGTGGGCTGGGTTTGCCACCTCCTTTCGTCGGACGGACAACGATTGTGCTCAAAAAGTTATCAAGCGCTATGCTCTTCATGCTCCGAAAAGCATGATGTTCGGCTATTTTTTCCAGTGGGATAGCTCCTCAATATCCCTGTCAATTATCATGAATTTGAATAAATTCGGCACGCTCTTCACGTTGGTGGTGTAAAAAAAGTGACTTTTACTGGGCAAATTGCAGAGTTCGGTTCGCAAAAATTTACATAATCAAACTTACGTTACATGGCATTCAGAAGGGGGCAAAAACCTAGTAAGGAGGCATGCCGTTGACCGCATGATTCTAGGTGGCGTAGAGTTTTTCAATGACACGTTTTCTGACACACCCCGTATAGCGGTACAAACTTGAAGTGCCACAGGCAAAAACTGCTGCTAAATTATATTCATTGAAACGAATCAGTGGCGTAGGCAGAAGTGGGTGTCTGGGAGTTCAAACCCTCTCACCCTCGAAAAATTACCTTTGGTAGTGCATTTGAGAGAGGGTGAAATCTTCTCCCCCATGTAAAGTTCCCGTGGAGCTCACAAGGTATATCTAAACAGGTAGCGCAACTCTCATAGGCCCCTGTGTCTTCATAATGACGCCATGATAGAGACGGTCTGCGCCATCCATCCATTGAGCGGACTACTACGATTGTAAATAAATGGCGTCAGGGATGACGTCAGCACTATGAATAATTAGTAGTGCAGAAATAGCCATATGGCACGTTTACATTCGCGCACTTTGTCTGCGTTGTATACCCTTTCTCTCACCCAAGCAACAACACCAGACGAGAATGCAGAAAAATAATTCACATCAGGTTTAATTAAAGATATCAATTCGAAATACATAGAGTTATCACAGATTTATACAATTCCAGACTGAAGGGCATCGTGATGACCTCACAGAAATTAGGAAGATTCACTTAAGTTCCATTTCTCTCCTAGAGCTACACGTACACCTAGTGATTAGACGTTTGCATTTATTCAATGAGTGGCTATATTATAGGTAAATTGCAACGAAACATGGCATCGTTGGTGCACAGCTGATTCCTGGTAACACTCACGCTATCATGGCCGCTCGTACCATGACGAATTTTTTTTTTTTTTTTTCGCGGGGCCAGCAACATGCATTGTATTTATCTGTTCACACAAGTGGTTCTTGGTCTACAGCTCCGAGATGTGAACGTCGTTTCCTGTTCAACTCAAAAAGTGTACCAACTGAGTATTACAATGCACGGATACGGAGATGCACGGAGACGGAGATGCACGGATAAACACGCAAAAGGAGCAGGACACGGAAATGTACTCGGGTGGTAGATGATTTCGTATATATGCACGAGCGGGGCAACAGAAAGATTTTTCTACATTGAAATTATGAATAACCTATTAGTACACACACAAGCCACGCCCATGTTGTAAAGTTTTTGTGTTTACGACCGTACCTCTACTGTCAACACCCAGGATCGCTCGCACCTCTTGCTGGTGGCTTTGCCGATGGGTCTGATTTGGTATTTTCGCTTGTTTACGCTACCAGTTTAGATATACCTTGGAGCTCATTCACAAATATTTTTCTGGCAACGCCGCTTACACGAATTGATGTGACGGAACACAAAGGCCACATGCACATCTTGCAAGAAAAATGATTCCCTAGAGTAGACAAGTTTTCATCGATAAGGTTTATAAAGCCGCAGTTCAACTTGTGTAGGAAGTGCCTAGCCTCCCTCGGGAGGCTGCAAAATTGAATAAAGTAAGACCTGCATCTTCACTCAATTTTTCATTCTTCTTCACTCGGCATTGGAAGTTGCGTCCAGACTGATTCGTAGCTATTCTTGCATCCCATGCTTCAAGAGCGCGATATCACATTGCTATTGCAAGAATGAACTTTGTTCCGCTGAACCTTCGAACCTCCATTTACTTAATACGTCATGCAAGTAGCACAAGGGACCGCATATCCCCCTGGCTTCCTCCTTTCACGGTTTGTGAAACCTGCGCGCGCCCTGACTGGTTTGGCTTCAAAACAAGTTTGACGTGGATCTCGCATCAGCTTACACGAGGTATAATAATAATAATAATAATGGCGCCGTGATGTTACACGTAAGGTTTGTCTGCCTAGTGTGGCGACATGCTGCAGGACAGGAGAGCGGATAATTTGAACCGCCTGGGGATCATTTGACGTGCGCCGGAAATCTCCGACACACGGTGCTGGAAGCAATGTTTACCTCCCCTATGGTGGGCTAGAAAGACTGGTGTGCTTACCGCCATATTCAATACATGGAATGCGCATTGCCCTTGTTTTGAAGCCAAGCTCCTGAGCTCCGGCGCTATGCGCTCGGTGCGAACCAAGCGGGTTCTCGTTGAACTAATCCAACATGTGCCGTGTGTGACGGTGTGTGTGTGCTTGACTATTTTCATAGTGAATATATTTGGCCCAGCACTACGTTGGTTTGCCGCACTGACTGTTTACCAGCATTCGCAGTTCTTTGTAACTAAACCACGTGACATTTGCGACCGTCACGTCTGCCTAGCCGACGATCCCTGCAAGCGAAAGATATCGGAATGTTGTGAAGCACGTGACCGCATGTCTTATCTTCGTTGGATGATGACAGACGGGTCGAAAAACAAAACAAAGAGCGGCTACTGCGTCCGAGAGCTCGCCTCCTTGATGGTTTCTTTCTCTTCACTCTTTCTTTTCAGCCTAGATTATCGAGTTGCTGTGTACAGGAAGCTGGGAACACTTTGTCACGGAGCATAGGCCGATGGTAGATTGTTCAACTAAATTGTCATTTAGCTAAACTATGGCGCTTTCTATACAGTATACCTCGCAGCACATCTTAGTTGTTATGTAATTCTTTTGCTCCCTATGGTAACTATAAAGGAACATGGTATCGGCCATAAAAAACGAAATTGTAGCACGCACGGTTTTACTGTTGACCAGTAGAACGACCGAGTCATATATATATAGCGCGAAAGATACATTCCTTATTTCCTTGCTCCTTCTTCCTTGCTCCTTATTTTGTTGCAGATATACATATATATATATATATATATATATATATATAGAGAGAGAGAGAGAGAGAGAAGAAAAAATGCCACACTTGTATTATTAACCGAAAATGCTTGAATGGAATTGATGTTATACAAAGGGTTCCAGAACATCATGTTAAACTCATTGTATCCACTGATTGAGCGGCCTAAGAGCGCTGCTAGCGTGACATTATACAATAACAACGAATACACTGATGATGATAAATGGGGAAATTCGTCACCTGGGTTTGTGGCCCACAACCGACAGCCTTAATGCCGTCATTATAGATTATAAAGATTCAAGTTGAAAAGCATAATATACATGTGCCCTATGACTTGCGAAGTGCTCGCTTGGTGTGCCCCCCCCCCCCCCGCCATATTACTTGTGTCATAATACCCTCACTCGTTCTGAGACCTTTGTCCTACATTTTGAAATTGATCCGTTCACCGTATGTGCATCTGTTTGCATTTTCGTCGCTTGTATGCGTCCTGGGGTGGCCCCGACTCTGTCGCGACTCATATCCCCATCTTTTTCTGTTACCTCATCACCGCCATCATCAGGTTATATTAAAAAGGGTGTAACATAGTTACAAATGAAACCCATTGACATTGAACACGGTTAAGGATATAATGTCATGATTGTTCAGTATATGGTCCCATGTTGAAGTGTAAATTAGAAAAACCAAAACCGGAGTTTGAGACTTCATAAATGAAAATGCACTACTTGATATTGCCTTTTGCTGTGAGGTACACTAGAAGTCAAGAGTCTTCTGCTTCAATACGTGATCTGTTCCTGGTTCCTAACACCCTTCACTGGAAATGGGACTGCCAAGTACCAAGTTGGTTGACATTCAGATCACAAGATGGTTCTTGAGATGCACCATATAAAATTTAAGCATGACAGACCTAAAATCCAGATATTCCACGATATTCCTTGGGCAGATCCTGGTACAAATTTTAACTGGATCTGTAGCATCTCGAGAAATGTTAATATGGCCTGAAATTTTTTCAAGGCCACTGTACACATGTCCACAAGAACGTTCGTGTCCAAGAAGCCTTACAGGGGGAGGGGGGTAATATGTTTATTAAGAAAAAAAAACAAGGAAAGGCTAGCCAGGCAAAGAGCCGGCTTGCTATTTAAAAAAAATGGGAAAAACGAAAAAGAGAAGGAAGGTAAGATAAAGGAAAAACGAGGAAAACGAAAAAGACAGGGTTTACACTCAAAGACCATGGCTGACACGCGAAGCTTAGCATCTTAAACGTCGCATAAACAAAATTAGACGGCGATGAAAACTAACCCTGGCTTCAGGTTTGACGAAGGCACTGAAGGAGGAAATGAGGAAATTAAGTGAGACTAAAAAGAAATATTATAGCGTCTTTGTTGCGTACTCCCAGCAAATTTGGCATATGACTACTCAAAGTATCGAGCAAAAGAGGAACAAAATGACGCACAGCAGAGAACAAATTATATAGAAGATATGGGAAACTCCTAATAGATGTATCACCGTTGTCGCACAACTTAAACTCCCGAATTAGTATTAGTATGACATTACTTTAAAGCAGCACTTGTATCTCTATTTCTTATTATGCCACTGTGGGAGGTAAATATGAAGAAGTCTTTTGAACAGCCATACACGATGATACACAATCAGTAAGACACCAACTCCGCGTTACTTTCCCAAAGTCTGGAAGCTCTTAGCCATCAAGGTGCTGTGTGCCCTCAATCCTCCGCCCTTGAGCCCTACGCATTCTAAAGCCTTTTGTGCCAACTGGCTGCTGTGCCTATTCATGTGATGTTCATTGGTTTCCTCCACGTACAACTAGGAGGAGGAGGGAGGAGGAGGAGTGTCGTTGGGAGGAACCCGAGAGGTCTGTCTGCCTGATTAGGCGGCATGTTTCTCGGGAAGGGAAAGGTGGTGGAGAGGAGGAGAGGAAAGGGTGAAGTGGAAGACCGAGCGGAATCCGCTCGGGGGGAGGATAGCTGCGTCCATGGGCCGACTTGAGGGGCACTGTGCCGGCATACGCCTATTACACATCTGAGGGAAACCCAGGAAAAACCCCAGACGGCACAGCCGGCCCGCGGATTCGAACCGCGGACCTCCCAGTCTCCAAGCGCACGCGTTACCGCTGCGCCACCGGAGCTGGTAGTACAACTCCGACTCATCTGTATGTCTGTCTGACCTTGTCCAGCCACCTCCTACTGATTGCGTTTTGTCTTTCATTTTTGTTTTGTATTGCATTTGTATTGCGTTTATAGTTCACTTCACCCTTACCCTTTTCTCTTGTACCATGTGACTTGGTTTTTTTATATATGCTTCACAAGTTGTAACAGGTCCTCAAACCTGAAGAAGTGCAGCCTACTGCACGAAAGTCTTGTTTTTAATGTATATAGTAAACAGTTGATGCTCTTAACCGTCTTTGTTATTTTTGTTATTTTTGAAGGTACGCCGAGTAAGCTGCGCAATTGCTCAAAATTATTTTCCAGATATCACTGGACGAAGGGACTGTCCCGAACGAATGGAAATGCGCTCGTATAAAACCGATACGTAAGGCAGGGGTCCCGACTTTGGTTTCGAATTTTCTCTTCTTTCCAGCTTTTGTGAATTGCTAAAGCACATCTTTTCCAAACAATTAACATCACGATCAAGTAACAGCATTCCTTGCACCATATCTTTCGTGGGGGCTACTCTGCTGTCATGGCCCTGTTTGATTTCATCCACGACTTTGCATTTGCTTTATATAATAACCTACAAATTGAAATATTGGTTTTGCATCTCTCCAAGGCATTTGACCGTGTACGTACCCTATAGAAAGCTGACACATAATACCAAGATCATGGATTGGCTTCGGGACTGATTCCCTGTCTGATCGAACCCCATACACCTGGGGTATACGACAGGAGTCAGTCTTGAAACTTTTGCTGTTTCTTGTCTATATGCACGATATGTTAAGTAACATTAATTGTAAAGCATGTTTATTCGGTGATGACTGCGTAACATATCGCGCGATATATTCCGAAAAACATAGGGATGTCTGAACGTGCCTCCTCAATATGCCGATCGCTCGCTCTCTCTTTTTCTTTCTTTTTTTTCTGTCTGCTTTGCTTATGGCTCACCTTGCTCGCCTTATATTACGCACCTTTGCAAAGCAGTTCAGAACACATCAACGAGTGGTGTTACAAATTGCAAATCAATTTGAACACCGACAAAACCGTGTCTATGCTGTTGTATGTAGAACAAAGGCTTTGCCAACATCATAGTACGTATACTTGCAAGGGAGCTTAGTACAAATATCTTGGGGTCGGCGTCCCGTCCGATTTTAGATGGAATTTTCACGTGCGCTTAATAGGCATCACAGTCAAGAGAAAGCCTCTTCTATCTCAGAAGAACACTTCATTATGCTACTGCTTAGGTCAGACTACCGGTATATAGAACACTCGTGTTACCGATCGTCACGTTCGCGAAGGTAACTTGGGACCCCTTTGCTGCGTCTCTTTTGCGGGTTTCTTTCGAATTGTCGCCACTATACGAGTGTATTATGTGTATATATTATATAATTAATGTACGTTCCCTACTCTTTCCCAGGTTCCTTCTGGGACCAGTATTCTGAAATAAATGTATAAATCGTTATATTTTCGTGTCGTCCCCTTTGTCTTCTGGATTCCTTCCCTCTACTAACTGCTGATATGCAGACTGTAATCAGCAATTCTATCGCTTCCGTTGGTTAGCTGCAGTTAACGTATATCTCACGCTTATAGCCCACCACCGACTTAAACATTTCTATCACAATCCTCCGTCACCGGACCTCGCAACCTGGAAGGTAAAGGTCGCTCCATAAAGGTCCTAAAGGTCGCACCATATCACGAATATCACTACCCAAAGGCAGAACCGGCTGCTCGAACACGTCTTTATCGTTATCAAAGTACACGTGTCCCAGACCCGAGGGCTGATAGGGACGCGCCGACGAATGTCAGCACTGATATTTGGGTGTGCCATTCGTTTGCTCCTGCAGGAGGCACTCAAGGGGCATTTTGCATGCAGAGCAAAGAAAAGGCACGCTCATGGGTTAACGGCAGGTGTGTAATCACGTGACGAGTACGCACGTCACGACGCGAGAGGCGATTAGATCGCATATCGCCGAGATACGCTTGGCGCCATCTCTCGGCAGGAACATCGGCGGGTACATATGACAACCGCCGAACGGCTCACCAATCCTTCTAGCCCACCATACTTCCCCCGCATTGCTGCCGTCCTTAGCCGGGATCGAACCCGCGAACTTGAGCTCAACAAGCCAACACGTTACCGACTGGGCTACCGAGTAAGGCAGCTTGTACGAGCTCGTTCTGAACAGTTGAAAAGAGTCCGCCAATGACGACGTTACTTGTAGCGGCGACCGTAGCTGTGGAAGCAAGCTGGCATAAGCCGCATGCGCAGCCACTCGTAGCCACAGAAAGCCTGTGTTTCAAAATCATCTTCTGCAATTGGCTGACACCCAGGGACGGATTTATTGCTGAGATCGGGGGGGGGGGGGGTGCAGTAAAAAAATATGAAAAAAAAAAAGTATGGCCTCAGATTTGCCACATCAGATAAACACTTAGACAACACAAAAACACAGAACAAGTAAACACAGAAAAGAGCATGACTGTGTCCTGGATATTTTTAAATTGGAGTTTGGAATAAGTCCTGAAAATGGTTGCGGCTGCCGTCGGCTAAACAAATGCACGTAAACTGAAGTATCAAAAATGGATTTCCTGAAGGTTTTCTCCGCTTGCGGAGACATGAAACAGTACCGACTCAAGCCTCCCCTACCAATATTTGGAGTTTGGTCTGCGATCCTTAAAGAAATAACCGCAGTTGAGATGGTGAACCAGTGTACTTCAACTTGTGAACTTACGGCTCGAGAAGTCTGTGGTCATAAGCGCAGGTCTGAACCTCAACAAGAAAAACTAAAGCAACCTTACTCACGTGCTAATGGCGAATATTGCCAAATGGAAATGTTACGATGAAGCAGCAGATAAAGCCACAAGTATAGCTTCGAAATTTTCGTGAATCACGTACGGAATAACACAGAATCATCTCTGAATTAATTACGCCGAATCATTCAACAAACCATGTAAGTAGTGTCTTAGTTGAGAGGTGCAGTGGAGTGCAGAGCTTGGCCGGGTCAGCACGGGCAGGCGATAAGATGTTACACGGTGGCTGCGCTCTCATGCAGAGCGGTGGCCACACACATAACGCGTTCCATGACCGCTGTTTTACGGTTTTAGACACCCGTTAGACGCTTCACAGAGAACCGGTAACAATCTTACATGCCTTGTAGTTTCCAAGAAGTATTCCTTCACGAACAGTTAACAATAAGAAAACGAAGGGCAGTTTCTCCCGTGCGAGCCCTAGACAGCCCAGCCCGGCTGTAGCATCTATCCCAACCAATGTCTATTCGGCCAGTGAGACGGTCTGTATCCTTTATCTGATATTGAACGAGGTTGTATGCGGCATCTCTCGTTGCACTTTGTGAATTGCTTCCAGAAACTGCGCGAACTCTTCGGTCACTATACCGCCAATAGAAAACAACACAGTTCACAAGTTCGTAAAAAATACGGCACATGTCCGTACACCACTGAGGAGAGACACAAGCAACAGGACCAAGCAAAACTCTGCGTCTCCCTCTCCGCAGTGTCGGCCTTGGAGCTAAGTTCACAAATATACCAATGACAAACATATTGTCTGCTGTGTCTCGAAAAGCAGGAAATAGGGGAACGTGTCTTGTTGAGTCCACATTTATGGGATTGGCTCACTTGAAAAGAAGAAACCGCTGTCCCCTTAAGTTCGATCACCATTGATTCCATAATTGTTTCCATATGGGAATTTCGAAAGAAGCTAAACGAACGACCATGAAGAACGAAGGCTTTTTCCGTGCAAACAATGGAGTTCAAATAGATCATCTTTAGGGGACACGACGCTCTTCAATAACACGTGCGCCGCACGCAGAATGGCCGCTGGCAGAATGAGGCTTGTGCAGTGACGGCGCGTTCGGTCACGTGACTCGGGAGAACATATTGCCACACCGGAGTTACTGTAAGAGGGCCTGCCGTGAGCTATTGCAGTGTGCATGCAATTACGAGCGTATATTTTAAAAGCATGCGCTGCTGGCTGATTCGGCCTGCAGTATGACGCCTGTGACGCATCCCCATGTTTTCCCGCGTCACGTGGCTCAAACGCGCTCAAAGGCTGTGCGTGACGTCATCTGCACGAGCCTCATTGCCTCACTTCATCATGTTGTAAGGAAGGACAGCCAGATCCGTGTGCTTCGCTGCTGAGGGTCCCAGAGAATGAGATTGCGCAAGCGCAGCATCGGCCAGCCGTTTATTAGAGAAAAACACATGAGAGAAACATATGATGACGAGGATGCTCAACGTTAATTATGAAGGCATGTTATCAGGCGGGTGGATATATGGCAACATACTCCCCATCAAACCGGCTGATAAACGAAAGACGATCGAGACAAGTGCAACAAAACCAAGAAAAACACCAAACTAATTAAACATTGACAGTCAGGTGATACCGAGTCCGAAGCCTCTTGCACACAACACGTTTTTACCGCTTGGCACAGGCTTCGTGAGAGAGTCCGCAATCACGGAATCTGTCGGGACAAAAACGATAGTCTGAAGTTCCTGCTTTCCACCTCGTATCGAGCATACAGATATTTCAGCTCAATATGTTTGGAGCGTTGGTGAAAAACTGGATTTTCAACTAGAATAGAATAGAAATAGAAAGAAAAAAATGGAAACGTAGGTCAACTAGTTTTATCGCCGACTGACTGTCACAGCGCATCTGAAACTCGGAGGGACAGTACTTGTGAAAATCCAGTTCCCACAAAAACATTTTCAGCCATTTTCCCTCTTTCATTCCTCCGATTAGTGCAAGATACTCCGCTTCACAGGTCGAAAGCTATTGCCTGCTGCGTGGTTGTCCTCCAGCTGACAGCACCTCGTGACAGAACGAAAATATAGCCACTGGACTTGCCGTTCCCATTTTCGTTCCAGTTTGCATCGGTATAAAGCCAAGGACTGGAGACCCGGAAGCGCTATACCTAATCCTTGTGCTTTTTGTTCCACTGAAGTTGGGGGGGGGGGGGGTCGAGGTAGCTTGCCGTTGTTGGCCGCACTCAAGTGGGCATCGTCACGACTATAGCCAAAAAAAAAAGGAAAGTGGGAGAGGGGAGTACAGGACTTCAAAGTGATGCATAGGCAGGATGACTGATACTGAGGGGACGGAGGCACACTGTAGGTGTACTAGAGTGGTCTTTCCGCTAGGCCCGTTTCTTGAAGAAAGCGCACGAGGGCGCGAGTTTTTGAAAGTCGTTCCGCACAAGAACCTTCGGGAAAGAGAACGTCCGTCAGTATTCCAGGCCTGGCGTGGGGAAGATGAGTTTCCCGCATAGTATGGTATGCACGGCATTCTGTCAGAATATGGGCGATAGTCTCCGGATGATTACAGTGTCCACAACTGGGGTCCTCCCTGGAGCCGATCTTGAACAGTTGCGAGTTCGTGAACGCAGATCCCGTGCGTAATCGATGGAGCATTGTCTGCATACCACGGGGAAGATCTTTCGTGGGAAGAGAGGGTCGGTGATTCTGCATGATGTCCTGTATGTCAGGATGACGCACCTCAACTAGCTGTTTGACGACAATCTGAGGGCCACCGGCCTCCTTCACGAACTGTAGGGATTTCCTTCCCTCGTCATCCTCTCATATGAACCTCTTTGGAATGGGGTAGGGTCCTGCACTCAACGCAGGGAAACATCCCACATCATCATCATCCATTCATCTATGTTGTTGTTGTTGACGACAATGCGCCTGTCAGTGTCGGCCGGGACTGGTAAGGATGGGCTGCAGCTGTGGTGTGCTGAGGAAGCTAGCTGGTCCGCTCGTTCGTTGCCTCTGATGCCGACATGAGACGGGATCCATTGGAGCGTAAGCTCACCTCCGGTTAGCCTATGCTGGGCACACGACCACCTTATACATCGGGCTAGGATGCGACCACACATGGGGTTCATCACGTTGTTGAGGGCACTTCTGGAGTCCGTAAGCAAAACGGCCTTAGTTATTCCGGCGACTTGAACCGCAGCAGCTGCGTGTAACAAGGCCAGGAGTTCGGCCGTCGTAGATGAGATTGGGTAACGAACTGATTTCCCTTGCCAGGCCATGTTCATTGACGGGATGTAGTACGCACTGGTAGCGCTCTCGGAACGGTGGTCAATGGAGCACACCGTGAACACCAGAGTATGTATGTGATAGACGTCGCTTATCAGGTTCTCAGCCGCCATCCTGGCCACCAGGGGGCTGGACTCGCTCTTCTTCCGTAGACCCGGGATGTGAAGCGTTGTTGCGGGCACGAACTCCAGCCACGGCGGCGTAGGTGGACTAGCTGGGGGCCGAGGAAGAGCCCCCTGTTGGCTAGAGAGCGGGTGGCACTAGCCAGGCGTCCTAGGGATGTGTGTGTCCTTTGTTCGAGGTCGGTGAAGAGGGAATGCTTGTTGATAGATGTTGATGCATTATCCAGAAACTGGAGTCCTTTGAGCTCAGAGTGGACACTAATAGGCTTCTCCTTAGCTTCCAGGTACATTTGGGTGACGCTAGAGAAGGTTGGGAGACCAAGCGCAGTTCTTATTCCGGCGCGGTGAAGGCGCTCAAGGGCCTGCCATTGCGTAGGCGCGAGGTCTACGAGGTCTACGATGCGCGAGGTCGCGCCACGTAGAGAATGCGTGACAAGATCAGGGCTTTGTGAAGGGTGACCAATGACCGCGCCTTGCAGCCCCATGATTTACCGCTGATTCTGCGAAGCAGGTTGAGCGTTTTCTTTCCCTTGCAGATAGTCTCGTTCGCTTGCTTAGACCAGCGTAGTGTGCTATCGATGGTGACACCAAGATATTTACATGACGCGCACCTTGGGATGGGAGTGTTGTTAATGCTGAGGCTTGGGAAGTCCTTGCCGGCGTACTTTCCACGGGGAATGCAGACCATGCATTTTGACTTCTCTGGCGACGCTTCCAGCCCTCTCGCAAGCAGCGCTGCATTGAGCCCGTTCAAGGCAATATCAGCTGTGTCACGAACTTTCTCCTTGTCCGTTCCCACGATGCGGAGGCAGATGTCACCCGCGTAGACGGTGAGATGAAGCGCGTACGGTGTAGGGCGGATTCCTCGGTGAACCCCGGCCATGATTAGGTTGAATAGTATAGGTGATAGAACACTGCCTTGTGGGACTCCTCGCTCAAACTTCTTCACAGAGCTAGTACACCCGCGGACGGAGACGTCAAACGTTCTGTTAGATAGAAAGTCACATAGGTATCCCAGCAGGCGGCCAGTGACTCGACCTGCTTCGAGCGCAGCGAAACATGCCGAGTACGTTACCGAGTCGTATGCCTTCTTCACATCAATGAAGAAAGCGAGAGCAAACTCATTGGACTCTCTCGCTTGCTTCAGGCTAGTAGCCACTTCAGCGATTGCGTCAGACGCGCTCCAGCCCTTCCGAAATGCTGTAATGTGATCTGGGAAGCAATTGCCTCGCTCCAGGACCCAAACCAGCCTTTTGTGAATTATAGGCTCCAATCATTTGCCAACGCACGAGGTTAGAGCAATGGGACGGTAAGAGGACAATTGGCTCGGTGGCCTCCCCGGCTCTAGGACGGGTATTACTCGAGCATGTTTCCAATCAGATGGGATGCATCCAGAGGTCTAGACGTTGTTATATAGTTGGAGCAGAGCGTCGAGCTAGTCATCACCTAGGTTCTTGAGGGCCTGGTTAGGGATCCCGTCCGGGCCAGCTGGACTGCGCCGCTTTAAGCCTTGGATGGCGGACTTCAGCTCGAACATTGTGAGGTCGTCGTCCGCTGGGGAACCGTTTGCTACAGTGTGGCTAGGAGAAAGGCGTTGGGCACTGCAACTTGCGACGCGAGCTAGATCACTGGCATAGTCTTCGGCTATGTCCTTGGGCTCCCTGTTAGACGCTACCGATAACGTGACAAGCGGGTCGACAGGCTTTCGATTGCTCGCAGGGTATGCCAAACCTTCGTTGTTGGAGTATGGGCATTGAGGGACTCGCTGAACTGTCTCCATTGAGTCCGCCTTAACTTCAAGGTATACCATCTATGAGCAGCACAAACACGCCTGTAAGCGACCCAGTCGGCCTGAAGGCCGGTTCTCAGAGTCGCTGTGCTCGACGCCGCGCAGCACGGAGGTTGAGGTATCGGAGGTCAGGGGGCAGGCATACTGGCCAGGTAGGATACTGCTTTTGAACTATTAGCCAAGGACGCCTTTACAGAGTCGAGCAAGGTATCTGCCGTAGAGCCGATCAGTCCTTCCCTGAACTTCACCCAGTTGGTAGTAGTGTTCGTTTTCCTGGGGCCGTTACTACGACTCGGACGCGAAAGCAGAATGGGGAAATGATCTGAACCCTATGTGTCAGGCTCGGCTTCCCACTTTAGGGTGACATCAGGAGAGACCAGAGTCAAATCGATGGCATTTAGGTAGCGCGGCAAACGCATATATGTTGGAGAGCCGGTGTTGAGCACCACGAGGTCGCTGGAGGAGAGGTAATTAACAATGGAATTACCACGTCTGCAGTTTCGTCGACCACCCCAGAGACTGTGGCTCGCATTGAAATCTCCGCACACAAATAGAGGACCTGGACAAACAAGCCGCAGAGCCTTGAGAGACTCGACGTTGGGCGGAGCATGACCCCTCTGGTATACAGATATGACAGTCACTGACTTGGAGCCAGCCTTCAGTAGACGCCCAACATAGTATTCCTCAGTTGAAGAGCAAAGGTGGGATAGGTCAGTTTCAGCCTGGGCAATGGACCGTTTGACAAATAGCGATGCCCGCGGGAGGCCGTCCGCATGGTGGCCCTTGGCGCTGTAGGAGACAAACGGCGGTATCTTGAATGATGGTTGGGTAAGGCTCTCTTGTATCGCTAACACATCAAAGTCCATCTTCCGTAAAAGGAGTTTGAGATCGGCCTGTTCATGAATCAAGCTTCTGGCATTCTATTGAAGGATGCGGGGAAGGAACGCTCTCTTTTTTCTAAGTTCGGTCATAACTGTCCGCCGATCGATGTACGAAAGCTGGTGTTGTTAATGCCTGCTGCCGGGGAGACGCAGGGGTGCTATCACGGCTTCGAGTTGGAGGACCGATTGGATTTCTGCTAGAGCAGTACATTCAGGAACTGCCGAGACGATAGCCTTCAGTGCAGCAAAGAGAAGCTGGATGATGACCATGGGCAGATCTGCGCCTTCTAGACGGTCTAACACCTTACGGTAGGCTGGCTGGGAATGGAGAGGGAGCGGAGGGTCGCTCTTCTTTCCATGGGGTTGTGCCGGGGATGCATCGTTTTCCTCTGGACGGTCGACAGGGCCTAGAGGGGGAAACTCAGTTTCCGCCCAAACGATCTGTCGCTGCGACGCCTGGAGGCTCTTAGAAGCGGATTGTACACACCTGTGTGAAGGCTTCTCCTGAGACTTTCGTATACCCATTGCCTTAGGTTCGTTGCGACGCTTTGTGAGCAGGACTTCAGCCTTCGCCTCTCGGTAGCTGCTATTGGAGCGAAAGCGTTCCCTGGCGATGTGTCGTTGCAACTTTAGGGATGGGCAGTCCCTTTTGATGTGGCGACAGGACGCCCTTTGCAGTTTATGCAAGTGGGTTTGGATTCAGGGCACATCGGGCTCTCGTGGGAGGGCCCGCAGTTAGGCCATATTTTCCGTTGGCTACAGCATGCAGCCCCATGACCGTAGTGAAGGCAGTTGTTGCACTGAACCGTGCGCGGTAAGTAATCACGAACTTGCATGATCAGGAGGTGAAAGCTGCCACCCTTGGGAAGTTTCGGCCCAAGGAACGTTAGCCTCACCGCACCAGTGTCCCGTCTTATTCTTCTGGCTGCTATTAGAGGAGGGTCGGACTGAATGGCCTCCATAATTTGGCTGTCGGAGATGGATGTATCAACTCCCAAAAGGACGCCATAGCATGAGTTGAACGGGCAGGGCTCATAGGCACGGACAGGTGTGGAACATATGCGATTCAGCTGCAGGAGGGCTAATTACGCAGCAGGGGCAACAGCATCCACCGCTATAATGTTCTTAGCGTGGTTCGGCCGAATCTCCTTAATTCTCCCAGGGAGCTCAGAAGTGAGGAATTGCGAGAGCTTTAAGTGGTTGAGCTTAGCTAGGTTCGATTCCCGCTCCAGTGACGCAAAAATGACTGTGGTTCCCTCGAGCAAGGTGATGCGTTTGATGTTGCGTTTGCTTGTCTTTCGAGCCCGTTTGACAACATATTTGAAAGGTTGATCCTCATCGGACGACTCGAGAGTGGAGTGGCCGGTTGAAGAGGCACCTCTCTTGACAGTGTGGCTGCTCGCGGGAGAGCCAGGTTCGGAGCTGTTCGCGTCTTCAGTAGAGGAATCCATGACTTCAAGACAAGGGGCGCGCCGGGGAGTGGGCAGCTCGCCCGAGTCCAATGCGCAGTGTCGGCTTGCAATATAGAGGATACCCGAAATAATCCCCTGACAATAGCTATGAGTAATTCGCAGGAATCAGGAGCAAAAAAATCGTACGCCCGCACGATTCGGCTTCGTCCACTCAAGTAGTGCAGCACTCGCTTGACCATATTCCAATGGGATTCGTTATGGCAGGTGCTGAACTGACTTAAATAGTTTACTCCAAAGGCAGGTCTCACGTACCATGCACCTGTACCCCTTCATGTAAGTGAAGTCAACAAGCAATTCTCGTAATAATTCTGCATATCGAGGCGCGTTCGTGTGCCAAACACTATGGTCATAAGAATACACATTTTCAGTACGCAGTCAAAAACGGCACGTAACTGTTATAGTCGGACTATTTGCATAGCGCAAGAACAAATTTTCTCAGACGATTCGACACGCTGATAATATCGGCGGTTGCTGCAGCTTGAGTACGACCTCCGGATTTAACACATAGACACAAGGATAAAAGTAGACAAACACAGTCACAGCAGTCATAGTTGACTCGCGACGTAAATCTACAGGGAGCAAACCAGCAAACCACGGCGAAGACACGCTTAGGCCGGCGGCGGCCACACGACGGGACCGGAACATGCGTGGCGGACAGTTCCAACAGAACAAATAAAATAGCTCTCGCAGAATAAGCTGCCAGTCAACAGAGGCTGATGGTGTAACGTAGAATCTACGTTGTCTAATGTTGACTAATGTTGTATGTAAACAGATAGTGCTGAATCAACGCTGTTTCAGCTGTACGTGGTCAATGGTGGATTGTGAGCATAAAGAACAACGTTGGTTTTCCACGAGCCACTCAACTGAGGATTTACGCAGCAAATATTGCGTGGATTCCACATTGTACCTTCAACATATTGTCAACCTTTATCACGAATGGAAAAGCCGTTGCGTCTTTAGTCAACATACTGCGCGCCCAATTTGTTGGCACTGTATTTTATTTTTACATTCTAATGTGCCATTCGCATGTAAAGTAGGCCCGTTTGATGTGGAACTTATCAGTTATCACACACATTCCTCCATTAATATTATTTTATTTTATACCCTCATAGCCTTACCCTTTTTAATCATACTTTAACGACTCATCACGTATCGCACCATAGTCAAAAGAAAAATAAAACGTATTTTACCTTTTCCACGGGAATTCGCCATCACCATCGACATTCTCCAACCGAAGTTTCATCAAACAGGCGAGGCGTATCGTTGTAACGGATCGCAAAATCAGCAAAACAAAAATCAAAATAAATAATAAATAAATAAAAATAATAATATAAATAAAAGCTAAAAAAAATAAAAAACAGCAAAATACATAATATAATACGTCCTGTATATGTCCTCTATATGTCCAAATATCTCTGAGAGACATTCCTGGAACATTCCCTGGATCAGCAAATGCAGAAGAGATGCGGGTCCGCTGTCTGCCCCAGAGACATCAACGGGCTATTTAGCCTAGTCCCTGGGATATCCCAAATCCCAAGTGGGATATTGTGTGGATGTTTCTGAGACATATCTGGTTTACTGGGGAGTGACACTGATGGTCCATCTTCTCCATCTTTTTCTTCTTTTACGAGCCGAAGTCCTTCACAATGCACGTCGAACGGTACTGTCCGACAGCAGAGAAACGGCCGTGACAATCAGTCCGTCCAATGCTTTTGCTCTGAAAAAAGTGATCTGTTATAGAATGGATAAAAATGAGTAAAGAAGCATACCTTTAGACCATAGTCCTCTGTAGTTGGTGCAGAAGAAGCTGCCAATCTACCGAAACACGTGAGCTGGGAAGAAACAACTTCACGCGCCGCAAAATTGTTGTAAACTGTAAACAAAACTCTTCAAGCATTTCAATGATGACGTCATGGGTATTACTTATGAGGATCCTCCAAGTTGAGCATGGTGGAGGTTAGACGAGAATGACAATCAAACTACCGCTTCGACAGTTATACAGTTAAACCTCTATGTAACGAAGTCGGTAAACACATCGCAAAACTTCGCTATATGGAGAACTTCGTTATAGAGAACGTTAGCTAAATTCCGGTGGTTGTTACTACAGTTCAGTAGCCTGAAGTTCCCGGGAATATAACGCACAAAAAACAAGACTATGGAAGAGAAAGAAGCAATTTATTTGGCACAGAAATAGTCAGTTACTCCCTTTTGCACGGTCTTGAAGAACGTCGGTGTCACAGACCGTTCATAGCTTGCCAGCGCTGCCAGAGCGCCCTCCTGGTCCTTGTTCAATGCCGCGTATCGTCGAAGCACGTCAATAGAGTCGAGCACCTCCCTAACAGATGGCACACATATGTCCTCTTCAGTGTCGCTCTCGCTGTCCTCGTGTGTATCCTGACGCAGACCGGCGACGATGTCGGCCTCACTAAGCTCCTCTGTGCATACTGCCGTTGAGTCGGCGTTCAAAAAGTCCTCCAGTGCAACATCATCCGGCACCCCACCTTGTTCTCGAAGTTCTTCCCATCGCTGGAGCACAGCGAGCGCGTCTGAAGTGTCTTCCAGAACGCTTGGCTCAGCTTCCTCCACGTCAGCACATGGGGTGTCTTCTGCCTCATCAGTCCTCTCAAACCCCGCCTTCCTGAAGCAGTTTGTGATGACCTCGCGTTTGGTTGCAGACCAGCTCGCTGCAAGCATCTCCACGGCTTGGATGGCGTCCACTTTCGATTCTCTGCCGAATCGAATGTCCAGCAGCAGTCGGTCCACTACACGTGCGCGATAGGCGCACTTAACACTCCTTATAATGCCTTGATCCAGTGGCCGGATCAGCAATGTGCAGTTCGGTGGGAAAAATCGCAGCTCCACGTTCGTAAGATGGAGGTCGACATGGTGCGCTGAGCAGTTGTCGAGCAGAAGGCACACATGCCGACCCTGCTTTTCCATTTCACGGTCAAAGTCCCGGAGCCACTCACTGAAAATTGCTCGCGACATCCACGCCTTTTGGTTGGCGGCGTACATCACCGGGACCCTCCTTCCTCGAAAGCAGTAAGGGTTCTGGCTAGCCGCTTGTCGCTGCTGTCCATGTTCACACAGAAAAGGACGGAAAACCGTTGCTTACTTTGAGTCCCACCTTCACAACGGCGTCCCTTCAGGGTCAGAGTGCGTCCAGGCATCATCTGGTAAAACAAGGCGGTCTCATCCGCGTTGTAGATGTCTTTAGGCTGGTATTTCTCCAAGATTCCTTTCAGTTCTTCTTCCTGCCACGTGGCAGCCCCAACAACGTCGGCAGAAAGAGATTCGCCACACAGAACTCTGCAGACAATCGCATGTCTTTTTTTGAATTTCTCTAACCAGCCGCTGCTGGCCTTGAAGTTGTCGCAGCCAAGCATGTTCGCGAAGTTGACAGCCTGACGTTACACGATAGCACCGGTGAGTGGAACACGTGAGGCAAGCATCTCCAAGAACCAGGTGAACGTTGCTTTGTCGACGTCGTCATAATGTGCAACCTTCAGCCTCTTCCTCGTGGTGCTGGTCCCCGCTGCGACGGCTGCAAGGATGTTCTCTTTGCCCTTCAGGATCGTTGACAAAGAATTCACCGGGATTCCGAACCTCGCAGCTACGTCCTTTTTCTTTTCACCCTTGGCGACTGCGTTGATGATCTGCACCTTGGCATCTACGGACAACGATTTCCGCTTGAGCACGTTTGCCATGGCGTCCACTTCACCCACTCGCACGCGGAATCAAAAGTGACAACTGACCGGTGGGTGTAAACTGTAGGAAGAGAGGAGGGGGCCTCCGTCCTTCTCATTCGTCGAACGCTGGTTGCGCACGCCGGTTGCGCCGGTCACTGAACCCCCGGCGTCCTCCTTTCACCACCTCTCCTTTGTACAGGCTTCTCCAACACAAGGAGCGACCTGGATATGATGCATCCGGCACCCCGGATGGCCCTGAATTCCAGAAAGTTCGGAACGTCGCACTATTTCCGAGAATCGGAGCGGTGTTCAGCGCGCGCGGAACTTCGTAACACAGAGAACACGGGCAAACGCACTTCGCTGTACGGAAAACCCAAATACATGGGCTTCAATGGGACAAATGCACAAGCATTTGCTCTATAACGTCCTTGAAAGTGTTTGGACATGTTTGGATGGGTTTGTTTTGACCAGAACATTGCGATATGAAAGGCGCACAAACTGTCGTATAGCGAAGTCGTCCCAGGACGCACTAGTTCCTCTCACTCTCTCTCTACTGTGTTTGGATATGTTTGGACGTGTTTAGACATGAACCCCGCAATATGAAAACGTAATCATGAAGATGATGTTTGAGGGCCCAACACAAATTAGTCTAGTGGTTAGAGAGATGGTTAGTGTTGCCATCGCAGAGTCCTCACAACACATAGAAAACTATGCGAGAGAAGGGTATGGTTTTGCCTCCAATGACGTTCAATGTGTCGACTTTAAAAAAAACGCGTTTGAAACCGAAGCGGATTGGGTTCACGATCGAGCTTCCTGAAATGTTGAAAAGGAAAACAAATACTCTCACAAGTATAGTTTTTGAAGTGTTCATGAGCGTTTCAAGTATAGCGTGCTGGCACACTTGCATCTGTTGCGGACCAAACCAAAGCTTTATGTCAAATACCACAAATACCTGAATCCTTAAAATCTGGAGATGCGTGTAGCGTACTGGCCGCCCTGCTTCCCAGTCACTTATGAAGACATTACCCTGTGGGAGCGAAAAAACAAAATCTCCGTGTTCAACGAGGAGACGAGTTCAATATCTACCGGACAGGATTCCTGCACGCTCTACCGGGGTAAGGTCCATGTGCTCGAGGTTAGGGGGCGTTTCTATGGGATCAGAAAATTTAGCACTTTCATGGGACGAAGTGACTATATTTGTTGCGAGAAATGCATGTGCAGCTATGGGACGGGAGAGGCTTTGGACGCGGAGAGCATTTTGGAAAAGGATGCATTTGTTAAGGATGCTGTGAGTGTGCACAGGATGAGCTCGTACAGCATCATTCTAGTGAGAACTTGTGACAGAAAAATAATGGCCCTACATAGCTATTAGGGACCCCACGTGCCAGGCGCTAGGAGCGCACGCATGCGTAGCGCCCGCGGAGAGGCGCTTTTGTCAGTTGAGCGCTGGCTCTCGTAAGGAGAGGACGTGTGGTCAGTCGCTACGCTGTTGCCGCGCCACGAGCTGAGGCCTGGATGTCGACGGAAGCGGACACTTCATCGCCATAGGGCCATAGGGTGATTTGCCAGAGCGGTTTGGCCCAGTTTAAGTTAGGTGTCTGGTCTTGGCGCATTTTTACCTAGCTCTGCGCTCGTCTTAAGCCTTTTCCCCGATGTGAGGTGTTTCCTCCGTGCTGTCGTATGTTTAGCGCTGTGCAGCGGTTGGGCCTTTTCCCCCGACGAGTATGTCTGGACTTGTTTAGCAGTGCCTTCCTTGCCACGTCTAGTGTTTTGTTGTTGTCTGCATCTTGTCTTAGCCGTTGAGTTTTGTAGCGATGTGCGGTTACGCAGTGATTATGCCTAAGCGCTCATCTTAAGCCTTTTCTCCATGCTCTCAGATGTTTAGACTTGTTTAGCATTTGTCGTAGCAGTTACGCCTTTCCCCCAATGTTTTGTAAGCACTCTCGCATGTTTAGACTTGTTTAGCAGTGTCTTTCTTATTGAAATTTTTACCAAATGCTAGTATTTTGTCGTTTTTTCTGTCTTCCACGCATATCGCCGAGAAGTGGATGGTGGTGCCATCTGTTGTGATGCCTTGCAACTAGATAGCCACCTGTCGTCGATCTCTGTAACTACCAGCCGCCAACGAGCAACATGGAGGTCGATGGTCAGCTGTCCTTTACGGAGCGATTTCTTCGAGCTGGCATCGTTGATTTTCAAATAAACTGCTTCTCTCCACTCTATCTACAGTCAAATCTCATTACAACGAAACGCGATATAACGAAATTCGCAATAGCGCGAAATAAATTGGATTTCATGGCAGAGGGCCATAGAGATCAATGTATTTTAACTCCCGCTACAACAAAACACTTTTTAGCCATATCTCCGCCTATCTATCTATCCATCTATCTATCTTTTTAGCCGCCTCGATACAGCGAAAGAATAAGATAAGGTTTATGACCCCAAAGCCGACTTTAGGGTCATGAAAACAAAGGGCGCAAGCAGCGTCCTGTTCCCGCGGCGAAAGATGGCACGCGCGATTAGGGTCGGGAGGAATCGGGTGCCTACAAAAGGAAGTCTGAGTCATTGGAAGGTTAGGAATTTTCTTCCGAGGCTTCTCCTTTTCGCGCTTGTTATGAACTGTCCGGTTGTAGCGAAGTAAAAAGAGCACGAGACACAAGGCACCATCGCGCGCGTGGAAAATGCTTCGTTCACATGGCGGCATAAGTGATGAAATCAGCCTAGAGGATTTTCTTGACGGGGACAAACATGCCGTAGCAACGGAGAGCCTTGCGGAAAACACACTGTCATAGACGTAGAAGGTTTGTGGGAGATCGCAACACGTTATGAAGAAAGCTGCGGAGGCTTCGGCGGCATACGAACAATGCGTGATACTGCGTCTTCTAGGCACGACGCAGACGCGTATAACTGGCTATTTCGCGCAAGAATAAAATACCGTAGGTGCACTTTGGCGCTGTATTTGTAGTTGCTGTCATTTTTCACGAAAAACTTTTCCGCATCGCAGGAGTTATCGACGTTTATGTACAGCGCGCGCCCTCGCAAAGGTCGCGACCCGTGACCTTGAATTCGGTGCAACGAAAAGTTCGATACAACGATAGAAATTGCAGTCCCTGTGGGTTTAGTTATATCGAGGTTCGACTGTAGCTATTTTTTTACTTTTTAGAACCAAGAGTATCCCTAAACATGCAGGGTGGTCTCGACACGAGTTAGATGCTCCCCAATTAGTGTGGTGACTCACTGGATGGTCCCAATTACCGTGGGGGTCTTAATTGCTAATTAATTAGTAATTTAATGGTGTCCAGGCTCCTTGTGCGTTTCCTGATACTTGTGGTCAGTGCTTACTACTGGTGTTCCGCTCCTGGCTGTACAAACACGTACGAAGCTAACCAGAAACAGTATTCCACGAGCCGATCTCAGACCTCTACGTGACCTGCGGACGCCAAGGGTCTTTCTGCCACTCCCTCATGGCCTTTGTCCGCGTCAAGTTTTACTGATTGGCCCTGTCCAAGTGACGTTTTCATCAGAGAGGGAATTCCGGAATGCTCTCAACATACGTCGTCTGCTCTTGCCATGCATTATATTAAATTGCACGTAAACTACTTCGCTAATTGTACTAATTTGACTTAAAATGTACTAATTCGCGTCGGACTTTTAGCGTCATTGTCGGTGATGAACAAGGAGAAAAATATGGCACGGTAGTTTCGGAATCGATCGCGACGGATGCGATAGCCCCTTCAAGGAACGATTGACGGAGTTAAGTTCAGGAAGGATGTGCCAAGTGCGTTGAACATCGAGGTGAATATGTCTAATTGTAATAAAGGATTCGGACTCTATAGGCCGCGTTCGTCCTTGTCGGCCCGAGAACTCATCAGCATCCTCTCGTATAATGCCTGAAGTCTCTGCATCAGCAACAAAAGGAGAGAAAGCAGTGATGATGACCACGTGTGTGACAACAATGACCAAACAATGACCAAACAATGACCATGTGTTTGACGAGTTGCAAGCTTACTTGGCCACTAGCATGCCGACATTCCCAGGAGTTGTGTTACACCCGTAAGTAAAGCTGTTCTCAAGTTCTGTTGTGAAGCTGTTCAAGCGTAAGTTCACTGTTCTCACAGAATACCCGCTTAGCTAACAGGTATCCTATTTAGAGGAAACTATGTTAGTATCATCGTAGCGACCTGTAAGTCACGAGCAACTGTGGTAATGGAACAACGAAGCTACTTGGGAACCCTGTTCGGGGTACCTCCACAGAAGCACTGTGGGGCACACGCGACACAAAATATTTTCCGCAAAACCTGAATTATAAGGTGCCCAGACAGAGATGCCCATGATGATGCCCAGACACTAAGTTGCGGATATGGTCATCAAAGTTTACAATGGAGAACATTACTGCATCGGCGAGGTAGTAAATGCCACCACAAAAGCAGAAAACAGTCAGGACCTTGTCAGCAAGGCTAGGCCTCTAGCTTGACGCTCTGATGCAAAAAAATATTCCACACCCTTTGGAAATGTTGGTGCCCCTGTCTAACGTCGATGCCCCACAAATGAATAGCATGTGAAAGCACAGGGTAACTGGCAATGCTGGACCATGAAAATTTTTATTATGATATTAACATCAACGTACCTGTACAACAATATGTCAGTTATCTGAGGGCGTGTACACTTACAGTTTCTGCGTCATTACTACCATTCCTGTCTCTTGCGTTGCTGCAAATAAAGAAGATAATTTGCACACACTTTCCTACATCATCGTAAGTAACCTATTGAAGGAGGGCAGGGTTGTGTACAACATTATTGTCACTATAGTATTATTACTGGACGAGGATGGTAGCTATTTGACAAAAGTTTACTTGGCAGCTCTTTCATGAATGACAGATGATGAAAAGCAAAATAGTACACATGCGCAAGAGCGTGTTTTGTGGGCATAATGTGATGGGTATTTACAGACTCTCGCACATTATTCAGTTTTCTTACAAAACAGGTTGCAAAACAAAGACAGCACTGCGCAGACTGAATGAACACAAGATAATGTACATACATTATATGATGAAAGCTGCCTACATGTACAAGACATCTGAAATTGTTTTCAATGATATTGTGTAGTCGGTGTCTAACTTATGAATCATGTGACAATTACCTTTTTATTCGACAACCAGTATCAATTGCGAGCATTAGAGTTTAGAAGACTTCTAAAAGTCAAAAATGCTTTCAAAAGGTGTCTATCCATTCAAATGTATGTAGAACTACAAGAACAGTTCATAAATGGCCCGCGATGTGGCCAATCAACAGCTCTCCCTGCAGTACCCGAGCAGATTGCAACCACGGCAAAACCTGCTTAAAACAATCCTGCATACTGAAACATGTGGAGAACAGCAGTTACTCATTTAAATTTAAGTTTTTAGTACAGTAGCTGATACCGTGAATGCCTGACGAAGAAAATGGCTGCCAGAACCAGGACTTCAGCCTGGGCTATAAACCATACGAATTTTGGAACCACAGTGGAAGTATGTATTGTGGTTGTATTCGCAGCATTGTTATCAGCAGGTTTCACAGTGCAATCTGGTGAAAAATGTTTAAATTCACTGGTACAGATAATAAATTTAACAATTTAGCAATGACACCTCTACAGTCCACCTCTGGAATCTTTGGATCACTGTAATGCTACCGATGCCTATGCATGTCACTGCATACAGCCTACAGAAGCACATTTCATGTAGTGCAGGATCAACACCTTAATAGCGCACTAAGCATGCTGCGCAATACCGTTTGTTATCAGCAGAGCATCCTCTTGTATCTATGGTAGCAATCAGGGCTTCAGCATCCATGATTTAGATGTATATAGCTTTGCCAGCAAGCTGGAACGTCAACTGATCTTATGAATTACTGTCTAGAAAAAGGCACCCATTACGGCCTGGCGTCACAGATATGCCCATTAAATGTTTGTTCACTTCTCTGTACAAATAATCAAGCCAACATGATACGAAAAAGTGAAAGAATGACAACACTTAAGAATGAGCAAAGTAAACATCCAGTGCCTTACAAATAACCAGCCTGGTCTTCAAAGACTAGGAATCCGAGGCTCAGCTGTGAGCATAGAGAGTATTCTGTACAGAAAAACATAAAAATAAAAAATGTACAATTAAGATGGGGCGTGTCTGCTCGTGCTCGGCTACAGACAGACCCTCAAAGTGCCACCACTGACTAAATGTTGTGTCGCCGGAATCCCACCAGAATCCCTCACATTGTATTCTCAGAAAACATTTTCTCTCTCCATTTTATGCGGAAGTATTCCAGAATTAACTCTAATTTTGTGAAGTGTGAGGTCACAATATGCACAATCAGTTATCCGTCTCGAAACGCTGCTCCTAAAAGGACGCTTCCCCGACTCCTCACCACAGTTGCTGGAAGTCTTCGAAAGTGAGGAGGGGAGCGGAGACCGTGAAGGTGCATGACACTGTGTTGGGAGACATATGTTAGAGAACATCACCTACTCTTGTTGCTTCTGAAAGTTTAGCAAAGTTTTGAAAGATCTCGTCTATGAAGTTTTGCATGGATTTTTTTGTTTCAAAATATTTTCGGAGGTGTGTAATGTTCACTGACGACACTGACTTATGATATGAAATGAAGTAACAGTCATTCATTTAGTCCAGAGTGGCACTTTAAAAATTATACTTAGAGCCATTAAGCATTTTAATTATGTGATGCAACGTAAAAGTTCATCTTTCGTCAAAAAATTTTTGCAATAGTGGCGTTAGAGCGCAAAATAAAATTAATTCTGATAAGTTATAAAAATGATGCTCATTTCCCTCATCTGCCAAAGTTCCAGTGGAATGTGAGAATTTCACAAGAAGGGCGTAAATACACATCAAAACTGCACACAACTACTTTACATCAACAAAAATCACCACATAAACTGGCAGTACCAGCTGTCACGGCACTGTGTAGCATAGGAAAGAAGAATTTGGGGGAATTTGAAAATGCGACTAATAAACACAAGCTGTCCAGAGAGCCGTACGGCTTCTTTCTGTTTGCCTTTTTTCGTGTGGCACAGTGTCGCTATATTTTTATTAATTTTTTTCTTTCCACGCAAGCACTAGCCTTGGAAGATCCGACCCTCGAGGCTCGTGCGACTAGATGCCTCGTTGCTTTCCAGCCTAGCGTGTCGCTCCGCAGTTACGGAAACGCAGTGAGTTTAACACTCGTCACCTCCTGTAGTCTTCTGGTTCACCTTTTCTTTTTTTTTGGCTTTACCGCGACGTTCACAATTTGCAGTGCTGGACACACGATGTGCACTGTCCTGCTTCTCTATGCACATCACAAATGTTGTTAGCTCGACACATTCTCGCAGTCTTTGCCACAAAGCAGTCAAAACGTCACTTGTTTTCACCGAGGTTTTCAAGATCGAAAAAATGGACACCAAGTCTGGACACTAAGTCTATTCGTAGGACGTGTTTCTCTTCGTAATAAGTTGGCTACAACGCCGTGTTGCCACGTAAAGGCATTGAAATTCGGTGGTATGCACGCTCACACACACGCACGCACACAATTATACAACTGAGAAGTTAGCCACTGTGGTGATAAGTAAGTCATTGCATATTGTTTCCTTCAGTGTGAAGATGTTGCTGGCTATAAGTAGACCTTCTTCACCTTCTGAACGGGCTTGTTATCTGCGGAGCTGTTTGCATTCTTGCCGTTTTTTGGAGGTACGTTGAGCACCAAGTTGATGGGCTTGGCGTTGTTGTGATGGCGCCCCGTCGCAGGGGCGAGGAACCCCTCGGTGTGCAAGTCGCTTCCGCGGTCCAGATACCGGGCATAATCGTCGGGTTGGCAGGTGTCATCGGGATCTTCGTCGTTGCGGCAGCGCCGGCTGAAGATGTAACCACTGATGAAGCCGACAACTAGGGAGGAGACGATGCTCGTAGTCACGGCGATGGCCAACGTCTCTGCTGTATAGTCCTGGGACGACCCCTTGGGACCTTGAGAACCATGCACTGAAGCTCCAGATATGCCCACTGTCGGAGAAATGACAAGACAGCACTCAGAGATCAATGCAACCTTACGTTTGGTACTGCTAATTTAGTTTTTGCGATCATGAACCCTGCCAGTCTGCATCAGTGCTTTTTCTGTGTCCTCTCCCTGCTACAAATGCGAGCACGATGCAAGCTGAATAAATCCACAAAGCTAAAGTACAGTCGCAGCTCACTAAAATGAACAGCAACAAGAACTTTATTGCGAGATGATGAATGGGGAGTTTCATCGCCAGGGGCGATACTCTACCCCGTTGCTGGTGGTGATGTGAGGAGTGAAATAATGAGCCCCTTCACAATAAGGATCGAAGTCCTATGGTGTCCAGAAAGGTGAAGAGAGCTTTGAGGGCAGAGCGTTGGTGGGCTGGATGTGGCCAGGGACCAAGCAATTTTGTGAGAGGGGGCGAGAGTCAAGCTCGTTAAGGGATCGGGAGTGTACGGTTCGGGAAGGTTGGTAGTGTGAGCAATGGAGAAGAATGTGCTCTAGATCTTCTACAGCACCGCAGTGACTGCATTGGGGAGAGTCAACTTGTCTCGAGTGGTAACGCCACTGGGCTGTAAAAGCCACATCAAGGTGCATTCAATGAACTAATGTGATATCTTGACGAGAGGTATGTCGAGGCATGCTGAAAACGAGCGCTGGATCAACTCTGCTCAGCATAGGTGGGGGGAGAATGCCAGCGGTCCATTGGCGGGAAGCCAGGGGAGTCACGAGGCGTCGAAGTACGGAACGACGATCTCCTCTCAGCAGCGCAATACGCGTCCGTCTCCGAGACGAGAGAGCTGCTTCCGCGGCGCTGTTGGCCTGTTCATTCCCTTCGACACCGCAATGGGCTGGAACCCACTGGAGAACCAGCCTGTGCCCTGCTTCCTAGACAAGGTTGTAAGCCATTAACACAGCCATCACCGACGGTGTGGACGAGCCTCGTATGCCAGAATTTTCAATTGCTTGCAGCACAGATGTTGAGTCAGTGAACACGACCCATTCCCATGGGGTAAAATCAATGATGTGCTGCAGAAAGAAAAGCATGGCATCGAGTTCCACTGCTGTGGATGAGGTTTGATGCGAAAGGCAACTGATAGGCGACTGAAAGGCGACTCTTTGTGGACTTCTCTGTGAGCTATTGGATACTGCAAAGTTATATTTCACTTTGGATGGTGGCCTTTATTTCTATGGAAATTCGGCAGTTCCAACAAAGTAGTTTTTCTGTGTCCAGTTGAGTTGCTAGTGACAACACATGATTCAACTTGGCTTGGCTCCTGGCTAAAGTGCGGTGCATGCCTAACAGTTCCCACTCAGCACTTGAGGGGGGGAGGGGGTAGTTTTTTCTGTCATGCAGGACTCAAATAAGGACCCCATCAAATGATCACATTTGCTGTGCCTTTCCTTTTTCTACCCTTCCTCCGTGCAATCTTCGGCCACATTCCAGTCTTGTTGTCTCTCCGCTCCATTCTGCTTTGCAATCATGTAGCTGAATGTCTCGAAAACGAAAAGCATTATGAAGATATACAATGAATAGGAATGAATACCTGAAAAGGAACAATGAGGAGACATTTCACGTGGCTCGAAGCCCAGTCTCACTCTTCAAGCTGTCCATCAGGGGGCACCATGTAAAATATTTTTTTGCCATGCGGTGTCACTGTGCGATCACATTTACAAAAATGGTCTGAAAGAGCTGCCGTGGACAGCCGTCATGATCCTCGCGCCAGGTCGGCAAGATCCCGTGCCTTTTTTTCTCAGCTCACGCGCCGCTTGTACCTGCTTAAACTGCCCTGGTCTATGTCATGAGTCGCATGCCAGCGGAACAGGCTACGTCACGACACATCTTCCTCCTTTCTTCATTCATTCTCCAATATGATCTTTCCAGGATAATTTTTAAAGGATTTAAATGTGTGCGGAACAGAGGCCTCACACACGAGCACCGCACACCTGAGGACCAGTTCTTTCGCAGGAGCTCATTTTATTTGTTGTAGAACACACTGCAGCCAAAAACAAATTTCAAAATTTTGGGGATCACCTCATTACTCCTTTAAAGATGAGAAGGTGATGAGACATGTCAAGGCAGTAAACAAATCGAAGATCTTGCTTTATAAAAATTGAACTGACTGAAGCTAGGATTGACTGAGTGTTGCTTCAATGATTTTTTTTATTATTCCGCGCTAGCGCCGCGAAGCAACTGTGACTATGAGCAGCGTACAGATGTGGACGGATGGAGAGAGGACAGCAGAAAGGAGTGGGGGACAGGTCGTTAGTACACGTCCTGGGCCGACTTCGGGAGGAACTGTGACGACATTTGTCTGGAAAGTAGGGAAACTAGGGCAAACCTCAGACAGCACAGCCGGTGGTAGGATTCAAACCCACCACCTCCCAGTCTTTAGCACGACCTTGGCTGCCACCAACGAGCGGGACACGCCTCAACCTGCTCGGGCATGCCGCTGGTGTGTTGCTTCCATGACCATGGATGCTCGGACAAGCAGAAGTTCGTTGTCATAGGCCACATAGGCCATAGGCCACACTTCCTCGTCGGCACATGTGCACATGCCTCTCCTTTTGTACTTCTGTCGCTGTCGCAGCATACTTCAGAATTGCTTACGGCAGTTTTATCCTTGTCGCACTATGTGTATAAGTATGCAGGAGCATACAGCAGCAGATATCTTCTCATGGCTTTATGGAAAGCAGAGAAAATGCTCAATGCATAAATTGCAGTTGTTACCAGAGCACTGTCATCCCTGTGTAGAAAGTGGTGATAGTCCGTGAAACAGACATATGTGTAAAAGTCGTGTCTCATAGCGTAAACACCACAGGGTGCAGTCACGTTCGAGCACATTGTGGAAATCCCTTGACATCTCTTTTGTGTTGTATGGACGAGTCGTACAGCAAAAGCAGAAAACAATGGCATAAAATACTTAACGCCTGTAAAGTATACTGTCCTACTTTTTAGATTAGACTGAAACAGAACGGCTACAGATTACCGACACTTCCATCATCAGGTACTTTTAAGAAAGTGGTGGCTTGCCTGGCCCCTCTCTTCAAAGAAGGAAAAGATCATTCACTTGGAAACAAGAACCCAATCAACCAGACAGGCAAAATAACCACGAAGAATCAGGACTAGACACATAAAAGGAGCATAGGAGGACAAAGAAAGAGTAACACAAGGACTAAAGGGTAACAACGTGCATGAAACAGGACACTGTGATGATACCTTTGATGCAAGTTAGTCTTTACAACATGCACGAAAACTTCATGTCAATTATAAGATATGGTATAATAAATAGATAAGGAAGTACTACAGTACAAAGACACAAATGACAATGCAAGAATGCCGCAGTCACTGGAACATACATGGTAAAAGAAAATTTATCCTTAAATATTTAAGGATAAATTTTGATGCATGTTGATAGACTATGCCAATAAACTAATAAACTAATCTTTTATGCCAGTGCTTCCCAAACCGTGCTACCCTGCGACCCACCGAGCATGTAAGATATCACTTCGCGACCCCCCAGCTTTTCCATTTTTAGTGCATGAACAGTAATACACAAGATTGACACTGAAATTTCATGTGGCAGTTAATATGGTAAGTGTGAATCAGCTGGGCTAGACAGCATCGTGACGAGAAAAAACAAACAAACAAACAAACAACAACAAAAAACTAAGGCCGGTTCCTACGGTACAGTTCAGTACAGACTATTCCTATTCACTAAAGTGCGCTTGTTTGTTACCCCTCGTTGTCCGCTACCATGAGCTCTTTTGTGGCGCATAATAGTGGGCAGATCATGGTCAAAGTACATCATTTGCTGTCCGTATTTTTTTCATTTTTTTTTTTTCAAGTTCCTGAGCCATTACGCGACCCTTTGCTGAATCTGTCACGAGCCTCCTGGAAGTCACAACCCACAGTTTGGAAAACACTGTCTATGCGAAGTAGGTTGGTAATAGATATTGCAAACTAAATATCAGTATAATGTACAGTTATGGCAGCCCTTCAGTGCTGTGGTGTTATTAGATATGTGGAATGAAACCATGCAAGGGAGTAGATTAAGTCAAATTTTCGAATAATCAACAGGGCCTGGATATCTGACAAGCATTCACAAAAATACCTGAGATGCCTCAAGATCAGCCAGCCAAGATCTGTTAAAGTACCTTGAGGAGTAACATCCTATATACGTAGACCCCTGTGTTTTCAGGTTTTATGTTTTATGAAAATCGGGGGGGTGCAAATCAGTTTTTTTTATTACAGCATTCCTAAAATGTTGTAAAATTTGGCGGAAAAGCAGATTTTTGGGTGGTAAATGAAAACGTACTTCTTGCATTATTAATAGAGCCTGAAGTTTTTGGGAAATATTTTTTTCTAAATTTGGGGGGTAAAAATCGGGTAAATAAACATGTGCACTAAATTCATGCGAATTCAGGTGAAAAAACTTCCAGCATGCTGAATTCGGGGAGAAATCGGGCTCAGTTACTCAAACTAACTGTACTGGTTTGGTACAAACGGTGATGTAACTGCATTTGCTACCAAACAAGTAAGTTAGTGCATTCCTACAGACATCCCGGTGAGGGGAATTTTCCGGGTAAAAATCGGGTTTCACCCTAAAGAGTGAACCTTCGATTCGGGAAAGAATCGGGTAAAACCCTAAAACTTCAGGCTCTAATTATGAATGAACACAAGATATCGAGTGGCTGTTCAGAATGACTAGTCCATAGTGTTCCCCAGTCCCCGTATTGGTGGCTGAATTTGCACTTTGGCAAGTTTGTTTTTGGTGCTCTTCGTATTTTACCCAAAGCGACATCGATGCAAATCGGGGAGGCGTAAAAGTGTTTTACCAGGTATAACCCTAGCCCACGAGGCTCCAAATATACTCAGCAGGCATGCCAGTACTATTTCTTTGCAAAATATTACGTGTATTGTGTATGCTGGATGTCCTGGGCCCGCTTGCATGAAACTTTTTGAGTGCAACACTCAACGAGTACACGAGTTTTGGACTCAATGCACACCGAGTGCAATAGGCTTGAGTGAAACATTCGTTGAGTGTTGCACTCAAAGAGTTTCGTGCAAGCAGGCCCTGGGCTACCTCCACTCTGGAGGTGCTCATATCCACATACAGAGTACTTTTCCGACTTCTCTCGCTAACATACAATCACTTGAGCTGCCTGCTCTCTTTAGTGAAGGACAGGGAGAAAATATGAACTGAAATAGCCATGCAGTGTTATGGCCAATAACTCTTGCTTAATGCTTGTTAAGAGGATGCAGATGAGAGGAGATAACATGGGTAACTTTTCAGTGTATGCATTGCTAGGAAGTAGACCATGCAATGTCTTTTACGATTGTGTTTCGCATGTTTGTATGTTTGTATGCATGTACAGCGTGTAGGTGCAGTATATACAGGCAACTTATTTGTTACTAGTTCACAAAACCTCAATCCAGCTCAGATACAATAAAGAATATTGTAAAAATGGTTAATTTCGCGGTCTTAATAATTCGGGAATTTTTGTGGGATCACTATTTGGGAGTATTTCACCGGACCTTAATTCAGCGAATTCGTGTGGAAGTGGCCCGAAGCGGAAATCGTGGGATCAGAGAGATAGGCCGTTCATGACACTGCTGGCTGTGTCATGAAGGTTCTACATGCCAGCAGTGTTATAGAGGCCTAGCGTGGACTTCAATCTCGTGACAACGACATACATGCTGGTTTTGTGAAAGCCGGTATCTGCAATGCCAAGTGACACAGTATACAAATAAACTAGTGACGTTAAGGTAGCATTTCAATTACAGAAATTTTTGACAATATCGAATTTGTGAGAATAAAGGTCGTCAGGCAAGTCGATTTGTCTTTGTGGAACTCATATCATCGCCAACTCCAGTGCCCATACTTTTTCATCCCTGCTATCTATATTTCAAAAGTGTTCCAAAAGCCGGGGAAGTCATTACAAAATAAAGAAATGCATCGGCTTAACGTAACAGCTAACAACTGTTTAATCAGGCGTCATCAGTGCCAGATTGATTGCGAGAGTCGAAAACCAGTCGCTATTTAAGGAGATGGGAGTAATAGTTCGGGAAGGGGGCCACGGTTTTTGTTACAGGTTGAAGGATTACCGTGTATGAGCCAAGACTCCAGAAGCTTTCTGGGTCACCACCTTTGTTCGTGTGCCAAGGTCACTGCGTTGTTGAAGTCGAAATAATGTCCAGTGTTCCAACATTGTTGGAACATGACTTAAATAGAGACTGGTTTGCGACTCTCGCATTCAGTCTGGCACTGGTGATGTCGGTCGTATGATGGACGAAACATCTGATTAAACAGTTGCTATCTGTTACGTTAAGTCAGTGCATTTCTTTATTTTGTATCTATATTTCGCGTAAGCTTAATTTCACGTAATTCGCAAAAGTTAGGTTGTCGCTAAAATTTCTACTTTTACAGTAGCTAAACACCACATATAAATAAGGTCCTGCAATGGAATGGGCATTTAGCCGTAGTCATAAACATGTGCAACATAAAGGACAGACACCCAGTGCAGCAGCAAACACTGCTACAGGCAGGTGCGGTGTTATTACTGATGTCAGCTGTGGGATCAAAACAGAGCCCATTATGTTTAACTGACACACAAAAAATACACAAAGAATATCCCAAACTTGAAGAACATAAGTGCATGACAAAATATTAACGCTGTTGTTGAGTTTACGTTCTTCACGGTTGCGTGAATGTGTGCACCTTTCACGGGCATCTCAAGCCCCAACAAGTTGGTGACTGCACCTCAGTTCCCACATTTCCTGTGCTTCAACTACACTGTCCTTCGAAATGTAGTTCACGGAACGACTGCCCCAACAACAAACAAAAGTGACAGGCTCGCACAAAAATTCAGGTGTTAATGGGGAAGGCTGCTTTCACCATCAGACAAGGGTTGGAGAACACAACACAAGGGAGACAGTGCAAACCCAGATAGCGAGAGAGGGCTAGCAGAAACAGAAGAGAGAGTGCAAGAGGGAGGGGCAAGGCTCACCTTCATGCCCACCCAGTCCGTGCACCACCGTCCGCGAGTTGTCGTCCGAACCCACGGCTCCTCCTGGGAACTGGTGAGGGGATCGATGCGGGCCCTTGCCTGCCGCAGGAGGAGGGTGCCCTGACACACACGCACGCACACAAGGTAAGTCAGACAGTCAGAAGAGGGGACTGCAAACTCCTTCCAAGCCACACGAGTTGTCATGAGGGCTTCAGTTATGCTTGTACGGGATTGCATGTCTCGTGCCTTACCCCTCCAGTGATCTGCCTGTTACAGGAAGCACGGCAGCTTCGTACGATAACCGTGTATTCACATGAGCGACATTCCCCGCAGAAGCGGAATACACGAAAAACGCCGTAGATTTTTCTGACCGCAAGCGCCCAACGTCCAGCGTCCACGTATACTGCTAACCGTGGGGAATATCCTGCAACACAGCGACAAGATATTCTCTAGCAGACGATAAGGAAAGACACTGACGGCGGCATCTGCTAGGTGCGCAGTACGTCACTCCCGATATTCTGCAACGTGTGAATGCTCAACAAAACACAGGACGGAACTTCGTCTCTGTGAGCGGCGTTTTCGCTTTTTCTTCCACTAGAATCTTCCATAAGGATGTCGCTCGTGGGAGTACACAGTAAGCGTCGTGGAGAGCCCAGGTGGGAGCAAGGCATCGACACACTATCCAACTAAAAGTGAACGCTTAAAGCTACATGAGCATTGAGGAAATATTACGCTACAGTGCAATCCCATTAACCCAGACTCGACGGGGTTCGTTTGAATAAAGTGGGGTTTGAAATAGAGGAAGTGAGGGCCGAATGAGGGCCATTGCATCCTAGCTGCATTGGAGATGCGTCACGGTCCACTGGGCACGGTCCAGCATGTTTGCGGTCATGTAATGCCGTAAGTATGAGATGCCCGTTCGTATACCAAAATGCTTCTTTAAAAGCAAGCATCGAAACATCGCGGGGCTGAGAATAATGTAGCTGTTGTACACGTCTGCATTTGTTTCTTCAGCCGTGACACTATCAAGAACTGACTTTGGCAACTTTTACACTAAAACCCAGGAACAATGAACAGGGCACATGCACCGACCGGCCCTGTACTTTTTTAGTTACTATCAGCAACGTTTGCTATGTTGAACCAAACTCAAATGCGAACCCCTTAAACTTGAATAATGGATCTTGTAAACCCACCCTGGGAAAATATTGCCCTTCATCCACGCTTTTCCATCGGAAGGGCCTTGATCGCGTTAAAACTGCGAGCCTTACAATTTTGCTGACCACAAGTAAGCAACGTCGTTCCGTGCCAGTTGTGTTTGCGCACATTACGGTGATTCGTTGCTTGCTCCCCTAACCCCTCGCACACAGTTGTATGAGTAATAAGTAAACTTATTTATTAGCCTAATGTAGCCCAATCTCAATAAGTAAACAGCTGTCTGGCACACCAGCAGTGCGTCGACTCGCACGTGGTCATGCTGGAGCATAGTCGGGCAAACTCATTCAATTAATTAATTGTGCACGTTAATTCGTTCGAGTCTGCGGGTGTTTTCCACCATTCAAATAGGCGGGACATTTGGCTGGACCCAAGCATCAGTTTGAACTATCCTGAAGTTAGAATTAGAATGATTCACGCAAATTAACACGATGAACGCAACTGCACTGTATACTGAGCAAAGGAAAGCATTACATGTTCATTTATGTGTGCCTGTGGACACACATGCTTTACCTTCTTTTTTTCTTGGAAAAGTGCTCCTCCAATACACAATCATCCATGACAACACGTGGGCAACAATCTGCATAGGTGACATGCTGATCTGTGTTACAATGAAAGTGCAACCCAACCACCATAAGTTAGTTCCCAGCTGATGAAAAATCACCATGACATATGTTAGAAAGTCTGCATATGGGTGCAGAAGGTTAGACTGTTGCTTGTCTTCTCACATTCGGTAATGAACTGGTCAGCACCAAGGAATGAATGACAGCAGAGGGAAAGGGACTGTCGTCACTGAGATAATTATGAAGCTATAAGTGACAGTGTGGTCAATATATGAATCTGCTGAGAATGTCGGTTAGTGTTCAGTGTTGGGAACTTGCTGGAGGACAAGGTCCGTCAGAGCGACGCACACTGATGGGAAACTGCTAAATCTAATAGTGCTTCTCTTCTAAAAAGAAATAGGAAAGAACTAGTGTTTTCCTTAATTATTTTTTATATCTTAGAAGCATGGTGCATCCTGATTAGCTTTTCCTGTTCCTGTAATGCCACAGAAACTGTGCTCACAAGACATATGGCCACAGGTCAACTTGCTGACGATTTCTGCAGGATTCTTAAAAATGTTGCACAATACAGGAAACTTCAGGCACTCAAGTTTCATAGCTATCTTGCATGTTGCAGGAACACACACTTCCTACATTTCCACCAGGAACCTAGTACACGCCTATGACACTGGCTCAAGCACATTTCTTTAGTGTTTCATGAGTGCAGCACGAGGGGCTAGCTGCTTGTGCTTTCGTTATGAAAGAGCCCAAAGGCTATCCTTCATCCCCAAGTTCCCATCACCGCATTCTTAAACTAAGACTAACGACGACTATATCTCTGCTAGTGAAGAGATCACCACCACCACCACCACTACTTAAATGTCCAGGATGGCAAGATTCCTTTCTGTCCATTTACAACGAGTGCTGTTAGCGGGCTCAGTTGTCAGGATGAGAAGAAGTAATAGAAAAAAAAAACATGCTGCAGTGCACCACCACCAGAGACTGTTTTTGTTGGGCATGTTGAACTAACCAAACAGCTGGCCTCTACTGATTCTGTTCAACTCTTCCGTAAGATCAACGCTGTTGCTCTGATCATCGTCAGGAGATGTCAAAGGAGGGGGTGGAGTGAAAGAGGGTACGGTCGGAACTGCCGGGCAGTTGCAGTCGCAAGGAGGACAAACGCTTTCGGCTGTGGTGGTCATGACTGAAGAAAGTTGTGCCATGTCCTGGGGCCCTCCTAAGATCATGAAAGGGTGCCAGAAAACAGAGACTGTGCTTAAGTGCTCAGAGGACAACCACCACACAAGATACTGGGGTTAGTACCACCAGAAAATTGCTCCTTTCCAGCATCATGTCTAGGTGTCCCTATTCTTGATTGTAGTGCAGTTGCACATTGTCAAACGGGACAATTTGGGAAGCATTCCTGCAAGGCTGTCCACGTTCAAGGCATTCTTGTTGACAAGAACGAGCAGTACAACAACATATAAAAACAAAAATATATTGTGCAGACAATTGCTAATAATAGCAAAGATGCAACAGAGATGAATCACGCCTACGCAGAGGGAAGCATTCTTGCTATAGTTACCCCCGAGACTACACTCCTGCGTCTGCCCCTCTTACATCAAAGGCCAACTCACCTTGTCCACAACGCTGGTCCCAGCCTTCCTCAATATTCTGTACAAAGCTGTCCCTCTGTCTCGACCTGTTTTGCAGAACACTTTGTTTCAGATTGAAGTAAATCACACGAAAGAAAACTGCACAACACAGAAGGCACTACAACCAAAAGCCAAACCATAAACACACAGAACAGCACCACATGTACCGAGTATATTACGAAAAAAAAAGACTAGAGAGAAAAGAAAGTTACATGATATGGCATTACAATATAAAGTGGAAACTAGCTAAAAACAAAGCGTGACCGCGGGTGCAAGCAAATGATATATACCACACTTCACTACCGTATCACGTATATATTGTGGATTCTGGTAAAAGTGCAACAAATGCCAACAAATATTTTCTTTCCACACAGGCTTGTTGTAAATATAAAAGCCCCAACAAATACTATCGTACTAGGTACCAGATAATGTAGGGCTTGACCTTCTCAGAGCTCAGTATTTTCATTGGATATGATGAGTATTATCTTTGTACAAAAAGTTACTTCAAGTAAAGTGAAAACCAAGCATTGCCTGAAATGGCCCAGCCGTTGGTTGAAAATTCAAGCTCCGTAGAGGTTACGTAGTAGATAACAAGGATATACACAAATTCCTAATATGCAATACAGAAGAGGTGCATTTATAAAACCGAAGATAATGTGCATAACTGACGAATACAATGGTAAATTTCGAAGGTAAAGCATGTTGCATTCGTGTATCGCTATTGCGTGCATTGTCTAATGCAGCAGAGTCTCTGCGATGCCATACAAGTTCACTTGTGAAAATTCTTGATTAACCTTTTTCCATAAAAATGCTTTACTCATCTTGTTAACAAAATGCTCAAGGACTATCCAGAAAAGTTGGACGTATAATCTATCAGTCATACTCATTTTATATCACCTTTATATCACAAGCATAAAATGCATTACCTGAGGGGTGGATTGATGCAGGCACTGTTGTCTGAGTCCCAGGCACAGTAGGGGTCACGCAGACCAACACAGTCACTGAAATTGAAAGTTTATCAGCAGTTACAACATACTGAGACATGAAAATGACCCAGAGGACACCACATATCCCTGGGACATCACAGAAAAGTCGCAAACGTAATAGATGTCCCATACATCACACACATGTTGCACGTTTGTACACAATGGGACGTTGTAGATAGTACTAGCAGCTTGTACATCCCTGCGACATCCCCTGAGCATGGAGCACAGGATACGTCACCATAAGAATGGCTCAACTTTAAGGAAATAAGTTACTGACTGCTTTCAACCCTAACTTGCTTCAAAATTTCTGTAAGTGAATTTTTGTCAACTTAGATGTTGTATTTCCTTCAAAGTCGAAACGGCCGCGACGCTCTGGTGGTTTTCTCCGTCATAACATTGGTTAGGCATCGGGAACGTAACGACGGTAGTGGCGAAGTTTGGCAGCAGTAACGATTTGGATCACACCAATATAAATGTGCCTTAAAGTGACACCTGTACCGTGAACGTATAACACGACTCGAAGTGTGTCGCAACGAGTCTGCACGCGCTGCCTGTGCGCAAGCCCCCTTCCAGGAGAGCATCTCCCCTTAGTTCAAACTCCGTTTCATTCGAACAAATATCCCGGCCCCCTCGAGTTCGAATTAATGAGAGTCCACTATACTACACATTCCCTGACAGAAATTGAGACTAGTATGTAGTTGTGTACGGCCTCCCCTACAGCATGTTCAGCTCCCCTTCAATGGCAAGTAAAAGCGTGATACGCTTTCTCCAGCATGATCGTCGCTTCAGTTGACTGTCAACAAACTCTTCAGTTCAATTACGGTTAAGCTCAGCTAAATTATGGCTAGATATAGAAATTTTGCTGGTGTTGAGTTTCACAGTGCCATTGGATCCGTAGCTCTTACCCGCACCTTGAACATGTTTTTTTCAGTTTTGATTTGTGGAAGTGACCTTTGCATTGCTATACTTTGCAGTTGGAAGTAGTTATGTGCGATATGTCTTCAAATCATGCACGCATGTGATGAGACAGATATAATAGAAAAGTGGAATGTCACGATATTGGAGTAAGTCTCTCCAATTCTGACACTGCACAGAACCAACCAGACTAGAATGACAACAGTGCTGCAAAATCATTTGAAACTGCATTCACAGTTGTCACAGATGATAGAGAGGTGTATGCCTCCAGACAAAAAAAAAAAGAAAGCACTGAACACGAATGTCACGAATAAGCGTGTAGCCACATGACATCGTCGATGAATGTGGTTTTACAGTGCCAATGAAGGCTGGTCCAAATTATGCAACACCGTCAGGAACAACGCTCTCACAAGTTACTCTTGCACACCTACACGACAAATGCAGAAGGCACTGCCAGTGCAAAAAGAAAGCACTTGCTACCTTTGTTTTCCATTTGTGATAACAATATTCAATTGTATTCAATTCATTATTATTCGAGGAAATAAATATCCAATTTGTATCTTATTTGAACCCAAACTTCACCACAGTTTAAACACCACACTTTAAGCAGAACCTGAATGGGGCATGAAAATATGTTACAATTATCTGTTCCATTCATCACCTCACAATAAAGTTGTTGTTGTTGTTCCAATTATCAGGAGTTCCACTTACAGAGGAAATGTACTGCAGGATAATTAAATGCTGTCTTGGATTGTTTCGAGAACTGCACCGTAAACAACCCTTGCGGACAATGCTGTAGCAAACATACACAGTTTACAGAAGGTGGAAATATTAAGAAAAACATAAAATTACTGCTTTTTGGTAAGCTTTATTAACTTGACTCCTGAGCTGATAAACAAAAAAAAACAAAAAAATGACAATATTTGTTTGTGACATCTCTCAGAACCGCTTTCCCTGAATGACGCCATCCATGGCAGAGAGGTTCTGCAGGAAGAGTTCAGAATCTCGGTGCTGTTCAAGAAAAAAAAAAAGAAAAAATGCCAGAAGTCTTCAAACTTTGGTTGAACCAACTACTATCCAAATTCTTAATAACATCGATCTTCTTTGCAAGCATGACTGCATGATACGGATGCTTCTGTTCCACCATCGGAAATAAGCATAGTCTAGCCACGTAGCCAAGTAGCATTCACCACAGAAAATAGAAAGGCTCAAACTAAGATACCGCGTAGCGATGGCGCTCGGAAAAAAGAGCTGGACTGCAGCTCGAAACAGAACCAGTCCAATGAGTCCAAAACCTGTCCAGTGAGTTCCGTTTCCTGTTTCGTTTACCCAGAGGTGCCAAAAATCTTTATTCCGATTAACGAGAAAACTTTTGCATTGCTAAATGCAAAGCCGAACAACTCCATGCATGGCTGTTGTTCTGTTTAAGCAGAAATTTCATTTAAGCGACTTCCATTTTGGGAGATTCCACCGTATTCGTACAGTCCTACACAATTCACTCTTGGGAGCCAAGTTGTTTCATGAATGAAGTGCAGGGACATAGGACAAGGTGGCATTATACGTACCCACATGTCTTGGCATAGCGGTCACAGGCAAACAGGGGGATGGACTGAATCTCGGAGTGGGTGACCACTACCAGTCGGGCGCTGTACAGGGTGTGGTGCACCAGCAGGTTGGTGACGGGGACCTCATCGTGAAACACAACTGAGTCCTCCACTACCACGGGTGTCCCCTCGCCCCCTACACCGGACGTGTTCACCGTCTTGAGTACACGTCCTCTATCTGCACAAAGGTTCTCAATGTCAGTGCTTTCCCAAGAACAATCATGCTAGAAGAAAAATTAGTCAAGGTAGCTTCCAAAAGCTGTCAGTGTTAATGACAGTATAACTGTCTTTGAACACTGCCGCTGTGTGTGGCTCTCCTGCGTTCAACGTCGTCATAGTGGTGGGAAGAGACCTGTAAATGTGTATCCTTAGGGTTCTTCGTTTTCGGGCTTTATGATTTTTCAAATTCGGTAGGGAAAAATAGGGTGCTATTTACACACGAGAATTCGGGGAGAAATTTGGTGCTATGATCTCTGTTTGATATGTCACCGGGGAATTTTTGGGTGAAACGAGAGGTGTATGAAACAAGCTGCTGCTGTGACACTGGGACGAGAAACAAGAATCTTTATACTTCAGCTCGGAACTGGGGCAGTAAATGACCGCGGTACTCAAACGCTTGTCCAAGCTCCACAAAAGCTCATCTTTGACTCCTGCAGGAGGTGATCATAAAAAGAGGACAAATAGGTTGTCACAAATAGCTCTCTGCTGATATTATGATTCACTTTTTCGACGGCTTACAGAGAACGACAAGTTGAAGGACCGCAAGGACTTCGGGTAGATATCGGGCTTTGCTCGAATTCTTGAAATCTTGTTCGGGGGGAACTATCGTGAAAAATTGGGTTTAACCCGAAAATGAAGAACCCTATGTATGCTTGAGATTTTACAGAGGCGTGATCATTATTTTCCTCCTCCATTTCAGATTACAATTAAGATTATGGGCACAAATTTCAAAACAAATAAGGGCCAAAATGTTTGTTTATTTGCATGTTTGTTTGTTTTCCCCACTTTTCGGAATCATTATTTATTAATATGTCTGTAATACGGCTGTAGGAGAAAAGTACACGATTAATTGTCACGTCATTAACGAATGAAAAAATGCTTAGTACTATTTCTCTGCATCCAATCCCGTTAGCCTAATGCATATAGCTGAAAGCATTATGCATTTATACTACTGATTAGGAGCCATATGCAAGCTACGCAAGCATCGTGCACTCGCATCATTGCTGCTGACGTTGCCTTTTATGATGAGACACTTGTAGAAAACAACAATCTCTGTCAAGGCTTGTGAAACTTCCGTTGTTACTTAAATTTGTATTGATCCCCTAGTCCTCAATTCTCAATTCACTGGGATGCATTGATATCTGTGGGAATGCCAAGAACAAGGGAGTACCATACAACACAGAAGATAAGTCACTTGCAATTTGTTCTTGCAAACCACAATGTTCCCCACCAAGCACGATAGGACTCACTCAGCTCCCTGTGCGATTCTCATAGGTCAACATACAAGTTTTATCAGGGTTTCAAGTATCCAATAGCCATGCTCCAACATTTTAATGATACAAAGTGTGTAATCACCCGCAGCAACTTGCATTCTCTATGTGTACCTACCAGTCCCAATGAAGAGGACATCGTACTTCTTGCCATTCACAGTTTCAACTTGAGGATCAACTGCTATGTACGTGAACCGGTAGCTATAAGTGAAAAGAAATGTACAGAGGTATCAGCCATAAGTGTAAACAGTCGCAAGGATTGATAAAATGGCATAAGTACAGAGGAGAGTGCAGATAAATGACATAAGTGATGGAAGCAGAAAGTAGCAGGACTACACCGCTTCATCAACGTGGACTCTATTTCCAATATGTTTTCATCCATTTCTCCTTTCTCTCGCTAAAGGGAGTACCTGACTGCTAAAAACGTCAATGCAGACAACAGCAGTAAACTATTAGCCACGCATTTCCTGATAAAAGCAGTTTTATGGAACATATAATGTGGAAGCATTGAACCGGTTCATGAACGGGTTCGGGGCTGCGAACCGGTTCGATTTTTTACGTGGCCGAACCGGAACGAAATCAAAGCAACGCAAACCCGAACCCGAACCTGAACTGAACCCGTATTTTTTGCGGTTCGACAACCTGGCTTCTAAGCCTGTGCTTCTGTTAGTACGAACCCACACAGGCCGTAGGATCCAATAATTTACGTGCTGAGGAATCTGTAAATAGTGGTACTCACTCAAATCCTGTGTGAATAAGGATGGGATTTCCCCAGTAAGATGGCACAGCCTGGTCCATAAGTGGGTGATTTGTGATGAAGTTCAGTGTAACATCGGGAAGACTTTTGGAGTTGTTCACACACTGCATGAAAGATATAAGCCCTGTTACAATGCTGGTCAGACATATCTGTCATAGCAGAAGTGCTTGCGATGTTAGAATACTGAAGTGCTCTATGTCATGATGTAATATCATAATATCTTCTGTATGCTTCAAATATATTAGATTTCACAATTTCATTTCATTTCATTTATTTATTTCTTCACAGAGACAAGTGAAGGGGAGGCTGAGGCAAAAAAGTTTCTAAGAGACTTGACAGAGGCCTCAGTCACCCGCTGAGTATTTGCATACA